>NC_056680.1:123228741-123539991 GCF_018350215.1 Panthera leo
CTCTGGTAGAGGGAGGATTTCAGTCAATAATGGTGGAACCTAGAATTATAACTGACTCTAAAATAGACTTCAGATAACCTCCCTGTTCTCCCACCCTCTTTGCCCCTGCCTTCTTGGTCTTTCCAATGCCCCAGCATTTCTAAAGTTTCACAGAATGACTCAGCTTGCTTCTTATCAACAGAGCCATCTAGATGGAGGCATGTAGTCCGGCCCCCCATTGGGGCAATCCTCTTTCTGTGTATATTATGGAATAAGGTTATAGATGTCTCCTAATACTGTTAAAGATAGTTTATGTTTCTCCTTACTTTCTGGGGGATGATTTTGAAAAAGACAAGGAGATAGAAATGTCTTTATTATATCATCTTGAAACATTAAGATTCTGGTGTTAACTTCTATATCAGAACATATTAGGAGTAGAACATTGCTCTCTGCAACTACAAATTAATATCTGAACACTAAAGAAACTGACCAAAATTTCTTTCTTCTTTTTATAATAATTGGGTTTGGTTTTCATGGAATTTTGAACTTGTGCTGAATATTGACTCTATATTTAGTTGCCTCAGATCCTCAACATCAAGTTAGCCAAATATCCCAAACATTTCTTGGAGGAGAATTGGCAATGAGGTAAACAGAGCCTCCTGGTCAATGGGCCTTTCACTGTGTGGGTCTCTTTTTAAGACCGGTGCCACATGCTGCTTATGTCCATTTGAAAGAGTTCATGCTCTTCATCTTTGCTTGTAATTATCTTAATCTGGTGCAAAGGAAAGATAATTGGCTCTCTAATTATTTCACAGTATGAATCCTGATTGTTCCTTATGAACTCTGTGAACTTGGACAACTTAAACAATTTTACAAGCTCAGTCTCTTCTCTCATAAGCTGGGGAAACTAATACCAGAGTTCTGGATAATATTAAGCAAATTAAGAAGTTAACTCATTTATTAATTTAACAAACATTGCCTAGGTTTCTTTTAAGGGCCAGGCATTATGCTTGCCATTGTGCAAAGATGCAATGATGAGTAAGCCAGAAATCTTTGATGCAGCAGAGCAGGGGAGGGAAGCACACAATTGGTTGTAGGGTGCAAAGTGGTGAGTGCTGGGATAGATTGTAGAAGCACAGATGATGAGGAAGCAACCCAGTCCTGGGGGTGTAAGAGCATGTAGGGATTGTTCCCTATATAGTGATACCTGAGATTGAGAGGCAGATCTTAACAGAAAAGCAGTAACTACCCAGATGAAGAGGAAGTAAAAGAATATTCTATGTTATGGAGACAGCATAAACAAAGATTATAGAGGGGAGAATCAACATTGTTTGTACAGGAAAGCGAAAATGACTTAGTATTAATGAGCCACCTAACAAAGACTCCTACACTCCAGAAATGTTAGTCACCTCCCTCCCTGCAGCCCTAAATGTGGTCTGACTAAAATTTCCAGAGGTCCTCAATTCTTGGAGTCAACATATAGAGATATCTGTCATATAAATCAGGTATAGCCGCTGCAAGATGTGTGTATGTGTGCGTGTGTGTTTATACACGTGTGTGTGTGTGTGTGTTTGTGAGTGTGTGTTGTGTATGTGTGTAGGTGAGCTTGTGTTTTGTTGTGTATGGCTGGTTTCACAGAGGTTTCATTAGGGAGCCAATTTCTTCCTCTTAGCAGTTGAGTTTGACCCCTGCCATTAGTATATTAGATTAGAGTATAATCTAATATGCATGTATATATAATACACACAACATATACACTAATGTGGTCTATTAGGTTACACTCTGCTGTACTTCTCTATGAACTCTCTGTATAATTCTCTATGAAAACAGCTGTCATGTTTGATGAAAATCCTTGTGCACAGACTGATACTACAAAGGGGACTTTTTCCTAGCACTGAGTTAGGTTTGCCTATTCCTGAATTCCCTGAAAAGGTATTCCAGCCAAAGACTGCAATGGAATTGAGATATAACCCTCTCATGTAAGGCATTTGGGGAATTCCAGTTCAATATTAAAACTCTGCTGTTGAGGTTAACATGGACTTTTCTAATTAGATCATTCACAAAAGGGGTTGCATTCACCACCTATAAGTTCTCAATCTTCTCCTTAGAATCAGGGACAAGTTGACATGGACATCATACAAGTTGCTCTACTCGTTTTTATAGCTTTGCTGATATTTTATATGGGAACATAGTGCAGCTTTACTATTGCTGAGCTTAGCTTATGTCAAGATAGTGGTTTTCTCCTATTAAATGTGTCTAGAAAGGGATGGTAAAAATCACAGAGATGAATATGGCCTCCGTCGTGGTATTCCCTTGGGAAGGTGGATTGTGAAGTCAATGCTGCCTTAAGATCCTGAAGCACAGGGGCGCCTGGGTGGCTCAGTCGGTTAAGCGTCCGACTTCGGCTCAGGTCCTGATCTCACGGTCCGTGAGTTCGAGCCCCGCGTCGGGCTCTGTGCTGACAACTCAGAGCCTGGAGCCTGTTTCAGTCTGTGTCTCCCTCTCTCTCTGACCCTCCCCTGTTCATGCTCTGTCTCTCCCTGTCTCAAAAATAAATAAAATGTTAAAAAAAAAATTAAAAAAAAAAAGATCCTGAAGCACAGTAATTAGATATTGTCAATTAATTTCATCCTTTTAAGGAAGAATTCCACTGTGGAAACCACACATTCATGTCTTATGGATAAAGCATGGAGTATAATTTTAATTTGTGCATGTGGTGTCACTATGAAGTAATGAGAACCATTTTCTTGGATGCCTTGTAAAAATGGTTCTGAAAGTAGTTTTAAAAGAGTTTCAGAAAGAAAAATTTAGCATAATTGAATAATTTTTAGTTTATTCACTGGCTCACTTATTTATCTAATATCTATCATGGCCTATTATTATTATTCTGATACCCTATTAGGTACTAGAAATGAAAATGATGAGACAGCCTATCCTTTGATGAGTGATCCATCCACTTTGGGTGGTGGGAATGGGGGAGGCATGCAGGAAATGCAGGAAACAGAGTATGATAAATGCTACAGTGTTGATATATTCCTATGTCTTATATATATTATATGTTATTCAATAGTGACCAGTTCCTTGGTTGTTAGAGGAGGCTCCATAGAGAAAATAAGGATGTCCTCCCAAGCTGAATTCCCTGAAGAACAAGACTATACTGGGAATATTTAAGTTCTGCCTTTCTTTTAAAAGGCAATAAATACCATCACTTTGTAGATGTATTTACAGTGACATATTTGTACTGGATATTTGATTTCAAGTGGTATACCTATGGAAAGAAAGATTTCTGAACAAATTACAACAGAAAGTCATCTGCTCTGTTTCTTTTAGAAGTAGTAAGTGCTATGATTATTTTGCTAAGACAACAATAAACATGAAAATCCTTTTCATATTGTTCAAATAAGAGTTGCAATTATTATTATTATTTCTACCCGTATCCATTTGGCTTTAAATCAGCTATCAAACACAAAGTTATCAAAATGACTAATAGTGGCCCTTGAAGTCTTTTTTTCTTATGGCAAAAAATTCACGAGTTGAGAAGAAAGAAGAGAGAAAGTAATAGAAATTATTGAAAAACATATTTTACCGCATATTTTTAGGGAAATGCTATTTTATTACTTTGGGTAAGACAGAGAAGCCATAATCCATTTGCCAAGTGAAAAAAGTTTAAACCAGTTCTAAATTCTTTATTTATTTCTATTGATCTTGTTTTCATCATTTCATGTCTTTTATGCAACTTTCTTAGGAAGAGATGAGTATCTCAACCTAAGATAAATGTAACAAAATTCATAGTATATTTGTTGATCATGGCATTTTGGAGGTGAAATACTGCCTTCTAACCAACAGCAAGATAGGTTGCAGCTAGTGCAGGTCCTAGAGGCATTAAAAAGACAGATAAGGCTTAGGTCCTTTCTTAAAGAAAGAGAAGTCAAATGAGAGTCTCAATAATGTAACGATACTTCCAGATTCATGTTAAAAGCTGTGGTATACCTATGCTCTCTCATGCAAAAACTCTTAGAACTGAAACCTTGAAGCCTTTCAAGATTGACTCACGTTAGTATGACATATTCATTTATTCACTGCTAAGTACAGATCTGACATTTTCCAGGCACCGAATTCTCTGAATTCTGCCCTCATGAAGCAAATGTACTAGCAGATTAAAGGAATAATTGTCTTAGTCATGGTATATACTTCTTGTTGATGAAGCAACATACATTAAAATTCAGTTTAAGAGAAGGGTGATTCTAGGGTATGTGGCACAGAAAACAGTAAGTATAATGGTCTTAAAGTTCTAAAACTAGACCCAGTTCATCATGATGATTGGGTTTGAGTCTGGAAACCTCTTAGGAGGGGACAGCTAAGTTTGCATGTCAAAAAACTGTGTGACCACAGCTCTGGAGTCGCCTTCCGACATGTTATTGAATTTCAGGGCCTGGACTCTGGCCTGAGAAGTGAGTGTTTATAATTACATGTTTTCACATATGTTTTCCTGACTGCTGTATATTTTGGATGTTGTTTATACACACACTGCATAGGAAAAAAATATGCTTGACAAGAAAATTAACTAAAAGATTTTGATGTTAAAAATGACAGACAGACTTGGGGCCTGAAATCTAGTGAGAGATGTGGGTAGTGAAGGGTTAACCCAGCCAGTCTTCAACATTAAGGGAAAAAAATCTCCTTAGATGTGTTCTTAGGTGTATAGACTAGTCCTTCCACAAAGCCACCACACATACGAACCTAACATTCTTTGTAAGTCCCGAACAATAGACACTCTAAGAAGATTACATCACACTGCATGTTTTTGGTCAGGAGAAGGCATATTTGTGAATAGGTTGGCCTGCAGCAGTCTTCTGCCGGTTTAGTCCTGTGATTGACATGTACAAATAATTCCTCTAGTGGCTACATAATCAGGTATCACAGCTGCTGTGTGTGGTGCGCGTGGCTGAGAGCCCAAGTGAGATATTTGTGAGGCTAGGGATTGGTGAGGCTGATTTTTAAGGTGTTCCTTCTTTTGTTCCCGTTAAACCTCTTTCAGAATCTGTCAGAAAGACAAGCTTCATATTGAGAGAGATTATGCTGAATCCCATTCAGTAAGCAACGAGGTGGTAACGTAACAGTCTTTCCACATGCTTTGGACTTAGCTTGCCGATTCCTCACTGAATGATGTTTGGTAAATACCAAGAGACCGAAAGAAGTCCAGAATGCTCCCCAAGTCAGCCTGTAACTTAACTCTGCTTGTAGCAAATCTAGATGAAAGACCCTGAGTTGTTAAATTGTTTTTCTCATGCCAAACACTCCTCAGAAGTTAAAGGTAGAAAAGTGGAAACAGGAGCATGGACCATAAAGCCCAGGAGAGCTGGAAGTTTTAATAGCAGGTACTAGGGCCATGCCAAGGCAACCATTCAAAGAATTTTGTTGCAACTCCCTGCTATTATTTTATTTTCCTTTAAATGGCAGATCCAAAATTTGAATTCCTTCATAGCTACCTAAGTTACCTCTTCTGCCTTGTTTAGGATCTTCTCTCGTGGGTAAAGATTAATCTCCAGGAAAAAAGGGTGGTCATGAAGTGACTTTACCTTAGAGTTGTCTTTATTTTCTGCATGTTTGGCCTCTGACATAATTACGTTTTCTAATTTAATAAACATATGGAATTACTTTTTCTAAAAATGACTAAAGGGTCAGAGTTTATGTTGCCTTTAATAAGATTACAAAACTTCTTAAAGTTGAGAGAGAATTTTTTTCATTTGATAAAAAAATTCCTGAGAGATTCTTGATTTATTATTTTTTGAATGCAAAGCCTTGAGCACAATGTTTTAATTCTCATTAAATGCCTGTGTATAATTTTAACTGTTCTTCATTTGATAGTTTACATCCTTAGGAGACGTTATATAGTGTGCTGGTCCCAGATCCCCAAGTTAAAGGTGGGGAACTTTATTTATAAATATTCTGGCATTTGTTTTTAGATTTTATTTTACCCAAATATCCCAATATAATTGTATATTTGAAAGTACATGTAAAAATGCAATATGAAAGTATCTCCTCAAATTTGTTTTATTAGAATAAGATAAGAATCCCAAATATGTGTGTAGAATTATAAGCCTGCAATAGCAGCTGATTTGCAGGTGATTTTTTTTTTTTTTTGCAGTAGAATTCTTTGCTTTATAAAGTAACTTTCCACAGAGTTGATTTAAGTAGCATTCCCACCCAGTTTGCTTTAACAGAGGATTATGAATATGAAAAGTTCCAAGGCACTTTGATGTACATTTAACTACTTAAGAACATTTCTATGGAGTAAAGTAAGGCATTTATATATTTGTCTTTCATTCAATGAATATTTTTTATGTACTTGCTATGTGCTGAATGCTGGACTAAGTGCTAAGTGTGCTATAATGGCACACCCTTGTATTTAGTCTGGAGGGGGAGGTTGGCATGTAGGGTGAATTTACCATTCACCCTGACAGGCCCATTTACCCTGTCACCTGAATGGTGAATTTACCATTCACCATGACAAGAGCCATGGTAAATTATGCATACGGTGTTGAGAAAGCACAAGAAAGGAGCGTCTAACTCAAACTAGAAGAGAAAGGTGGACTTCTTAAAAGTGATGATATTTGAAATTAGTTTCGAAGGATGAGAAGGACTTAACCAGTTGAGAAAGGAGCAAAAACTTTCTACTTACAGAGATCAGCATGTAGGAAGCCTCCTCAAGGTGTGATATATCATGACACTGACCAGGACCTTGATATGTTATTGAGAAGGTAAACATGGGAGAATGATAGAAGATAATAATAAACTCTGGGTTTTATTTCTACTCTTTGGTTACTTCTCTGTCTCCTTGACTGGTTCCTATTTTTTCCCCCTAGTTCCTAACTTCAGACTTTCTGAGAGCTCAATTCTTAGTCCTCTGCTCTGTCTACATTCACACCTTTAATTTCATTCAGTCTCATGGCTTTCAATGCCATCTCTGTGCCAAGAACTCTCAAATGTTTATGTCCTAGCCTCAATGCTCTTCCAAACTAAAAAATTGCATACAAACTATCTTTCTGACATTTCTATTTGGGTGCCTAATAGACCTTTCAGAATCCACATGTCCAAAACGAAACTGTTAATCTTCCCCCTCCTAGGCTGCCACAGTCTTCCTCACCTCCATTGATGGTCACTTCATTCTTCCAGTTGCTCAAGCCAGAATACTACAAGACATTTTTCCTTTAATTGAGGTAAGATTCACAGAATATAAAATTCATCATTTTACACCACTTTAATGTGGTCAATTCCGTGGCCGTTAGTGCATTCATAATGTGCAAGTATCACCACTATTAATTCCAGAATATTTTCATCATCCACAGAAGTAATCCCTTAACCATTACCAATCATTCCTCATTCTTTCCAGCTCCCCAGCTCCTGGCAACCACTAATCTACTTTTCTATAACAATGAATTTGCCTATTCTTGACATTTAATGCAAATAAAATTATGTAATTTGTGGCCTTTTGTGTCTGGCTTCTTTCACTCAGTGTAATGTTCTCAGGGTTCATCCATATTGTAGATTAGGAGTATTTTTGATTCCTCTTTTTCTCTCATACCTCAAATCCACTCCATAAGGAAATTCTATTGGCTCTATATTCAAAATATACCTGGAATCTGAACACTTCTAAATTCTTCCACTGCCACCACCCTGCTGTGACACACTGCCATGTCTCCTCTGCGTTATTACTATCACCCCTGTCTCCCTGCCCTACCCTTACCTCCCCTCAGTGGATTCCCCACATAGCAGTCAGAAGGATACTGTTAAAACCCAAGTCAGCCAGTGGTATCTTCTTGATCCGCTGGGGTCTTATTAGTAGTTAAAAAATAAAAAATAAATAAAATGATTGAATGATAATATACATCTGATATTCAACTCTAATTAAAAACTACATTATTCTGTACAAATATTCAAAGATGAAGCAAATATTTAATCAGATCAATAATTATTTTTTTCCTATAAGACATAAATTAAATTAAAATGCAAATAGTATTTATCTAGGTCACAAACTAAACAGGTGATGACTTTGAAGAGCGCACCTGTTGGGATGAGCACTGGGTGTTGCATAGAAACCAATTTAACAATAAATTATATTTAATAAAAAATAATTAAAATAAGTGATGACAAAAAAAGAATCTCTGTAATTCAAGTTTAAAAGAAAAGTCTATTAATTAATGGCTGCAATTTCTTTTCTGCAGACTTTGTTACTGAGAAAAATTTTTCTGATAGATGAATAATTATTAAATAATTTTTGGACATTTTTTTTCACCATTCAAAAAATTTCAGTTAATAGTGTCGGTTCTCTAGAGAGCATATCACCAAGAAAATCAGAAGTTACAAATTAGGCACTACATAGGAATGCAAGCTGGTGCAGCCACTCTGGACAACAGTATGAAGTTCCTCAAAAAACTAAAAATAGAACTACCCTATGACCCAGCAATTGCACTACCAGGCATTTATCCAAGGGATACAGGTGTGCTGTTGTGAAGGGACACATGCACCCCCATGTTTATAGCAGCACTATAAGCAATAGCCAAAGTATGGAAAGAGCCCAAATGTCCATCGATGGATGAATGGATAAAGAAGATATATAGATATATATAGATATATATAGATATATCTATATCTATATCTATATCTATATATCTATATCTATATCTATATCTATATCTATATATACATACATACACATACAATGGAGTATTACTCAGCAATCAAAAAGAATGAAATCTTGCCATTTGCAACTATGTGGATAGAACTGGAGGGTATTATGCTAAGTGAAATTAGTCAGAGAAAGACAAAAATCATATGACTTCACTCATATGAGGATTTTAAGAGACAAAACAGATGAACACAAGGGAAGGCAAACAAAAATAATATAAAAACAGGGAGGGGGACAAAACAGAAGAGACTCATAAATATGGAGAACAAACTGAGGGTTACTGAAGGGGTTGTGGAAGTGGGGATGGGCTAAATGGGTAAGGGGCACTAAGGAATCTACTCCTGAAATCATTGTTGCAACATATGGTAACTAATTTGGGTGTAAATTTAAAAAAATAAAAAATAAAAAAACAAATTAGGCACTACAAAGGATCACTGTGTAAGATTTCTCAAGCTTTCGACCCTGTGATTAATCTATATCTCTCTCTCTCTCTCTCTATCTATCTATTACTACAAAGGATCACTGTGTAAGATTTCTCAAGCTTTTGACCCTGTGATTGATCTATATCTATATATCTATATGTCTATATATCTATATCTATATCTATATCTATATCTATATCTATATCTATATCTATATCTATCTATCTATCTATCTATCTATCTATCTAATTTTTCTCTGCTTTTCTAGGTCTCCTGCCTATTTTGTAAGATAAATACACCAACAATAGGGGGAGGGTGCACTACATTAAAGTTTTTTTGTTGTTGTTGTTGTTTTGGTTTTTTTTTTTGTAAAATTTGTTTAGAAAATGGTAAGCCATATTAGCGGCACCTGGATGGCTCAGTTGGTTAAGCACCCGACTCTTGATTTCAACTCAGGTCATGATCTCACTGTTAGTGAGACTCAGCCCCCACATCTGGCTCTGCACTACAGCGCAGAGCCTGCTTAGGATTCTCTCTATGCCCTTCCCCTGCTCTCTCTTTCTCTCTCTTTCAAAATAAATAAACAAACATTAAAAAAAAAAGAAAATGGTAAGCCATATTAAACCTGAACCAATTTGATATGGTTGAAGCTAGAGATTAGGTATAAAGATGTTTATAAAGTAACATAAAACTTCAATTTTGAGCACTATGGCAAACATGACACCTAGAAATGTTAGATAAAATAAAATGTCTTTAACAACAACAACAACAACAAAATAAACAAGCCAACAAAACCCCCAAAACACAAAAAAACAATTCAGAGCATGTCACTATTTTGCTCAAAACATGGCAGTGGCCTCCATTCCATTCAGAGTAAAAGCCAAAGTCTCTACCATGTCTATGAGGCTCTTGGGATCCCTATAACTTTCCAAAGAGTTGATTTGAGTAGCATTCCCATCCAGAGTGGCTTACTCACCCTTTCTCACTGGGCCATTCAGGCCTGCTTGCTGTTCCTCAAATGTGGTCTTCATCTCCCACCTTACAGACTTGGCACTCATTCTTTCCCTTTCCCTCTGCCTAGAATGTGAACTCACTCATTTCCTTCAGACCCATGCTCATGGGTCACCTACTTCATGAGGCTTCCACTGGCCCCCACCCTTCATCTGTAATTGCAATAGGACCTCCCATTCCAGCACCCAATCGCCCTAACCTTGCTCTTGTAAATTTTTCTCAAACATGTATCACTCTCTAACTTGCCCTTTTCTTTCTTTCTTTCTTTCTTTCTTTCTTTCTTTCTTTCTTTCTTTCTTTCTTTCTTCTCCTGACCTTTCTTTCTTTCTTTCTTTCTTTCTTTCTTTCTTTCTTTCTTTCTTTCTTTCTCTGTCTTCGTTTCTTGTGTGTGTTTATTTCTCACCAGAATGTGAACTCTACAAGGGTGAAATATTTGTCTTTTTTTTTTTACTGATGTATAATATTTTTAGGACTAACTACAATCTATTGGTCCTCTTTTATGTGCCAGAAACTCAGCTAAAGGCTATACTTAAATTATTTATCTCATTGAATCCTCACCAGTAACTCTGTAGGATAGATGATCATTTCTCCCACTTCTAGATGGGAAAATAAAACTTATAAAAGTCAAATAACTTGCCCTTAGGTTTTGTAGCCCCTAAAAACCCATATTGCTAGACTCTGAGTATGTAGTCTCAGTAGTTACTTTGAACTGCTAGAGAAGTAAGCAGGATGGGGTCATGAAGGGTGCTGGGAGTTCTTGAACTCTATCCTGAAGTACAAGGAGAGAGCTAAACATTTTTCATCAGAGGTGTGATGGAATAAACTTGTGTTTTCCATAGAGTATGGTAGAATGAATAATGGTACCCCCAAAAATGGCCATATCCAAATCCCCAGAACCTATCATTATGTTATCTTTCATGGTAAAAGGGATTTTGCATATGTAATCAAGTTAAAGATTCTTAAATGAAGAGATTATCCTTGGTTATCCATATGGGCTGTATATAAGCACAAGAATGTTTTTTAAGAGGGAGGCAAGAGGATCAGAGTCCTGGAGTAAGGATGGAAACTGAGGTGGAGTGATACACTTTGAGATGGAAGAAGTAGTCATTAACCAAGGAATGTAAGCAGCTCCTGGAAGCTGGAAAAGGCAAGAAAACTGATTGTCCCCTAAAACTTTTAGATGAAATTTCAGCCCTGCTGACACTTTTCATTTTAGTCTAGGGGAATTGATTTTGGACTTCTGACCTCCAAAACTATAAGATAATAAACTGAGTTGTTTTGAGCCATTAACTTTTTGGCAATTTGTTATAGCAGCAATAAGAAACTAATACATGGAGTTTCCCCTTATTTCTTGAATTTAATAGAGAACTGATAAAGAGTAGGTTGATCCAAAATAAAAGAATAGCTCATCTTCTTCATGGACAGAGCCTTGCTCAGTGGAATGATTTGTAGAGCTCACAACAGTATTAGTAAAGGTTAGGATAGGCTACGAGGGTTCAATGAAAGGGTGGGAGGGGGTGGTGGTCTGAAGGGGTTCAGGTCTCAGTATTCTGATTGCACATCTACTCTTGACACTACCCTCCATGGAGCAAAATAGGGATTTGTCTGTACTGCAGTGGACTAGCATGTTAAATAACAGCTGTTTTTTCTTCTCCCAAGGTGAAGGCTAGATAGCTTAGCCCCAGAACAATGCATATATGGAACCAAGTGTATGAGAGGTGAAGGGAATCCTTTTTTTCCCCCTTAAGTGCTTAGAGTTCATCTGATGAAAATGCCACTGAATAAGGAAGTAATTTTGTAATGTTTCCTTTCTTCTGCAATTTGAAGAATGTTGTCAAACTAAGACTAATTTAGACTCTTTATGCAGAGCACATCATCATGGGATCCTGGAACACCTCTCTGAACTTCTTTCCATTGAATTTGAATTTGGATACAAAGGTAGCTCAAGAAGACACTTGAAGACAGCACTTTGGAAGGCAGTTAATTCAGAACTGCCACAAGTTCAGCCACATGCTGAGCTAGTTCAGAGATGGGAACCCAAATGGAGTCAACTTTTCCCCTCTTGGCATCACTTGTAGTTGATAAGGAGTTAATATAAGTTTTCCTGTTGCTTACTGACCCAACCTTAACATGTGAGAAAATTTAGTTTCACAAAAGCAAATTTAGAGAAAACAGAACTGTGTTAATAAAATAACAGTCCCTTTAGACTTGGGTCATTTCAAAGATTCAATTTCAAGAGTGTTTTAGTGTAAACACATTTCTAAAGTTTCCTAATACCAGCTGATATAGTCCTTTTGGGAGAAACCAAATGTGCCCAAATAAAATAGGGGAAAATGCCACAGAGATATTCTCATAAAAGATAAACTATTGCAAAAAGATATATATATTCTTTTACTATCTGCTTTGGCCAGAGATTCAACAAAGATAGCTCAAGATAAAGGAGGACAAAGATTAAAATATACTACTTTTGATTAAAAGAGACTCAAAAACTGTTTAAAAGAATCTTTCCATCTTCACAAGGGGGTCAGCTGTGGTCTGTGCTCTCTGATATGTCATTTGTGTTCCTCCCAGCAAGGGACTGGTGCAAACAGCCAGCACCAAGCCCAGGGTGAGATACTTTCTGCTTATTCCCTCTGTGGTGTCTTCAGGAAAAAATGAGGACTGGCCATTCCTTTCTATAAAGTAGGGACACCCAGGTGTACACAAACTCTAGCAGAGTCTGCTATCTTAACTCAGCAGACACTTACTGAACTCCTTTCATTTAGCAAATGTTTACTGTATTCTTCTTTAAATTGTGGCTGTAGAGATTAACTATGGTCTCTTTTCCTCAAAGATTTCATAATCTTCTGAAGGAGACATGTCAGTAACCCAAGAATCATCATGCCTAAGTGACTCAGGGTGCTGGGGAGGCCAGAAGAAGGCAGGTAACTCAGCTTGGTAGTAGGCAGCAGAGGGAGGTTTCTGAGGAAAGTATCCAGAGAATGCCACATGGAACTGACTCTAGTAATCTGAATTGTAAATGAATTACATAGAATAAGCCCCAAACCTTTGTTCCCAGTAGGAAATATTCATGTCTTAATAATGGATTGTGACTCCAACAGAATAATGTGTCTACATGTTATCTTACTGGTTTCCCATCCCCAGTCCTGCTGCTTCTTCCTTTTAGTTCCAGATGTTAGATACTCTCCAAAGCAAGGTAGACATCTTAAGTGTCAGGGTGCCATTTTGGAGCTCATGACTATACTGGCTGGGAGTCTGTTTGCTTAGAGGAAATAATTTGTGAAGAGATGATATAGACAATACCACCTACTTTTGTATAATAATTAGCTCTTAGGAAGTATGTTAATGGGCATGATATTATTTGGCTAATACTTCACTCATCCTCTTAGTGACTAGAACTAACTTTTGTCAGGCAAAATTTTAGAGCCATAATTCAGTGTTATGGATTGAATTGTGTCTCCCCCAAATTCATATGTTGAATTTCTTGCCCCACACTGTGATCTATTTGGAAATAGGGTAATTGCAGATGTAATTAGTTAAGGTAAGGTCATCTTGATGGAGGTTCCTAATCTGACGCTATTCTTAAAAAAAAGGTGACGTTTGGACGCAAACACTCCTGGGGGGGAAGGCTATGTGGAGAGGCACAGGGAGAAGACGGCCATCTATAAACCAAAGAGAGAGGTCGGGAACACATCCTTCCCCCACAGCCAGTGGAAGGAATCAATCCTGCCACAACCCTGACTTTGGACTTCCAGCCTCCAGAACTGTGAGACAACACATTTGTATTGTTTAAGTCTCCCAGTGTGTGCTGCTTTGTTGTAGTAGCCCTAGTAAACCGGTATGCCCACCAACTCTGGCATCATGGCTTCGAGTAGAGGCAACGAGTCTACTGAAGGGCTGCCTCATTCGGTCAGAGCTGCTCACTTTCCTCTGCACCTGCCAGGAGGGAACTTGAGTTTTTCCCCAAGAGATGCCAAGCATGAGTTGTGAATTTAGTATGGCTCAGCATGGGGACCTTTTGTCTTTAAAAAATGGGATTGGAAGAGAGTAAGACCTCACAGATTAGCTTTCTTTTATTTTGTGGAATGTTGGACAAGAAAGAAAAAGCCCTTGGGGCACTTTAATAATACTAACTTTTAACCAGCAGTGAAAAGAATTCACGAGTTATTAATGGGATAGATATTTTTAAGGAGAGAAGGTATTTTTGTGGATTTATTTTTCAAATAACCAAAAACAAAACAAACAACCAAAAAAGTAAAAAAAAAAAAAAAAACCAAACCCAAACAACAACAAAAAAACCTCATAACCCCAAACCAAAACCTTTCACTTTATTTTCTTGCAGATTTCATAGAACTCTGTGATCTTCATATCAACTCCCTGACTTGGTTTTTAGTTTTTATCTGAGTTTCAACCCTTAATGATGATATTCTTAATTCTGTGCTTAATTGTCACTAGTTGCTTTGAGGCACATAATTTGCTTTCCCTGATTTGCAAAAGCATGTGTATTTGTCTAAGGGACAAATTATAATATGATTCCACTTTTTAAAAATTTATTTTTAATTTTTTAAATTTTAATTTTTTATAATTTCTTTTTGAGAGAGAGAGCGAGTGAGCACATGAGCAGGAGAGAAGGGCAGAGGAAGAGTAAAAGGGGGAATCTCAAGCAGCCTCCATGCTCAGTGCAGAGCTCAACATGGGGCTCCATCCCACAGCTTTGGGATCATGACCTGAGCCAAAATCAAGAGTTGGATGCTCAACCAACTGAGCCACTCAGGCACCCCTCCACTTTTTATTTTGTAATATTATAAGCCATTATTAGTATTAATAAAGTCTATGCATACAATAATCTGAATTTTGAATATAACCAAATAGGAATTAAGTGTCTAGAAAGAGTATGGACTTGAAATAAGAAATTTTGAGTTTAAATACAAACTCTGACACTTCCTACTTTGCAACTGTGAGCTGATCATAGAACCTCATCGAACGTATCAAGGCTACAAGATAGATGTCTCCTCCAAATGTTTATACTGAGAATTAAAATTAGATAATGAACATCAGATTATCTGGCATGATGCCCACACATAGGTACATCCTAAAAAATAGCTGTTGGGAATTCGTCAAATTGAAAGCTCTGTTAGAGTAATAAATGGATGCTATTTTCATTCCAGTTCTGTTTTTTAAATAGCATGTTTTTGTTCAAATTTGAAAGCTTCTTAAAATAAGTAAAAAGGACCTAATCTGTAATCTATTTTTCAAGGCACCTAGTTTTAGGATGTCATTTAATATTTAATGAGGGTTTATGGTATACCAGAAACTCTTTAGTACCTATTATCTCATTTTGTCCTTATAAAAACCTGAGGAGGATGACACTAGCATTACTCCCATGAGGAAACTGAGCCTCAGAGACTGACTCTAAGTGCAGAGCCCCCCTGGGAAGGGAAAGAAGTAACTAGGAAGGGGGTTCAAACCAAGGTGGCATGGGGCCAAGACCAAGCTTTTAACCTTGGCACTCGCTGCCTCCCTGTAATGAAACAATTATCCCAACCAAGCCCTGTCCTCTCAGTATCCAGAGGACAGGTTATGGATAAAATGGTTTTCATTGAGAGAGATAACCAGCAAAAGGGATTAGATTTATTATTACCACCGCATAAAGAATGAAGACTTCTCAGAGATCACTGCTGTCTTTAATCTCTTCTTGAAAGAAAAATCTTGGGAAAGATTAAATGAAAGTGAATGATGCCCAGCCTTGGGAGAGAAATGGTTTCCCACATATGAGATGACTCACATCTTAACCTTTTTGCTCTAATTTCTCTCTTTGTACATATCCTGTGATTTACTCTCTGGATGATGGCTCTGTAGCAAATTCCCGGCCAACGTATGCAGTCATTATGCATTTCAGAAGACACATGCACTCTGCTTTTAAGTGGTCACTTTCCCCTGGCTTCCCATATTTCTTTTCCCCCAAGAATACATTGTCTATCATGAAGCAGGTTAGGAAGCAGAGCCATTTCATGCAATAAAAATGGCAGGTTGATTTTGTAGAATTTTGCAATGTCGGTTACAGCCAATTGATCCTAGGTAGCAGAGACTCTGGTAACTTCCTCCTGGGACTACAGTGGTGCTTATGTGATGCTGGTTTTGTAATGCAGCTTCATGTGTTGTGTACCTGGGCTTGATCACTGCCTGATAATTAGGGACTTATTCCCTTGATTTTGTCTCATCAATCTGGTTCATTTTTGCCTCAGACACATTTTTCTCCCTAAGATTATCTCCACAAAACGCCAGTGCTGAGAAGAATGAATTCCAATAAAACCCAATAAATCTGACAGAAAAATGTGGAGTTAGAGATCCACACAGACCATGAGGACTGTCGCATTAAAGGCTCCTGGGGATTTTTTTTATGACTTCTTTTCCCTCCCTCTAATGCTTGGTCTCTTGCTTCCATAAATTCTGCAGGCTGGCTTTTCATTAACTCAGAAAGCTGAAATAATTCTTTGTAAAGAATTCTTTAGTCACACATGATTCAAAAGTTCACCAAGATCAAAGCCAGTCGGCTTTGTGGCGGGCCCAACACCGTATATTTCATGTAAATGGTGTGGCTTGCTGCATTCTCAGCTGGAGTTGTTCCAATTTCACATCCCTTCGGCAGATAATGGGACCCTCTTATGCCGTCCCCAGCACAAGGGGCTGCTCTGTGTCTGATCCTGTCTCCCTCAGGAGCCCATACAGATGCTGTCTGTACGGGCCAGCGAAGTCATTCTGACATTCCCCTCAATATTATCTGAAATTTCACGAAGCATGGGAGTCGTTCTTGGCCCTAGGGGGTCTGGGGCAGTGGGGCGGGGGAGGTGGGGAATGGAGCAGAGAAATGCTTCATTGTTCAAGCCTCCTCTGTCTCTCTGATTTTCCCTATAGGAGGGTGGGATGTATTAAAGAGACCCAAAGGTGAGATTAAAGTAAACCAAAAACAACAAGAACAGTCTTCCTTCTTGGGGATATGACTCTCTTGTTCTTAGACTGTCTTATTGTCCTTACATTTTTCATTTAAAATATATGGGCACAGGAGGAAATGATGTGTGAGAGATATGGGAGAAAGAGCTTGACAGTTGGACTGTAACAATAATAGCCCTGGGATAATAGAAGACCTTTCAAGGGGCTGACCACTTCCATGCATACCCTCATCATGAGCAGAGAGGCTCAGAGCCATTAAAAGATTTGCTACACACTCAGGTGGAAGCAAGGATAGAGAGCCATGAGGACAGTAAATTCTTCATGTTGCAGAACAGAGAAAGGGTGTCCTGGCAGGCAAACTTCTGAGGCTTCACACAGTAAACAGTGTGCCTGTTGCCTATTGTACTGATTAACTGATAGCCATCTAAGTCAGTTTCCAGATGAGACCATGGGAAGCATGAGCATCTGGTCTTGTGCATGGTCAGCAGTGGCTGTGGTATCTGAGAGAGCACTTCCAGGGGCTTGGTGGAGACCCAGAGATGAGGGGCAAGCACAGGAAATGATGGAGAGGCAAGGGTGAGACAAGGAGAGTGAGAACTCAAAGAGGAGAGATGGGAAGTCAGCCAGTGGCAGAAGGGTACAACTGACATCCACATCCAGCACATCAATCACTGTGTGCTGAGGGGAACTGGCAGTCCTGATCCATCTGATAGTCTGGGTAATTTCTGGAGGGACTTCAGTAGCCTAGCTAATATGGCCTTTCCATGATACCACAAAATTCAAGCCCCAAAAAAAATGTCAAGTTCTGGTGCATCTCTCCCTTAGTTTGCATTGACCCCTTCTGCTTTAGTTGTCACATCTCCATTATAGGATCATGGTAACTACACCTTAGCCTATTTCATCAGCATGTTAATGAACACAATAATGTAGAGAGTCATTCGAACTTGTAGACAAATGCTCTGTTTGCCAACATGATGGAAATATTGACAGTTAAGTTAGAAGAAAAAAACCTGGTGTTCGATTCCTCCAACAACAGCCCATACATCACAGAAGTTGAAAGTCAGCCTCCCCTCCTTCCTCCACAAGGAGCAAAATATATTTTCAAAAATGGAAGCATCTGGTTAAATATTAAATAGGAGAGTCATTCTTCTTGAGGTCTTGCATTGCCAGCACTTAGGTAGTAGTTAAGTAAGATGGCCGTTGGCTTTGACAGCCACGCATTTATGATGCTGTATAAATAATAACTGACAGCAACTCCATGGTACTCTTTTCACCAGGCTTGCCTCTTTGCTCTTTCTTTAGTGGTCTATGCACACACACACACACATGCACACATACATATGCACACTTTGCCCGACTATCATAATAGCTATTGTCTTCTCCCCTCCCCCTTCTTTCAACAGATGTGTCCATTTTTAGTTAATGTGAAGGAAATGGCAGCTCTTAAAGGTAGCTTTTCTCACTGGGAAAGAGCTGCATTAACTGTGAAAACCTTTTAGTTGCACAGTTTTTATATTCAGACTCCCCTCCCCAGACATTGCTTCCCCATGTCTGTATTTCCCTTTAAGCTTGCTGGCTGTCAGAAGGGGCTGCTAAGGGGCTGCAAAGGAGCAGCTCGAGGTTCCTGGGCCAGGGAATAGCAGCATTTAAAACTTCTGACAAAGTAATATTTGTGTGTTCAAAAACGTTTTATGGAAAAGTTTGTTGTGCCAACCTGTGCTCGAAATGCTAATGGTATTTGTCTAGGCCACTGGCCAGATAAAAACAGATTCACACGTCTGAAGTAGAAGGACACTTGAAATAATAACTTACATTTTCAGAGTATCTCAAACTGTGGTTAGTATATGGGCTCATGACACTGTGAGATCCACAGGGCCACTGTGGGGAGAAGCTTCAGCCATAAACTGACCTCAGGTGAGTCCATACAAGAGCGAAAACTTGCAAACTTGCTGTGTGGGAAAATCTCCTGTTAGAGTTTTCAACTGGAGTCACTAGGAGAGAATCCACACAGGGGCAATCTCAGGTGTTTGGAATGTGGGAAATACTTTCCAGGCAACGGAGAATGACGGGTCATCGTGCCTAAGTCAGAGGTAGCAGAGAAGGCCCAAGAATGCAATTCACGTGGGAAAGATTCTGAAAAGTGATCACACTGAACCCACCTGGTATCTAAGGACTCACACTTAAACCAACAAATGCATCTTACAGGCTTTATTCAACAGAGTAGGTCACCCTTCCACCTTGTTCTGATGCCCAAGTATTAAGAATGCACAAAGTAGTGTGAGGATTCTAAAACACTCTCTGGAAACTCATAAATGCAGGAAAGCCAACTATTAGCCCATGTTGTAGAATGTCAATTCCATCATGGCTCAAGGACTTAAGGAAAAGTCTGGCCACAGACAGTCTTTCCACACTACCCTCCTCCCCATTTCTGAGAAACACCTTCTATGTCCTCCTAAAGGCTGCTCCCAGAAAAGGTGAGCAGGGGGCCTTTTCTTTTGTGAATGTACCTGATTCTTACATTAGGAAACTTTGCAGTGTTTCCACACTCCTTCAAGTGGAACTGAGAATCACTGACCGGATAGGATCTTCATAAACATTTTGAGCACCAACTATGTGCCCTGATAAATTCTGGGGGATACGAAAGTATTCAAGACAGATTATGTCCGCACATTTCTCTGTTGAATAATCCATGTCAACAATAGAGATAAACCCATCAAAACAACCTACCAACACCTGAATATGAGTTTTTGTTCTTGAGCATTTTCTTTGAGTTCTACCAGGAAATGAAATCTTCCCCCAACTAGTCAAAGTTTATTCTACCCTCATGTCTAACCATGGTGATTTTCAAATTTGGCTTTCATTGAAATCACTTGAGAGGTATAAAGCACATTGACTCTCACCTTCCTGAGGTGTTGATGTAATTGGTCTGGGATTTGGCTGGTGAACGGGGAGTGCCTAGGTTAGTGTTGGATTCAATGCCCGGGATGAGAATCTTGGAGGACATCTTAGAATTCTGTCTACCACAGTGGTAAATTATTAGAAAGGACAGGGAACTCATTTGTGGACAGTAATTTTCTAGAGGTCAGGGCCAGAGTCAACCAGTAGATGAATGTTTTGAAATGATTATTATTTTAGCAGTGACCATAAACATCTACAGATGATGAACCATGTAGCTCATAGAGCAAACTGGGGACAACAGACCCATGTTTATCACAGGCTTTGCGGTTAACAATGACTTTTCTAGAGTTGGCTTAGGTGTATGAATGCTGGGCTCTGTGCAGAGTGGGATGGGAGATCTCAGAGGTGCCTTAGGGACAACTGAGATATCTAGAGGGTTTGACTATCAGAGGTTAAACAGGCAGAGCTCTGCCCTCTTCCATGGCACTCAAACTGGAACAGCTCTGTTCTGATGTATTTTGGGTATTAGACTAGAATACACATGACTTCTGGAGAAACGTTTCTTCATGAAATGGTCTTCAGGGTGCCTTGTGGGGCAGGGTTCACCTGTTAATTTCCCTGTCTTACCAGTGAGGAAACAAGTTCCCTCCATTTCACAATGTCCCCAGAACCCATTTAGCTAGTGATGCTTCATTCTGCTCAGAATATGTTGGCCCTTGCTGCCCTGAAATAGTTTGCAGGGCCCACCTGTAAGCCATGTGATAAAAATCAACTTATTTTTTCTCTAGTACAATCTAATTTTGACCCTCAAATGGTATACTCCAGTTTGATTATTTTTTTTAAGACATCAGACATGGCACTCAGCTTCTTGGACTTTTCCCACAAATCATACTATGCAATCATAAAGGATATTCAAAGAGATGAATGCAATTGCAAAGCAATTTCTCACACCAATAGATAACTGATTGTGTGTGTGTGTGTGTGTGTGTGTGTGTGTTGGGGAGGAGTGGGGAGAGAGGCTTCACTGAAATAAGTCCAAGTCCCATACAGTAATCTGCGATGAAGAGAATAAGACTTATTTGGATGCATATGCTTTTCTAGTGTACTTTTTTTTTTTTTAGAAAAAAAGTTACCTAATTTTATCATATTTAGGTTTAATAAAGACCTTTGAAATCACTGGAAAAATAACAAAAAGGAAATGGAAAATACTGAGTCCGTGGCATATCATCAACCAAAATATTAAAGTTGTACGTTGCTAAGCTTTCAGACTTTTCTCTTGCTGTTGGAAAGGGATGGGTTTTCCTCCTTGCTGCAGAATTTTTACGGTGTTTTTGAGGCTGGCTAGTATTGCAGTAAGAACTCTGCTGTCTATACGAACAGCATTAGCAGCGAGAAGTCAGCGAGGTGGTTGATTTGCCAGGTATTTCCTAGAGAGAAAATCATGCTCATCTGTCTTTTCTTCCTTTGAAGTGTCCCTCGTGTGGTCTCAAAGTGGGGGGGGGGGGCTTTCAGTAGGAGGGGATGCTGGTGGGAGAAAGGGAAGTCAGGCCAGGGAAACATATCTGGGAAGAGCAGCCCCGGCTGCCGCTCTCAATCCCCTTTCCTCTTGCCGCACACACACAGACACACACACATTAGCGGTCAGTTGAGCTGCAATATTCACAGCACATTTGCTGGGGTTCAATTGATTGCTTCAAGCAAGAGATAGCATCAGCAAGGATGTGGTGCGGAGAGGCCTGGGGCTCGGGGGCTTCCGCTCTCACACATCATCAAGCCCCATTTTGAAATGGTTTGAATTAATGACACTTATTCAGACAGACAAAGTAGATAAATGGAAATGTTAGACAAGGCTTTTCACCTACTTCGCTCAACATTTCCCGTTACCTTGAGTGCTGGAAACTCTCTGTGGTCTTGCTCAGCCCGAATGGGAGCTGCATGAGCTCACACCCCACACCGCCTGAAGCTGGATGTGCATATGCCCATGCAGGGAGGGTCAGAGGAGGGTAAAGGAGGTTGACTCTGTTGGGGCAGATGGGGCCCAGCATGGAGAACATGCTTGGGACATAAATCCTTCTTCTCCAGCATCAGGGTTACCCCTTGCAGGGTGCCATTCATCCTGTAGTTTTTATAATGATTATGACAATTTCCTGGCAGTTGGCAGGAAGGTGTCTGGAGCAAGGGCACCTTTGACAAATTTGTACAAAGTGGCTTTGAGGCTGGTGGCCGGGCTGCCGAGCATCACCAGGCAAACAAAATAAGGGCTTTGGAGTCTGAGCCCAGCTCAAATCCCCACTCTGTTATTTCCTGCCTGTGTGACTTTCAGCACGCTACTTAAACACTCTGAGCTTGGATTTCACCATGTGTAATCATGGATTTTATGTGAGGCTCAAATGAGGTGAGCTGGGAAGATGCTTATGGTAAGAATTGTGTGAGCTCATGGTAGATGCTCACAAATCATCAGGTCTTTGCCTTCCTGTTCCACTGTCTACTTCTTCACTAGATCGAGTAAACCACAGACCACATGACCTGACAGGGGCACCAAAGCACTGAGGCCTAAACATGACTTGTCAGGACATTGTTCATTTGCAGGGCTGGAGTTTGACAGTCTGCAAAGCCATCCTTGCGCTGGGCCCAGGAATTCGTTTCCAGGGAAGCAGCCAGCTCCCTTCTCCTGATGGAATGTTTGAAGTTATCCCATTATACCCTTTACCATAGGTGAGGGGCCAGAGGCCCCCAGTTAAGGCAGGCCAGGAGTTGAGTTGGGCAGTAAAAAACAAGTGGGATGGAGGGCCCCTTTATTTTAGAACCTTGTGGGGGTGTGGATGTGGGGTTGTGAAGAGAGGGGAAAGGGAGTTGGTGAATTTTGCTTCATCTGCTCCTAGGACTTGCTCTGGGAAACCGCTCTGGGTTTCTGTTTGTCCCCTGTCTTGCCTTTTTTATTTACATGGGAAAGCAGGGTAGAGCATGATCTGGAGTCAGACACCCTGGGTTCCAATTTCGGCTTCATGTACTTACTGGCTTTGTGACCTTGGGCAGGTTATTTAACTGTTCTGTGCTTCAGTTTCCACATCTGTTAAATAGGAGTAATAATAAAATACCCACCTCATAGGGTGGTTGCAACAATTACACAAGAAGGACTTAGTTTAGTAAGTGTTCAGTATATGTTGACATCTTTTATGTGCTATTTATTACATCATGTCGTCTTCTTGCATTTGTAATTTATGTGATTTTAAGATGCATTCAATGGATTTTACATGCAAAGTGATATTTTATGATACCAACAGATTATTCATTTGGTTCTAGCACCCGTTGTTGGGACAGCGAATAAACCTGTCTGCTAGGCTTGGGTTCCCCAAGAGCCCCCTCTGTTCCCACGTCAGTTGAAACTTTGGCTGACTTTCTTCACGCTAAAGTGTAAAACTCCTTTACAGATTGAAGGATTTTTATCCTGAAAATATTATTTTCATCCTCCTTTCCAATGGGGGTTTACTCTTCTCTAATGGAACAATCCAAGTTCTTTTTCAGATTTCATGTTTTTAGTGTAACTATTCTAAGGGGGAAAATGTATGGTTAGATGAAAGAGCTCAGTCCAAGTTCCGTGTGTGTTGGTGGAGGTTTTCAAACGCAAATATTTGATAAAAATATGTGGTTTTGTTTATTTATATAGATCTATATATTAGAAATGTTAACTTGAACTGAACCGTTTAACATGCTTAATCCAAGGCAGATGGAATGGTCAGTGAATTATTTTTGTAAACCACTTCTGTTGGCATTCAGTGCTTCCTTTCGTATTGATTCCATTCTGGCTGGCCATTCGAGGTTTCACCAGAATAAGCTGGTGCCAGACTCCACTTCAATGACATATGTGTTCATTCCCCTGAAATACAACACAATTGCAAATTTCTTCAATCCACAGAACCACTTTTGTAACTAATTAGACCAGACAGGGTGCTATGGAGAAACCCCCGGACACAGCATTGCATCCTGATAGATATTCATACAGGCCAGCCCCTTCACAAAGTGAACAATTGTCCAAATAATTATTTCCTGCTGTGGACTCCTTTTTTTAATGCTTTGTTTGTGAAATCCTATTTTTCCTTCCTACTTTCCTGTTGACTGCAGCTAAATTGAATTTGGTCCAACTCATCTCACACCAGGTCAGCAAAATGCTTCACTCTGTGGGGGAAAGGGGTTAACCCTTTGAACACTGCCTTTCCCATGGGCCCAGGATACCACCTCTGGTTATCTTTTATTCACTAGTAGAGCAGGAGGAGAGGAAGAGCTGTACTGATCTGGGAAGGGGGTGGATGGGAAAGGAGGAATGAGACAGACATGAAATATGTTTTATTAGGATCATGACCATTTTTGGTAAAGAAAGTTCATGTCACTTTCCCTATTGCCATCCAGAATATGCAATTATGAGAAGGTAGAGAAGACAGTGTGCACATATTTGTAAATACAAGGAAGGAGGACACTTTCGACCAAAGGTCTTCTCTAGCTAGAAACATGGAATAAATTTGAAGTGAAGGGCAGGCTATTAAACAAAATTTAGAAAAATGGGGGTAATCATCCCTGTGTAACAAAATTAATAGAGAGTTTGAATTAAAAAGCAGGGGAGGGTGACTTTAATTTATATCACATCTTAGGCCAGTCTGTGGTGGGAGCACCTGTCTCATTTGTGTTTTTTCACCATTTGGATTCAGAGGTGCTGTGTCATGAGATTGAATAGCGGGGTCTGTGGAGAGGTGCGAGATCCTGAGGAAAGAGAACCAGCTGTGAGAAATATTCTGGCCAATATCAGCAAGTGTGATTTTGTCAGCACGTTGTGGCGCCTATCCTCCATTGTGTGAAAACTGTCCCCATCCGTTGAGAGTTTGTGGAACTTGCTGGAAGCAGAGATGGTGTCAGAGGCTGCATTTGCCTGTCAGTTCTGAAAATGTAGCTTGTTTCTGCAGGTGGAGTGTCTGGGTCAGAGCATTTTCCTGTTTGATGGGGAGACTCAAGTTTTACTGCTTAGATATTGTATGAAATTCTACCTCCACCTGTAGTATATGAAAGTACCTGTTTTTCCCAGCCCACCCCACAAAGAGTATGTACTGAAACTTGCGGATTTTGCCAATATATGTTTAAACAATGGTATTTCGCTTATGTTTTAATGTGCCTTTCTCTTATGAGTGAGGGAGCATCTGTTCCTATGTTCAAGAACCATATGTAATGTTTTTTCCGTCAGATCCTTTGGTAACTTTTCTATTGGATGTTGGTCTTTTCCTTTGTATTTACAGAAGCTTTTAAAACTCATCTCATACATTTATAAGGATATTAATTCTTGATTTATTATGTAAGTTACAAATGTTTCCCCAATTTGTCGTCATACTTTTGACTTTGCTTATAGCAATTTTTGCTATGCAAGGATTTTTAAAAAATTTTATGTGGCAGAATTTACCAATTCTTTTATTTTTTTATTTTCAATGTTTTATTTTACATTTGAGTGGGTGGTGCACACAGGAGAGGGAGGGAGAAAGGGAGATAGAGGATCCAAAGCAGGCTCTGTGCACAGAGCCTGATGTGGGGCTCAAACTCACAAACGCTGAGATCATGACCTGAGCCGAAATTGAATGCTAAACTGACTAAGCCACCCAGGTGCCCCTATATCAATTTTTTTTATGCATTCTGGATGTTAAGTCATAATTTAAAAAGTTTTTGTCTTGTACTCTAAAGTTAAAGGGTTTTTCCTATTTTTCTACATAAATGTGAAATAATAAAGGAAGATAAGAGAAATAGAGCAAATACGAATCATAAAAGACTTTATTGTTCAACCCATATGCAAACAATTTAGACGCTGGATGAAATGGAAAATTTTCTAGGAAAATGTAATTTTCCAAATCTGACCCTAGAAGAGAAAGAAAATCCAAACCAATCAATTTCCATAAAGTTGTCAAAGAGTAATCCCCCACAAAAGAACCATGCCTGCATGGTTCCACTGGGCAATCCTACCACATCTTTAAATAAAAATAATTCCATAGCATAGAAAAAGCATAAAGCATAGAAAAAGAAGAAAAACTTCCAATTTTGTTTGATAAAATGCATTACATTGATACCAAAACCCTAAAAAGATTGCAAAAAATAGTTAAAGAATAATCTCTTATGAATATGTATTCTAAAATCTTAAATTAAATATTAAGAAACATGATTCAACAGCACATTAAAACAATGATGTATCATATCTAAGTAGGTATTCTAGGAATGCAAGGTTGGTTCAATATTTAAAAATTTACAAGTTAATTCATCATATTAATGTAAGAAAAATAATTTAAAAAATATTTTCATAGATGCTGAGAAAATCATTTGACATGCCACTTCCATTCTTAACAAAACACTCTATAAGTTAATAACAGATACTTCATTGACATATATCTCAAACCCCAAAGCTAGTACCATACTTAATGCCAAGAGCATTCTCACCAAAGTCAGGAATGGTATATAGATATTGTTATTATTTATCACTGTACTGGGGGTGCAAACTGATATAATCAGACAACAGAAAAAGATTATAGCTACAGGGGCTCCTTGGTGGCTCAGTTGGTTGAGCATCTGACTTTAGCTCTGGTCACGATCTCACAGTTTGTGAGGTAGAGCCCCGCATCAGGCTCTGTGATGACAGCTCAGAGCCTGGAGCCTACTTCAGATTCTGTGTCTCCCTCTCTCTCTGCCCCTTCCCCGCTCATGCTCTGTCTGTCTCTGTCTCTAAAAAATGAATAAACGTTAAAAAAAAACTCACAAGGTTATAGGTACAAAAACTAGAAAGGAGGAAAGACAACTATCACAATTTGTGGAAAATGTTATTGTAACTCAAGAGCATAGCTGAAAAACCATTGAAAATGAGAAAGTTTAGTAATATATCAGGGTACAAAGTTAATAAAAAGAAAAAAATAGCTTTCAAATAAAACAATACTCAGAAAGCATAATTGAAAAAATCACGTTTCATAGTAACAGAAGAGATAAAATACTTAGAAATAAACTTCATAAGAGTAACAAAAACTATATGAAGAAAACTTTACAATCACTTTTGAAGAGCATGCATGCATGCGTGGGAACATATACACCCACAAGCAAATGGGAGACTACTGGTTCTTGGATGGGAAGACAATATCATAAATATGTTAATTTTCACTAATTATAAATTTAACATGATCATAACAAAAAATAACCCATAGGACTTTAAAACAATAGCTGAGTTAATTCTAAATCAAGAAGATCAGGAAACTTCCAGTTATAAAATAAATAACTCTCAGAGATTTTAAGTACAGCGTAGGGAATACAACCAATAATATTATAATAACATTGCATGATGCTAGATGGTAACTACACTTATCTTGGTAAGCATGAGTAATGTATAGAACTATGGAATCACTACGTTGTGCACCTGAAACTAATATAACACTGTGTGTCAGCTCTACTTTAGTAATAAGTTTTTAAGAAAGAACAAGAAAAATCTGAAAACAATAGAGCAATAGGGGAAATTGTCATATCAGATATTAAATTATATTATAACTACAGTAAAATCTTGGTTTGTGAGCATAACTCATTCTGGAAACATGCTTGTAATCCAAAGCACTTGTATCTCAAAGCAAATTTCAAGGACCATTGGCTCATTTGTGATCATGTGACATTTGGCATCACGTACTGCTCATATCGCAAGACATCGCACATTTATCAAGTTAAAATTTATTAGAAATATTTGCTTATCTCGCAGAACTTTGCAGATCAAGTTTAGGGCCCAACTGGATAACCTAGGAGAATCTCCCCATCTGAAGATCCTTAATCCCATCTGCAAATTCCTTTTTTTTTTCTTTTTTTTCCATATAAGGTAACATTCACAGGTTCTAGGGATTAAGACTGAGACATTTTGGTCAATACTACCCAAAGCTATCTACACATTCAATGCAATCCCAATCAAAATTGCACCAGCATTCTTCTCGAAACTAGAACAAGCAATCCTAAAATTCATATGGAACCACAAAAGGCCCCGAATAGCCAAAGTAATTTTGAAGAAGAAGACCAAAGCAGGAGGCATCACAATCCCAGACTTTAGCCTCTACTACAAAGCTGTCACCATCAAGACAGCATGGTATTGGCATAAAAACAGACACATAGACCAATGGAATAGAATAGAAACCCCAGAACTAGACCCACAAACGTATGGCCAACTCATCTTTGACAAAGCAGGAAAGAACATCCAATGGAAAAAAGACAGTCTCTTTAACAAATGGTGCTGGGAGAACTGGACAGCAACATGCAGAAGGTTGAAACTAGACCACTTTCTCACACCATTCACAAAAATAAACTCAAAATGGATAAAGGACCTGAATGTGAGACAGGAAACCATCAAAACCTTAGAGGAGAAAGCAGGAAAAGACCTTTCTGACCTCAGCCGTAGCAATCTCTTACTCGGCACATCCCCAAAGGCAAGGGAATTAAAAGCAAAAGTGAATTACTGGGACCTTATGAAGATAAAAAGCTTCTGCACAGCAAAGGAAACAACCAACAAAACTAAAAGGCAACCAACGGAATGGGAAAAGATATTTGCAAGTGACACATCGGACAAAGGGCTAGTATCCAAAATCTATAAAGAGCTCATCAAACTCCACACCCGAAAAACAAATAACCCAGTGAAGAAATGGGCAGAAAACATGAATAGACACTTCTCTAAAGAAGACATCCGGATGGCCAACAGGCACATGAAAAGATGTTCAACGTCGCTCCTTATCAGGGAAATACAAATCAAAACCACACTCAGATACCACCTCACGCCAGTCAGAGTGGCCAAAATGAAGAAATCAGGAGACTATAGATGCTGGAGAGGATGTGGAGAAACAGGAACCCTCTTGCACTGTTGGTGGGAATGCAAATTGGTGCAGCCGCTCTGGAAAGCAGTGTGGAGGTTCCTCAGAAAATTAAAAATAGACCTACCCTATGACCCAGCAATAGCACTGCTAGGAATTTATCCAAGGGATACAGGAGTACTGATGCATAGGGGCACCTGTACCCCAATGTTTATAGCGGCACTCTCAACAATAGCCAAATTATGGAAAGAGCCTAAATGTCCATCAACTGATGAATGGATAAAGAAATTGTGGTTTATATACACAATGGAATACTACGTGGCAATGAGAAAAAATGAAATATGGCCTTTTGTAGCAACATGGATGGAACTGGAGAGTGTGATGCTAAGTGAAATAAGCCATACAGAGAAAGACAGATACCATATGGTTTCACTCTTATGTGGATCCTGAGAAACATAACAGAAACCCATGGGGGAGGGGAAGGGAAAAAAAAAAAAAAAAAAGAGGTTAGAGTGGGAGAGAGCCAAAGCATTAGAGACTGTTAAAAACTGAGAACAAACTGAGGGTTGATGGGGGGTGGGAGGGAGGGCAGGGTGGGTGATGGGTATTGAGGAGGGCATCTTTTGGGATGAGCACTGGGTGTTGTATGGAAACCAATTTGACAGTAAAGTTCATATATTAAAAAAGAAAAAAAAAAAAGAAAAAAAAAAGATGCAAAACTGAAAAAAAAAAAAAAAAAAGACTGAGACATTTTGTTTTGGAGGGGGAGGGGGCATTATGGCATTATTTATGTTCTTGGAAGTTTGTAGATCATTTTAACCCTGGAAAAATTTTTAGCAATGTTAATTTCTATGCAAATTTTAGGCACTTGCCAAATGACTGGGCTCCTCCTTCCTCTTTCCTCCTTCTCCCTCCTCCCAGTGTCCTGCCCCAAGCCTCTCTTGTTCCTGCTCATGAAGGATGCAGGGCAGCTGAAGCCTGTCTTGGTCTTACTCTTAGGCCACCTGCTCATGCCCTGAGGGTGATTTTTCCAGGGGCTCATCATAATGTCATGTTTATCTCTTCCTTAAGAGGATTTCTTTTTGGTATTAGACGTTTCCTCCCCGCTGCCCTTGGTATGTAGCTATTCATTTTATAATCATCACTTTGCTAAATGCTCCAGTCTAATGGTACTTTATTCATTTCTCTTGCAGTTTCTAGCTAAACAAACTGTATTATCTACAGTAACAATAGCACCGTCTCTCCCTTTCCCAACTTCAGGTCTTGGCAACTTTAACAGAAAGGAAAAATAAAAACTTTTTGCAAATCATATGTCCTCTGCTCCTCCAAAAAGTCTCTGGCTCTGTTTTTCATGCCAGGCAGTCCTTCTCTACTTATCACGTGTGCTCTTTTTTCGCCTCCACAAAGAGAGAGACCGGAGAGCACCCTGACCCTCCAGAGCTGAGTGCTTTGGTGGAAATCTTGCTGATCATGCTGTGGGTGCAGGTATCTGCCGGTCAACTTCCTGCTCACTCCATGTTGTCTTGGCAGCCTTCAGGTTTGTCAGCAGGGACATTTGTTTAATAGGTCAGTGACGCAGTCCCCAGCCCTGGGACAGATTCTGAGAGTAAGCAAGCAGGACATTCAGTGGCAAGCCCGTTCCCAGATATTGGATGGTAGCATGCAGTACAGGTCCATGTCGCCCTGCTTTTCTGTGCAACCTCCTCCAGCATCTGTACAGAACCTTCCTTTATTTCTTCATTTCTGAATTCAATGTTCTCCAATGTAAAGAAGATGGGACGTGCTTCAGACCAGCAGTGATTCAGATGCTGGAGTTTCCATTGGCAGATATAATCATTTTGTCCAAATTATATGATGTGATTCAATCTCCGTTTCCCAGTCAGTGAAATGGGCCCAATGAAATCATGTCAAAGATTGCCCTCGGGATTCAATGAGACAAAGTATGTCATGCACCTAGCACAATTCCTGGCCCATGGGGGCATTTCAATACATATTCCCCTTTTAACTCATGCTCAGCCTGAAGCCTTGTTTTTCACTCTGTATTTTCCCTCCTGAAGTTCAAGTTCCCCTCTTTTTCTATACTTAGGCAGCCACAGTATGCACTAAATAATTAACTGATATTTCTATTTATTAAGCCAGTTACTATACCAAGTGCCTTCTATGCATTTTCTCACTTAATACAACCTTTTTTTAAAAAAATCATGGAAATAGTTGAACCCCCATTTGTATCCCTTTTCAATCTCACCTGCTTCCCTCAAACACAGGTTTAAAATTGATGAAGATATTTTCTGGCCCTTTTAAAAAAATACCTTTGCTGCATTTCTGTGGATAATACATATCTATTAGATAATTAGTATTGTTTTCTATGTTTTAAAAATGTACACAATTTTTAAAAATTATACTGTACATTTCCTTCTCCAACCTCGTCTTTGGAACCAACAGTGTCTTTTAGCTTTAGTTCATGAATTTTAACCAGTGCAATAGCTTATTGAATGAAAACACTACTATTTACCTAGACATTCCTCTATTAACGGGCAAGTAGTTTGTTTTCAAATTTATAAGCAATTCTGCAATGACTATTGTTGTGTCCGTCTCCTTGTTCTCAAATTATTATTTTTAAAGACTATTTTATTTACGTTTATGTATTTATTTTGAGAGAGAGATGGAGGGAGAGCACAAGTCAGGGAGAGGCAGAGAGACAAGTAGAGAGAGAGTCCCAGGCAGGCTCCGCACTGTCAGTGCAGAGCCTGACACAGGGCTAGTACCCATGAACCGTGAGATCGTGACCTGAGCTGAAGTCAGATGCTTAATCAACTGAGCCACCCAGACTCCCCTCAAATTCTTTTTTTAAGACAAATCCCTCATAGTCAAACTGTTTGCCACACTTTAAAGACTTTTGTTATATACTGTCAAATTTTACTCCATCTCCAAACCATCATTTATGCTTTCACCAGTGGAGAATGAGAATGCCCACTTCTCTAGATTGTCACTAACATTATGTATTCTGACTCATTTAAAATTTTGCTGCTCTGATAAAAACAAAGCCAAGACAAAAAGCCATCATCTCACAGATTTAATTTTCATATCTGAATATCTTTCCATATACTTAATGGCCATTTGTTATTTTCATTTTGTGAATTGCCTATTCTTGTCTGGCCCATTATCATTATCTTCCACATACTTTGCTAATTTGTTGCCCAATTTGCCATTCATCTTTTTGCCTTTATGGTGATTTTTATTCTGCAAAACTTTAAACTCAAATGGTCAAGCTATCAACATTTTCAACCAATCCTTTCTATTTTTAAAATTATTGAGTTTTGTTCAATTAAACTTTATAATTATACCCACTATGCAAATGACCCCAAGGGTTACAAGCTATAGTTACAATTTAGGGGGAAACTGTAATTTAGTTGTGAGACATGATACTCATAAAGCCATAGTCAATAATACGAGCTGTCTATGATGAGAGTCAAATACTTGGCATGCAGAAAAGGTGACTTCCCTGAAACTGAGGGCAAAAAGCACGAGTGAGTGCTGAATCACAGTGACTTGATTAGCTTAGGTGACTCACAGAAAGGCAGCACAGTAGGGCCAGAATAGCCCTTAGGGCCATCTAATCCAAAATAAAAATATATGCCTTTCAGAGTTGACTGAATTCCCACCAAGGTGTCCCGCCAGCAAACCCAGCAGCAGCGCCAGCCCCCACCAAGTGTTCTCCAAAGTGCTCAAGACTGTGCCCTCTCCAGGCTTTTCCTGCTGTGTTGCCAGCTCTTGAAGCAGCTGCCACATGAGCTGCCACACCCCCCCTACAGATCTCACCTGACTGCCATGAGTGGGGCCTGTGGGTGCTCTGGCTACTGCCCCAGCTCTTGGCCCCACAAACCACAGAGGAGCAGCACTGAAGAAGAGGTCAAGGGCGAAGGACCTGTCCCAGCCTTTGCTTCCCTGCCCTCGCTCTTTTCTCTACTGCCTGGTACTGACAGTCCTTATGTTGATGGGTGAGTTTTCCACACAGAACTTTGTTGTATCTGAAAACTCAGTGTTCATCATGAATCCTGATTTCTTCTTTCTTTGTCTCTTACAACTCATATGACATCCTCACCATTGTCAGATTACTTGCCCCCCATATAAACCTCCAAAGCCCAGGACCCTAATATGCTCCTCTTTAAGGGAAAGCAGAAATGATGAAGTGGTGAGCCAGTTGGGCAGTACCAAGGAGGCCACCTTCTTCTTGTTCTTGTTCTTCTTCTCATTCTTGCTCTCGTTCTCCTCCTCCTCCTCCTCCTCCTCCTCTTCCTCCTTCTTTCTTCTTTCTTCTTCCTCCTTCCTTCTTCTTTCTTCTTCTTCCTTCTTTCTTTTTCCTTCTTATTCCGTCTTCTTTATTCTTCTGTTTTTCTCTTGAAATAATTATAGACTCACAATTAATTGTAATAATAGCACAGAAAGGTCCCATGTACCTATCACCCAGCTTTCCCCAATGATGCCCTCTTACAGAACAGTACATTATAAAGCAAGGAAATTGGCTCAAAATCATAAACTAGACCATAAATCTTATCCTATTTCACCAGTTTTTACATGGGCACCTTTTGGGGGGCTTTTTTAATTCTAATTTAATTAACACACAATGTTATATTAGCTTAAGATGTGCAACATATTGATTTAACATTTTCATGCATTACTCAGTACTCACCATAAGCATAGTCACCATCTGTCATTATACAGCATTATTATAATGTTATTGGCTATACTTCCTATGCTGTACTTTTCATCTCCATGGCTTATTTATTTTATAACTGGCAGCTGGTACCCCTTAATCCTCTTTATCTATTTCACCCATCCCCCCCATCCACCTTCCCTCTGGCAACCAACAATTTGTTCTCTGCATTTGAGAGTACATGCCCACATTTTTTGTATGTCTTTGTATATAATTCTATATGTTATAGATTTGAATAGATTCATACAGCCACTACCACATCAAGTTCCAGAACTGTTCTGTCACCACAAAGGAGCCACCCTCTGTAGCCACAACCTACTTCTCTTTTCTACCCACTTACCTATCTCTACAGTTTTGTCACTTCAGAAGTGTATCAATAGAATCATACAGTGATATGACCTTTTGAAATTGGCTCATTTTCACACTGCATAATTCCCTAGAGATCTATCCAAATTATTGATGTATTAATAATTTGTTTCTTTTCATTTCTGAATAGTATTCGATGGTATGGATCCTCTACAATTTGTATTAGCATTCACCTGTTGAAGGACATTGGGTTGTTTCTAGGTTTAGGGTATTACAAATAAAGCTTATCAAGTCATGTAACTGGTTGAACACATTAAATGCATAACAGTCATAGAGATATTTTAGAAATGAGCTCTCTTAATCTTTATCAATAGAAAAATATACACATTTCTAGGGCAATTCTTTCCTACCTATATGCTTCAAGACTTCTTTTTTTTTTTATTTTTTTTATTTTTTTTTTAAATTTTTTTTTATTTTTTAATATATGAAATTTACTGTCAAATTGGTTTCCATACAACACCCAGTGCTCATCCCAAAAGGTGCCCTCCTCAATACCCATCACCCACCCTGCCCTCCCTCCCACCCTGCCCTCCCTCCCACCCCCCATCAACCCTCAGTTTGTTCTCAGTTTTTAACAGTCTCTTATGCTTTGGCTCTCTCCCACTCTAACCTCTTTTTTTTTTTTTTTTTTCCCTTCCCCTCCCCCATGGGTTTCTGTTATGTTTCTCAGGATCCACATAAGAGTGAAACCATATGGTATCTGTCTTTCTCTGTATGGCTTATTTCACTTAGCATCACACTCTCCAGTTCCATCCATGTTGCTACAAAAGGCCATATTTCATTTTTTCTCATTGCCACGTAGTATTCCATTGTGTATATAAACCACAATTTCTTTATCCATTCATCAGTTGATGGACATTTAGGCTCTTTCCATAATTTGGCTATTGTTGAGAGTGCCGCTATAAACATTGGGGTACAGGTGCCCCTATGCATCAGTACTCCTGTATCCCTATGCTTCAAGACTTCTTAATGGGGTATCTAGACAAATGCCCATTTCGAGGCCACTTTTCTGATATCTACCAATGATTTTCAGATTTATGTTTGGGAAGACCAAAGCTGGTCTTCTGCCATTAGAGGTCACCTTTCTGAAAACACTAGCTGTCAAAACTTGTCATTTACTATTCACATTCTCAATCTGGGGCCACTGTATATTTTCACCTTGTTTCATTGCCTCCCAACCATTTACCACTCTGACCTCACGATCCTTATTTATTTTTTTCCCCTTGTTTGTTGACTGACCCTTCCATGAGAGCTGGACTTTGCTTTATTCTCTGCTATCCCCCAGTTTATAGCTTGAGGACCAGGAACAGAGCAGGTGTATAATAAATGCGTGTGAATGGATCATGTCTTCGACACATAAAGAAGACTTTAAAAACTCTCCTGAAAAGACTAGATTGAAGTACATATAAGTAAAGCCCTTCAAGTAAGTAGATTGAAGGAAAATCATTCCAGGGTTTGGATTTAGAAAGCCTGAGTTGGAATTTCAGCTCTTCCCCTTACTGGTTCTGAATCTATGGGCGAATGCTTTAACATCTTTGTCAAAGTCTTTTCATTTGCAGTACCATCATCTTCATGGGATAATTGTGAAGCTCAAGTAAGATAATTTGTGTGAATACTCTTTGTAAGACACTAAAGTGCTGTATAAATCTAAGGGATTCTCCCCCAGTGTCATGGATATTATCTCTTCCTTCTCCCTCTTCGTCTCTTCCTCCATCTCCTTCCCCATCATCATTCTCATCATTGCCACCATCAGGACCATCTGCACCCTTGGAAGCATGAAAGCATCCAGGCTACTGCAAATATGAAATCATGATGTTAATGTGACATTCCATCCAGTAGAGGGCAATAGTTCCCATCGGCTAAGCCTAACGCCTTAAAACATCAAACTGAAGTTCAATCATGGCAACTTAAAATCATTTATATTTATTGTTACAGGAAACAGACACATCCATCCTAGTAATCCTTCCTTTCAGTGATCTCTGGTATTCTTGTCTGATGCTTTGCTTTGTAGCCCAAGCTTCTTTTGGATATGTCTGTCTTCCATGAAAGTTATCTTTTAAAAAATAATAAGATTTACATTCTCTTCCTTTCTCCCTGGTTGGCTGGCCAAAATGCAGAAAAAAAATGTGGCTCAGAAATGATAACATAAGCGTGCTTCTCTTTTGAATATTTATATCCTTGGCACTGATGTTATAAGATAGAATAATTGTTTGGCTTGGTTAGGTCATCTGAGAATCCTCACACTCCTTAAGTGGGAATTTTCCCACCTGTATTCTCTGTTTGTTGGATTTTCACTGTATGTATTTCAGACAAGGATTGGTGGGGAGGGTCCTTCAAAGAAAATGACCTCTGGAATCTATCTGGTAGGTCTAGGAACTCCCTCCCATGGTGCCTGTCAATAGTATGGTCATTGGTGCAGAGGCAGGCAGGCTGGGAAATTGCTGAGGGGCTTCACTGCAGATAGTGAGTACAGTTGGGTCTTTGATATACTGCTTTAATCTGCTGCCAGGGGCACAACACTGGAATAAGGCAGGGTAGCCACCCCTGGTAAGCAGAGAGAGAGATACACAAGGTAGCTCAGTTCTTTTCAGTTAATGAGAACTAGTGAGTATAGTTCGGAATAGTTCTGGGATACCATTTCTTCTTTATGGAACTCTATTAATCTTTGCATCATACCAATCTCTTAGTAAAGGAGGCTCAAGGATATTTAAGTAAGATGGTTTTATACATTTGAGTATTATTCATTCATTCATTCATTCATTCATTCATTCATTCATCTAATGTCAATGGAAGATCTACTGTATGCCAGGAATTGGAGATTCAAAAGGCAATAAGATCAAGACCCTTTTTTTGAGTAGTTCCCAGTCTCCAGGGGAGGCTGACATAAATCATTAATGACCCTACAGAGGAGTGAGTGCTGTAACTGAGCTAAGGGTGCAGGGTCAGGAGAGAACAGTGGAAATGGTGATTGGCTGCATCTGCAGAAGGTTCGTAAAGAGGTGGAAATGTGTCTGAGTGCTATGTGACTTGTTTCAGGAGGTGTATTTTTCATCTTATTTCACGCTCTAAGCAAACCTTGGTTCATACCTATAGAATTCTGGATGAGAAGAATATAGTCAATTTTTACTGTTGTCAGTCCCCCTCCAAGTCTTCCCAGCCCTGCCTGGTACAAAGTTGTGGTCGGACTTGGCAGTAGTGAATGGATGACCCCTGTGGGATGTGCTCACCACACACTTCCTGAGAGCTAAAGATGAGAAACCTGATCTTGGTGCCTTTGGGAAAATGTCACCTTCCTCCATCTTCCTTGTTACTTGTCCAAAGAGAAAAATAAATGGAACTTGTTTGGATTTCTTTGGCAGGGACCACACTAACTTTTCCCCAAGATGGGGCATGCCTCTCAGTATTCTGCCACAATTGCTTTTGGGTCATTTAGAAAAAGTATTGACCTTAGGGAGAGGACAGTACAAGCTTTAGATGGGGGAAGAGGCCCTACTCCATAAGAAACCCCTCTCCCTCCACACTCCATTGAAGCCTTCCATGACTGTGGGTAATTTATTCTCCCTTCTTTGGGACCATACTACCCTGTATATTGTTCTCTATATTACTTTGGTCATTTTGCCAAGTATCACCGTCTCAGTGTTAGATCTCTAAGATACCTTTAGGATATGCCTGAGGGCAGAAGTTTGGCCTTCTAGCACATTGTATCCTCTGGAGTCCTGGTCTTTGGAGTAGTGGGTGTTGAGTGGCTGCCCCTTGGCCGAGTGGGCAAGCAGAGATGACAGTCCTACAGAATGCCCAAAGCTTCATACCTTCCAAGCTATGACCAAGGTGGGGCCAGAGCCCAGGCCCGGGGACAGTGCAGCCCACACTCCTGGACTAGGAACATTTCGGACTCATACTGGCTCAGCTCTGGAGCTGGCTGTGGCCAGCTGGGACACTGAACCGTTTGCTTGTTCTGTCAGCAGCCCTGCAGAACTGGAGTCCTTCCCCTGTGGGTGAAGTCTAAATTTAGCCCCGAAGAAGCTGCCTTCCCATTTTGCTGGAGAAAAGCTCTTTTCACTGGAATGAGCCTCTGCTTTGATTAAGTGGGAGGACCCACATCTGGGAATACATAAACTTTATTGTCCTTGGATGACAAAACAGTTTCCTTGCCTACTGGTTTTCCGCCTTTTTAGCCTAGAGTATGATCGCCTCTGCTTATGACTGTGTTGGCCAGGGCAAGCCATTTGGCTATAGACTGGGTTCCCATAGCCCGAGTGTAGGCTGCAGTTCACACCTGGAGACGTTGTTGTATCCCCACTTCACCTCTGGAGGCTCAGTTCTCTGCATGCAGAACAGGATAGAGAGCAGGAGGCTGGGTCTCTTGCGAGATCTTGGAAGAACATAAGGCCCAGATTTGTTCCCTTGTAGAGCAGATCCTAGGATTTCAGAGGGTCTGAAATATCCTGGGGTTTCCCTATAAGACTCCGGGGTTCAAGGTCTCGAGGGCCATTTTAGACCCACACTAAAGTGAACACGAGATTCCTATCTTGGACGGACACCAGACCTAAGGGGTTCTCCGTGCAGAGAATGGCTTCTAAGGCTTCTCCTGACCCAGAGCAGCCTCCTTAAGTGATTCCCACCATAGAAGTCCTCTGCCATTTGAGTTTTAAATGAACAGTTTGGGTCATCAACAAGTAAATGTTCCTTTAAAAGTCAATTCCCCTAGTGCACGGTCACATCTCTTTTGATAAATGTCTCCCTTGCTGTCCAGTGATACAAGCTCTGGCTAATCATCTGTGTGAGAACTTCTGAAATATAGGGCAGAGAGCACTGGACTTGGATTCAGAAAAGCTGGGTGGTCTGGTTTTACTGCTTATTAGCTATGTGACATTGGGCAAGGTACCTTCTCCAAACTTCTGTTTCCTTGTCTGGAAAATGGCAATTATAAGTCTGTACTCATAGCTCTGTTGTCAGCAAAAAGTGAGAAGATGTGTAATATATTTTTAAAGGCTCTTTTGTAGAAGTAGATTGCCTTCTCCACCCAGTGACCTGGGCTGGTAGCAAATTATTTGCTTGAATTTGATTGGTTCCCATGCCCCCCTCCCCCACCCCCTTGGAAATCTCTTTTCTCACAAAGAGCTCCCCACAGGACACTGGGGGTTGGTAGATGGAGGGAACTCCTGCTCAATTTAGACCCTTCTGTCCCCATTTTTGTCAGATCTCTTGAGTCTCTATCTTTTCCTGTAGAAGGATGGTGAGGAGGTCTGGGGGCAAGGCAACATGACTTCTGCATTGATTGGGCAGTTGTTTTGCTGAATGCCCACAGGCAGATTGCATCTTGTCTGACTTTACCTCAGTTTCTTGGTCTGTAGCATGGATACACAAGTACCCATAAGCAGGTGTTAAACAACTGAGTGGTAACTCAAGAGGAAAATTGTTATAATTGCAATGCTGTGGTCATCATCCTAATCCACTGTATCTTCTGATCAGAGCCTAGAGGTTGGTAATTTTCCTGGGCTACCTGCTCTGCATTCAACATTAGTGCTAGAACAAGTCTCCCCATTTAATAATAATTGATAGAATGGAAAGAAATTAGACTATGTCTAAGAGAAATTAGGCTCTGGGTGAGGAAGAATTGGAAAGATACCCTCTTGCTGTAATTTTCCAGGATGCCCTGGACAGCCCCCAGAAGTCGTCAGTATGGAAAAAGCTCAGGAACATTTTACAAGCTAGTAAAGTATTGTTGGGGGTGGGGGGAGTGGTAGATTCTTTGGAATTTATCTGTATGGCTGACGTCACTTTCTCAGCACAAGGAGCCAAACTGTCTCGATGTCTGTGGCCTCTTTCTGGAATCATTTCCCAGTAGTTAATCCCAGGTGACCCTTGAGGCCACTTCCCTGTCAGAAATTGTTGGCTTGCAGTGAGAAGTGGCCCTTTTTGGGTCCCTGAAGTTGGAAAGGAAGCTCCTCCTTTAAGCCTAAGTGGAAGGGAAATTGATGGCTTCTCTGGGCTGAGGTTCTCTCTCCTGCAGACCCATGTCTGGGCTGTCCAGCCTCATATTTTAAATCTTTGACTCTTTGCCTCTGCCAGTTGTAACAACTGTCACCCTCACTAGCTAGGCACCATCCATAAAGGATCAGCACAGTTTTCTGTTCCCAGGTTGGGGGACAACAATAGATTGGGCAGTATCCTGCTTTCTCTTAGGACCAAGCCAACTCCCTGGCTTTGTCGTGGAGGACAACGTCACAACATCTTTCCTAAGCTTTAGTTATTACAAAGTGGTGTTCATTTTAATTTGGACATTTAGAGGGTGTGACAATGGATCCAGAAAAGGGAGGGGGCCAAGAATAAGGGAACAGATTAACATTTATTAAGCAACTACTATGCACTAGGCACTGTGCCGAAATATTTTAATATACACAGCCACATTTAGCTCTCAGAACAACTCCCTAGGCCTGGACATTACAAATCTCAAGTTATAGATGTGAGGATTCAGACTTGGAGAGCTAAAAACAAAGTGAAGGATTACATGGCTTTTTCTTGATTCTCTTAGGGCTTGGCTTCTTAATAGAGATGGTGTCATCTTGTGCTGGGAAGATTAGAACAGTGATCCCAATGTCACAGTAACAGGGATCCACTGAGATCCTCTTTGACAGATCCAGTCCCCTCAAGAGGCCAACATGAAATAACCCAATAGTGTGATAGGATTTTCTAGGCAAACCACTGTCTCCTCCAACAGGAGAGTTGGGGCAACCAAACTCCGCCATTCCTCACCTCTAGGACAGGATGACCCTTCAGAAATCAGCTGTTCCCAAGAAGGCTCTATAGGTCCCCAGTGCTGGGTGCCAACATTGTTCCAAAATCTTTATGCTGCCCAGACCAGCCTTGGGAAATAGGCATACTTCTCCAGCTGGCGAGACCCAGGCTGACTCATCTGGCGGCAGGAGCCTGGGCATCAGCACGCCCTCCTGCCTGCTGCTGCCTCTGCCATGACCACAGTGGCCAAAAGTAGTGGCAGAGGCTGGGGTCTGATGCTGCATGCTGCTGGATGCCCAGCCCTGAGAGGGAACATTCTGGAGGTAGTAAGCTTAGCCAGCATGCCCCTGCATTCCATGCCTGCCTTCCTTGCCTATGGCTCAATCCCCCATGAGCTAGAGTGTGGAACATGATTCCCTTCTCCAGAAGCCCCGTGCCTGAGCTGAGACAGGAGGGATCTGCAGTTCCTCTTTAGTCAGGGACAGCAAAGATGTTTATCCCCCGGAGACAGGAATCCTCTGGGTGGGCGGTGGCGAGCCTGGGGAGCGGCTGCTGCCGGCTCTGTCCTCAGGAAAGGTCTGCCACTTTCTGACCCGGTGCTGACCTTAACTCAAGTGGCAGCCAGTCCCCTGCCATTTGCTCCTGCGGTCAGAAAGTGGGACAGATGATGCCATGGCACTTTTTGGAGTGCTGAAGTGAAGTTTTGACAAATTCCAAAGAACATCAAAGTGCAGAACAACAGCCAATACATCATAGTCTGTCACCAGGGCCCCCGCCCCTGATTATCACATTAAATCAGCAATGGGCATATTTCAGCTGTAGCTCAACGGACGCCTACTGGAACTCATAGTTTCTCCTTCCAGAGTTAAATAAATATGGCAATGGTTACATTTAAAAATCTGTGCTCTATATTCAGCAGCTGGGCCCTTCATCACACACACACACACACACACACACACACACACACACACACTCTGACAAAGAGAAGCATATTGCTAGGAACGGCAGATAATTGGGATACGCAGCCCAGTAGAACAGAATGCAGAGGTGGGTTCTAATCCTAGCCCGGCCACTTCATAGCTTGAAATTGTTAGCAAGTTAGTTAATGCCTCTGGGCCTCAGTCTTCTCAGGGTAAGATAAGGACAATGACATCTCTATTTCCAAAATGAAGAGTTTGGTTGGTAGCAAATATTCATTCCTGACTGGGAACCATGGACAGTGCTTGCTAGTCATGATGTTTTGTATTTGTTTCTTGATGTGTTTATTGGGTGTAACTTTTTGGATGTAAGAAAGATAAAAACATTCTCCTCCACTCAAGATTTGCTGCGAAATATGAGTGAGTGAAGGGAAGGCAGGCCACTCAGAGTTTGAGTTTCAGGTTATGAAGGAAATGCTTGCTGGGTTGGTATTTCCCTGGGTAAATTCTCACTGGGGGTGGGAGCGGAAGGTAACTCCAGAAAGAGCTTATGCTGATCTTTAAAACTGTTTCTCCCAAACTCTGAAGCATCCAAAGAAAGCAGAGTTATCTGCTAGAATGTCCCAGAAAGAACAACAGGCATATGAATTCTGTGCCACATGATCAGGCATAAGAAATGTCACATTTCTTTTATTACTTTAAATTAAATCTGATATGCTATTGTAGCCATCCTGCCAGGCTGGTAGGAAATCTAGTCTCAGACCCTCCTGGAATGCCCCCTTCCTCTCAGTTCCTGTGGCTGTCCACCCGAAGCATTCAGTTAGGGCTGTCTGGTCTTTCGTCCACATGGGTGACTATGGATGTATTCATTTGCAAATCCTCATCATCCTTGGAGGCTGGTGGCTCTACCTTCTCTTGGCAAAGCTTTACCATAGCTGTAATTTCTCCCCGAGGCCCTGCTGTCTCCCTAGAGGGTTTTCAGGCAGGTAGAAGCTTTCTGCCTGGGAACCCAGGTCTCTAGTGCTTTCTGGTCCTAGATGAGGCCCTAGAATTCCTTTCAGCCTCCTTCTCTATCTTCTGGTGAAGATAACCAATAATCTCCCTTCAGAGAGCCTTTGGAAACACAATGACAGCCTCTGCTTCCTGGGGCTGGGGAAAGATAGGTTGTCCAGGTTAACTAGAATTAATCAGCTCTGTTGCTGAGAAAGGTAACAAGATAGGACTGGGGAATTTGGGGACTCAGTGAAGGAAATGGAAGAGAGACATTTAAAGAATCACATGTGAAACTGGATAAGATTCTGGTTCCTCTAAAGTAAGTGTCACTTTCCTTCCTTCCAGTTCTACCTTTACAAAGGTCACCAGGGTATGGGGGAAGGGCTGGCTGGGCAGCAGAGGAAGAAGACTTCTCCGGGGAGCTCCCAAACAGCAGAGGATACTGCCTGCCGATGACATGGCATTAAAATCCTTGTATATTTAGAAGGTGCTTGCTGGGGGATGATCTTATCTGACAGAGCCACTCTGCAAGATAGGTGGAACAATTATTAATCTCACTTTCCAGGTAAGAAAACTGAGGTTCAGACAGAGCTGAGTGGCAGAGCAAGATGAGGCATTCAAGTTCTCTCGAGTTTTTCTTCAAGAGTCCCCTGTGTCGCTCACGATTTTAGATTAGGCTTCAGCTACATCCATCAGTGACTTGGAATATTTGCTTTTTGCCAGCGATCGTGCAATATGGAAACTTGCTGATAGACTTCTTCTAACTCTTGATCTTATGCTATTCTTTGTTACTTTCAGGAAGAGGAGCTCGAAGCAGAATGTATTTCTTATGAGAGAATCTACTCCAGACTTTGATTCATATCTGGTGCGTCCCCAAAGTCTAGGTTATGGCAAGTTTAAGACCATGTTGCTAATTCTATGTGCATTCAATAGAGTACCTTAGTGAGGGGAGTAATTTTATAAAACGATTAATTCAAGTCTCAAAGAAGAATTGCAGGAAACGTACTTCTGACTATTTAGAAGTGACTCATTACGGGACTATTTGAAAACTATATATTATTTTTATCAGTAGATAGAATTGCCTATAGTCAATGTTATCTCGTCACATCCAGGGATTCTAGGTTCCGGTTACCCATTTCCCTCAAAACAACAGACAGCAAAGCCGGGGAAGAGAGAAACCCACTTCAGTCTCTGCAAGACTAAACCCGCCCCCCACAAGCCCCACTGCAAACTGTAACACCACACCCTTCCCTGCCAAATAACAGAGGGCAGATAAGATGGAAATTTTCATTCCAGTTCTCAATAATTCCACAGCCAGTGAGATATCAGGATCGGAAGAGGTTCCATAACTAGAAAATCTTGGCTGGAGTTTCATTGTTTGGAAACAAAAAGGGAAAATTAAGGAGTGCCTCAGATAGCCTTTCTTTGGCGGCTTTGTCAGGATAGGGGCTTATGAATATTTAGATTGAAAAAAAGGATGGCTAAGAGTTCATGTCCCAATTAAATATCAGATGGTATAAAGTGTTTTTATAGAAAGTACAGGATCTGCTTTTCACCAGCTGGTGTTCGGCGGCACCAATGTGAAGCAGGAACATTCTCCTCTATGTGTGTCAGCTGGCTCCTCTGACGTAGGTGTTCCTTCACCACGTGAAGCACTCTGGGCCCTGAACGGGTGAACACAGCTAAACTCTGCTGCTTCCAGAATAACCATCATGGAGCAGGGCTTCCAGCTGGAGAATGATGGGCCAGCCCAGGCAGTTTTCTGGGCTTGCTTCATGGGGAGGGAGGTGGTCCAGGTCTTTGTCTCCCAAACAATCCCTGGTTTTGATGCTTCCTGAGAAAGCAGGGGTTGTTCCCTAGTGTACCACAACTCTGGAAAGCAGCTCTTCCTGTTAGGAGGACAATGGTCCTTATGGGAAGGCTAGGGTTGCATGCAAGAAAGATTTGAACAGCAAGGAGAAGCATGCCAGCTTTGCTGGCAAGGGAAATGGCAGGCCCAGAGCCCTGCAGTAGGTTGAGGGAGGTGTCCCGAGGGCTAGGATTGTGTGCCTGGAGCAGAGCAGAGGTGTGGGGAGGAGGAAGTGAACAGGAGGTAAAGGAGGTTGGAAGGGTAGTGGGGGGAGGTAGGCCAGAGCGTTTAACACCCTGTTGAAGAATCTGGGACAAAGGGGCACCTGGGAGGCTCAGTCTGTTAAGCTTAACAACTCTTGATTTTGGCTCTAGTCATGATCTCATGGTTCATGAGTTTGAGCCCTGCATTGGGCTCTGCGCTGACAGCACTGAGCTTGCTTGGGATTCTCTCTCTGTCCCTCTCTCTCTGCCCCTCCTGTGTTGGCCCTCTCTCTCTCAAAATAAACTGAAAAAACAAAACAAACAAAAAAAAAAACTTGGGGCATACCCTATTGGTCTTCGCTACTCAAAGTGTTTTCCAAGGACCAGCAGCATCCTAGTCACCAGAAAGCTTTTAGAAATGCAGAATCCCAAGGCCCACCCCAGACCTAGGAGATCACAAACTACATTTTAACAGGAACCCCAGGAGATCTGTGTCTTCATTCAAACACTGCTCTCGGCTAAGAGGAAGCAAGAAAGATTTTGGAGCGGGGAGGGGTGGGAAGTAATGTGATGGTGTGAAGGTGTTTGGGAATGAGTCCACTGGAATGGGTAGAGAACTCTCACTTAGGAGCCCACGGCCACAAGCCCAGAGTGGGCAGGGAGTGAGGAGGAGGGTCAGATGAGGTAGGTCCTGTCACCAGAGCAACGACAGCAAGACAGGCCTCCACCTTCCGGTTTCCCTTCAGGCAGTAGCAATCTTGGTGATCAGCCCAGATGTCTCACAGCATTAGGAAATGTATGTTTGGGAACTGGACATCCCCAGGATCTGTGTTTTTGAAGTCAGATTTCATCGCTGTGGCTGATTATCTGCCCGACCCTGGGGAGCTGGGATAGCGGTGAGGGCTGCCAGTGCCCTGCAGCCACACAAACACGCTCCTGCTACTGGTAGGGCCAGAGCTTCTGTGAAAGACATTTCGGAAGTTCCCTGTGGCTGCGACAAATTGTTGGGGTCTGCCCCGCAGCACCGCTGTGACCTGCTTTTCTCAGTCTTAGGGCAGCCAGCTCCTGAAACTGGACACTCCCTGGGCCTCACAGGCGGGCTCTACTTCCAATGGGACAGGAGGAGCATTGCCTATAACACCTTCTCTCTCTGTTCAAGCATGGCACCCCTTCCGATTGGGCAGCACAGACTGAGTTTCCTGGGCCTCTTGCCCGAGGGAGGAGGTGGTTGGTCCTTCCCTAGATGTGGTTATGAATAAGGGAGGCAGCGGTCTAGGTCTGGGACCCGGCTAGGTCTGCATCTGCAGGAAGAAAGAGATGATGCATGGCATGGAGGGAATTCTTTTTTTTTTTTTAAGTTTACTCGTTTATTATTTCAGAGAGAGAGAGAGAGAGAGAGAAAGCGCACAAGTGGGGGAGGGGTAGAGAGAGGAAAGGAGACACAGAATCCAAAGCAGGCTCCAGGCTCTGAGTTGTTAGCATGGAGCCTGACATAGGGCTTCAACTCACAAACTGTGAGATTATGACTTGAGCCGAAGTCAGACACTCAACTGACTAAGCCCCCCAGGCACCCCAAGAGAACTCTTTTAACTGGAGGATTCCAGGGTTCTCAACTTGAAAAGAAAGGGCGTGAACTTAGTTGTCAGTTAATTTCTGCCTTTTTCAGTTGTCTCTGCGTCTCAGTCTTCTAACAGGGGAGGATAGTAGCTTCTTGAAAGTCATGAGAGCCTGAGCATAGTACTCATGGGCATGTGGATGGCTAACCAATCTTACTCCCTTTCCTTCCCCTCTCCAGAGTTGCTACCTCTCTCCTGCTGTTTCTTGCAAATAAACTTCCCAATTAAATAGTTCCTGTCTGGTAATTCAGATCAACTAGAGGGAATATAAGTCTTAAATACATGACATGTTGAATTTGAAGGCTACAGTTTAGAATAAATGTGACCATTTGCTGAAATCAAACCGTTTCCTAGAATGGAGTCTTTAGGGGACCTGCTTCATGAACAGAACTGTCATTAGCACATTAGTTATTTGATAGCAAATGGATTCTCTTGGGACACAAATGTAATTAAAAGCAGTTTGTTCTAGTGTCTCTGGTTTAAATGTTGCCCACCACATTCTTTTTTTTTCTACTCTTGCTGAGTAAAATCCATACTTTGTGAGTTCGTAACCTCCGATGAGCTTTGCTTATTCTAAATATATTCTCAAACACTGGGTCCCACAACTGAAGGTGTTTTCTGTTCTTTGTTCTCTGGAGACTGAGAGGTTATCAAAAACCTCCCGTAAAGTTTTCTTCTATGCAGACCTTGGAAACACAGAAGACTCCTTGAATGGTCAGACTTACCTTTTCCCAAGACCATAAAGGAATATATTTTTGTTTCCTACCCCAAACACAGTACAACTCATTTCCCGTTTTTCCTGGGAGATTGTAGTAATATGGGGAGGCCTGGGGGGTCTCCAGGATAAAGCAGCTTGTAAAACAACCGTGGGGGGATTCCAGATCTGACTTAATCAACATTTCTCAAGATCCGTAGACCAATAAAACTGTTTGCTTTCTTACCACAGTTCAGCCGGCTGATTTATTCCTCTCACCCTGCTGAAGCTGTCGCTGCTCAGAGCAGTTCATTTGTCAGGTTGAGAGAATTACAATTCACAGGACCCTCACTAGTGCTATCTCAGTTTATAAATTTCACGAATTACAATTTATTGCTATGCACCCTGCAGAGTCTCATATTAATAAATTGCGTCTCATCTGCAAAAGCACGTGTATATGGCTCCCTTGGACATAGGCTTATGGTCCTAGAGTTGCGGCACATCTACATGTGGCCAACACACAAACATAGCTGCTCCGACTGAACTGGGCCCCCAGTCAAGTTCCTGCTGCCTCCGTCTGATTTTCCCTTCCCTTGCAGTGACTGTTTGCGGGCCCTGATTTCTTGTTTTTATCTCCACAGGGATGCTATGTAAAGGAGGCCAGACACCATCTGTGTATGTTTGTGTTGTGGTGGGGAGGGTGTGGTGGTAGGGAGAACTTAATACCTTCCAAAATGCTCAGATTTTACCTTGCAGATTTTATCAACCTGTGGGTACCCATAAAAAACAAAACAAAACAAAAAAACCCAAACATTAATAATGCAAAACTTTCTTTTGCTAACTCTCGTCCTTACCAGCCACTAGAATCTCAACTGAAGCTTTCTGGTAGTCCTTGCTGGCTCCTCACATGCTCCCGGAGGCTACTGTTAACTGTCCATGTGGTCAGATGCCATAAGGCATCTTCCTTTTCCCCTGCTCTGGCCTTGTTTGCTGGGCAGGGCTGCTGTCACCTGATGAGCACCTTACAGTTTCTACCAAGTACCCCTGACTCCATCCAGCACCTTTGTTTTTTATTGAACACCTGCTGACTACATCTGATTCCCATTGGGCGTGCCATGATTCTCATTATCTCTGTCTGCCGTGGGTATATAAGTCCTTTTACGGGCTGATTTGACTTCATATATTGAAGTCCCTAACCCCAACTACCTCAGAATGTGAGTGCACTTGGAGACAGAATCTTCAAAGGGGTAATTAAGTTAAATGAGGTGATTAGGGCTGACTCTAATTCCATATGACTGGTGTCCTTCGAAGAGGAGGAAATTTGGACGTGGAAACATACAGGGGGAAGACCATGTGGAGACATGAGCTGATGACAGCCGTCTACAAATGAGGAAGCACCCTGCCAATAACTTGATCTCAAACTTGTAGCCTCTAGGACTGGGAGAAGATAAATTTCTGTGATTTAAGTCACCTAGTCTGTGCTACTTTGTTACGGTGGCCCTAGCAAAGTAAAACAGTCCCCTGCCGGGAACTGTCTGGACACTTCATGTGACTGCGCTGGGTACCAGTGGATGTCAAGTCAGGGATCAGAACCCGCAGCTTCTGTTGAGATTTTCTTGGTCAGAGCAGCCTCAAAGCTCTGCTGCTGGTGTCCTGATGGCTTTCAGTGGATGTGGACTAGCCCAGCCCAAACTGGCATCAGCCTATTATTCTCCTTCCCCTCCCCACAAAGGCCTGTGCTCAAATCATAGTGCACTCATCATTTTTGGAAACTATTGTGACTTAGAACCAGGGGCTAAGATCACTCAGGGAGACGTGGAATCACAGAGATCCTATTTGGTGGGAATGCAAGCCAAGGCAGAGACACAGCTGCTGCAGGTACCTCCGGAGGCTGAGAGAGCAAGAAGAAATACCCTGGATGCTCCCTTCTTTACACCCCCAGTCTCCTGCCAAGTGCCTCCCATTGGCTGAGCCCCTGGAAACCACAAGAGTCTGGGAAATGCAGCCTGCAGGGCTCAGCCCCTGCCACAGAGAGCAAAGCAGGAAAAAGGTGAGGGATGGACCTTGGGGCAGGCAGGGCCGGGACCAGCCTTCTTCTCACACCTCTGCACTCATCTCCTGTGGCTGCCACAACACATTACTGCAAAGTTGGTGGCCTTAAACAACAGAAATGTGTTCTCTTACCATTCTGGAGGCCAGAAGTTCAAAATCAAGTGTCAGCAAGGCTGACAGAGTTCTAGGAAAGAATCCTTCCCTGCCTCTTCCAGCTTCTCATGGTTTCTGTGGTTCCTCGGCTGTGGCTGCATCCTTCGAATATCTGCCTCCCTCTTCACATGACCGTCTCTTCTCTGAGTAGGTCTCTCCTCTGTGTGTGATACTTGCCATTGGATTTGGGACCCGCTCAGATCATCCAGGATGACCTCAGCTGGAGATCCTTAACTCATTTACATCTTTTCCAAATAAGGTTGTATCCCCAGATTCCAGGGGTTAGGATGGGGGTATACTTTGGGGGACAACCATTCAACCCACTGCAATCTATTTAGCTTTGTTTGAGCTCTTCCCCAATCCTTCCGTAACTAGAAAAATCCTGCCAGTCTCCGCTCTGGGGCAGCGGAGGCAGGGGGGCGGGAGGGGATCACCTTCAGTATGACACCTTGCCTGAACTACAGTATCAGACAGACTCACAACCCCTCCTGTGCCTGATCATTCTTTTTTCACATGCATGATGCTTATTGGTTTGCTGGTCCATTCCATTAGACCATGAGCTCCTCAGGGAAGATCAGGACCTTTGTCCTCTGTGCCAACTTCACATAGCTTCTCTCTTCCATGAGGACCAAGATCTTTCTGTCTGGGCCCCAGTTCTCTCTTCCTGTTCTGGGTCAGATAGCTTTCCTTACTCTTGAACTGCATATGGCTCTGTCCTTCATCTGACACGCACTTGCTGAGCACCTCATCTGTCTGGAATTTGCCCCCACACTTTGCCTGAACCCCCTCTTTCCTGGACCTATATCACACAGGACTCCCAGCAGAATCCTTGTTCAGGAAGTGCTGCTGTTAAAGAAGTCTGATTAGAACCAAATAGGTCCAGGGTTAGAGGTGGGGAAAGAAACATGTTCTCATCCCAGTATTTCTGGTAGAATGTGATCTGGAATTTGGGATAAAGGGGGGGTCCAGTCTTTGAAAACACATTTAAAAATAATGGGCAGGTGCTTTTCTGTAGTGAGTGATTTTTGCATTTTGTTCTGAGAAGTTTTGTAAAAACCTCCTAAAGTCCCAAAGACAAAAACCTTGATTACCTGTAACACTCGGGAAATGGGGAGTTTTATTCTTTTAATTTAGCCTAAGCAAAACCTCTTTTAGTTTTTAATTATTAGTTTTTAAAGTTTATTTATTTTGAGAGAGAGAAATAAAAAGAGCATGAGCAAGGGAAGGGCAGAGAGAGAGAGAGAGAGAGAGAGAGAGAGAGGGAGAGAATCCCAAGCAGGTTCCACACTGTCAGCACGGAGCTTGATGTGGGGCTCAAACCCATGAACTGTGAGATCATGACCTGAGGCAAAATCAAGATTCCGATGCTGAACTGACTGAGCCACCCAGGTACCCCTAGCTTTTAATTCTTGATGCTATTTTGCCTAAACTACATATCTCTTTCCCATTTCAGTAGGTGAGGGAGAGGCAAATGGGACACTCACTTTCGGCTCATAGGACAGAGGACTAGAGATGCAGGTTTGGGAATGAAGCTGAGTAATCTGGGGCATAATCTTGATAAAGTCCCATTTATCTACTTGTTTTCTGGGGATTTAATATTTTTCTCCAAAAGTAGAGAGCAGAAAATACTCAACCAAGTAAAGGTTAACTTTCCTTCTGCAGTGCTAAGAACATTTTGTTAGCAGTGATTAACTGCATCAATGAAGAAGGTAGAGAATATCATAAACTTTGTAACAAAGAGAAGTTTTAACCACTTTTCCAAGCTTTTCCAGCTTGCATACTTGTATTTAGGTGTGAATGTGTGTGTGTAATGGAGTGTGGGTACAACCGAGTTAGCCTAATGTGGATAAAACTACAAAAGAATGAATGAGAAAAGCAGTGGATTAAATGTCAGAAACCTGTCCGTTTTATCCCTCTCTTCGCTACGGACCAGTGCTATGACCGTTGGCAAATAAATGTACCGAACTTATTTTCTCATCTAAAAATGAGGCTAGCTCTCACCTCTACCTTCTTGCTAGGATTGTTACGGAAATGCGATCAGATGTTTTGAAAATGCTTAATAAATAAAATACTACGCAGACTTCCCATGGCATTTCCTTGGCACTGAGCCCTGTGAAGAAGCAGTAGATGTTTTTGTAAAGGACTACGATTGTGAATTGGTATTGTTGCTGTTTTATTTGCTAACGCTGATTCTGCTTTTATCACATCTGAGTTTGGGTGTGAAGGCTCATCACACAGTCATGCATCACCAGCCCGCACTGCTCTTGTACACATTCGTTATGTGCCAGGGAGAAGCTAGACTCTGCTCATTTACCCCACATGAAACCGTGAGGTCTCCCTTGTGTCAAAAAAAATGAGACAGAGAGAGAGAATGAGACGCCAGAGAGACACTATATATAGTTTTTCTTTGACTGCTGGAAAAGATAAGTGGCTGAAAAGAGACGGGAATTGTTTGCCTATAAATTGAGTGCCAGCAGGTTTATCGCTGAATGCTGTAGATTATGTTGAGTGGAATAATCAGGAGGAAGAAGGGAGGCTACAATAACACTGCGATAGGGACTATTTGGAGTCCACAATCAGACCCTCCTTGACTTATGCACCCTGTGTGGAAAGTGCTTATGTTACAAAACAGCGTGAGGTCCTGGCCCCAAGATACTTATGTGTCTCATGGGTAGTGAGGCGGCAGTTGCCAGTTCGATTGGTATGCTCCTTGGCTGGGTCCAGTGTCACTTGAGAGGGCTGGATGGGATGGTGGAGATGGCAGGGGCTTCCTCCCACGGAGGAGGGCATGGCGATGCCCCAGAGCCGGAATCCAGAGCGTTGCTGAGAAGGGCAGTAAATGCCTGGCGCAGAATAATATTTGGGCTGGGTGTTCCTTGAACCATGGGACAGTGGAGTTTTCTAGGTTTCCCTCCTCCTGCAACCCTGTAAGCTGCAGGCGATAAATAATTTCTTCAGTCCTAGTGGCGCCTGGTGTCTCTATGGAGCACCCAGGTTGGCCCCTGGATGAGGCCACCATGAGGACTGCAATCACATCATTGGAGCCCGTGATGGAGGGGAGACTCGTGACAACTTTTGTGGACCCTAAAGCTTTCCTGCTTGGTTGGTGCTATGGCCTGAATGGTGCTGTTCTACTTCCAAATCATACTGTGCAGGGTCAGGAGGCATTCCAGTGGCCAGGGACCAGTGACTGACTGGAACATGAAATGCAGTGACATTAGTGTTCTCCCAGCAAGTGTAAATCAACTCTAGGAGCCTTCTCCTCTATTTTGGCAATGGGTTTGCTTTCTTGATAAATCATCCTTAGGACCAAATGGATTAAGTGTCTTACGGTCATGTAGTTTACTCACATTATTTCTCATTTGAAACTCCAGTGGGCTGGAGGAAAGAAGGACAGACTCAGTCCGCAATAAAATGGATACTCGCATTCCCCATGGGAGCCCGCTGTGTGAAGAACCCCAATCCTGTAAGACTGAGTGGTCAGAAGGAGGAGCCATGGTAGATGCCTCTTCCAAAGTCCAAGAGCTGAACATAATGTTTACAGACATCCCAGGTGCTTCCTGCCACCTTGAAAATTAAGCCTAATCTCCCTGGTGAGGGTCTTTCTTTCCAGCTTCATCCCTTGCCACTCTCTTATACACGCCTCCCTCCAGCAGTGCTGAAATACTTTACATTTCCCCAACAGTTTGCATGTCTATGCTCCTGAACATTACTCATGCTAACCCCCTTTGGCTCAAATGCCTATTTTTCTGGTGAGCTTTCCACTCATTCTTCAAAACCAAATTCAAGTGTGCCCTCATTACACCTTTGGGGGCCACTCTGAATAGCCTGAAATACTCCCCTGTCTGTGCTCCTCAGGGAAGAGTGTTTATCCCTCTAGGGTAGGGCTTATCGTCTGGCATGATTGGTATTTGTTCAAGATCTGACTCCCCCCACAAAATACTCCACTCTTCCAGGCTGAGACCTGGCCTATTTATCTTGTTAAGTACCCAATAACCAGCACATGCTAGGTCTTCAATTTCTTCCAAATTAAAATAATATACCTGTAATGTAAGTGACAAAACCAAGTGCTAATTTCTTTTTACACACTGAACAGTTATGAGAGTAAAAAGAGATCATTCTTAGAAAAGCACATCACCTTCTATCAGCTGCCTTATGACACATTATGACTGAGAGCAAAGACTAAAGTAAGTTGGATCAGAGATCTGTAAGTTGGAAGCAGGGGAAAGAAGACCAGAAATCGTTTTTGTGGGAATATCCTTTGCCCTTATTTTGGCTATTCATATCATCTTTCACTGATGCTTCTCGACTTTTATTCTTACTGCCCAGAAAGAAGTGACAGCGTGATTGCCTGGCTGCGCGTTGTGCACTCACCCGTGGTGAGGTGCTGCCTAAGTAGCAGAATGTGATTCAGGCCTGGGTCTAAGTTCAGAGGCCAGGCAGGTATACTCTGCTCATTGTCCCCTATTTGCATTTTGGGTATAAGGATGCCAAATACCCCGTTGTTTTTAGGCCTTGTGGAACTAGCCCACAGTCTCTGCAAAGCACCTAAAAGCCATATGGTTGCCAAATATTGTACATCTAATTATACAAACAGAATGTTCTTTTAACTGTCCTAGGAAGTCTGTGTTTCATTCGTGTTCCCCACTATTTCCAGGGTGATCTTTTTCAAATATAACGTTATCATGACTATCCCATCCTAAAAACCTTCAACGGCTCTCATTTGCCTATAAGATAAAACCAAGATTCCTAAGAAGAATTTCAAGACCCCTTATGATCCAGCTCTTACATTTATCTCCTTCTTCTTTTGTGTTTCTCTCCCCACCTCACCTACCTCCATGCCACCAATAGATGGAAGCAAAATGGAAGTGGTGGTGTTCCTTCCAACTCCCCGTGACCACCCCGTGTTGGCTCGGTGAGCGGTACACGTGTTCTGTCTACCTAAAAGGGGTCCCCCACCTGCATAGTTACTTGCTCAATCTATCTTCCCTCCATCTCTTCTTTCTTATTTTCCATATTAGTTATCCATTGCCGTGTAATGAATTGCCTCCAAACTCATTTAAAACAATAATCGCTTAAGATGTCACACCATTTCTGAGGGCTAGGGATACAGGAGTGACTGAGCTGGGTGGTTCTGGCTAAGGGTCTCCCATGCAACTGGAGTTAGCTTATAGGTGGGTTGCATTCATCTGAATGCTTGACTGGAGCTGGAGCACATGTGTCTAAAATGACTCCCTTGCATGGCTGGCATAATAGAGCTGATTGTTGGCAGGATGCCCTAATTCCTTATTACGTAGACCTCTCCACAGAGCTGATGGAGTATCCCCACAATATGATGCTGGCTTGTCCCAGATCTTCATTTTTATTGATCTCAAATTTTCCTCAGTGTAGCGATGCACTCACCTTACAATCTTGAATATCTAGGCTCACTTGCACCTAAGGCAGCCCTGTGACACCATTCAGACTAGTGAAATGTAAGTAGAGCTTATACTTCCTGGGTGGCGCTTCCAGGACAGCTGTTTCTTTCTTGGTCAAAAGGGACCTTCTCACTTGGCACATGCCTTTTAAACTTTGTGTTTCCTGCCCCAAATTCATATTTGATGTCTGGATATGCACGCAGTCATCCTGCAAGCAAGATGGTGAAAGTCACAAATGAGGAATGGCAGAGGGGAATGATAAAAAGAGTTTGGTCCCGGATGGCTTCATGGAGCTTCTATGCCTGCCCTAGACTGCTTAACCTCTGCACTTCTTGTAACTTGAGAAAAGTGACCCCAATTTGCTTATGTCACTGTTTTCAGTTTCTTGTTACATGCACCTGGCCACAATTCTAACCAATACACTCCTTTGTCTTTTTCTAAACTTGTAAAATTTCTGTTACTATACACATCACACTTAATTTTCATTACTTACTTACATAGGCTTCTCCTCAACTCTTCAGTGAACCACTTGAGGGCAAACATTGAGTTATCAATAGTTTTTTACAGTACATTTTTATTAAACTGATGAGTTTATATTAAAAAAAACTTCAGTGAATTTTTTGAGCTGTGACCTCAGAGAATAAGCTCCATCATTCTATTGGTGATCAGTGAATCTGGTCTCATCTTGACTTTCTTTCCCACCAGTGCCAAGACCTGGGTTAGAGAAGAAAGACATCAAAGGCAACAGGGGGTTGGGGGCGAGGAGGGGAAAGACCTGTTTGATGTGAAAAAGGAGGGAGAGGCCTTTCTAGGTTGACTACAAAGAAGCACTTCTGTGAAAATGGCTGCTAGCTCACCAGGTCATTATTTTTGCCATTCACCTTGCATGGGTCAGAGGACTTGAAGACAGATTCCTGCAGCCAGAGAGTCTAAGCTCATCACGAACATGACTCCAGCCTGTCACTGGGTGCCCTCCCCCCTCTTTTTAAGGCCTCGGCCTCAAAGGATAAGGAAGGAAGAGTCAAAGTTGATTCCAGGGTGATGAGGTGACTAGGAGGGAGACTTGTCATTAAGAGAAATAGGTGGTCAGGGGTTGGGGGCTGAGTACACAGCTGGCTTGCTTCTGACGTCCAAGTGGAGATGTACAGCAGGCTAATGGGGGTTTAACTTGGAGAGTTGTTAGGATGCAAGTGGTCCCTGAAAATGTGGGGATCAAAATGGTCCCCTAAGGGAGAGAATAGAACAAGAAGAGAAACAGGTCAGGATTGAAACTTCGGAGAATCGTTTGACTTGGGTGAAAAAAGAGAAACAGAGGGTGTTTAGGGTGGTGAAACTGTCCTGTCTGATTCTGTACCCGTGGATGCATGTCATCAGACGTTCTTCAAAACCAACAGAATGTGTGAGACAGAGTAAACCGTAATGTAAACTATGGATTTTAGTTAATAACATTACATCTATATTAGCTCATCAGTGGTAACAAAGGTATTACACTAATGCAAAATGTTAATAATAAGGGAAACCGGGGGAAGGAGTGGCATGTGGGAATTCTCTGTACTCTCTGTTCAATTTTTCTATAAACCTAAAACTGCTCTAAAACAAAGCCTATTAATTCTTTTTAATCACAAGAAAACATAGAGAAAGAAAAATGGGTAGGAGGAAAACAAAAAGAGGTCAGTGTCTTGGATACTGAAGAAGAAAAGAGAGCGGGGTAGGAAGGAACACTATGAGTTAATGGGGCTGACACTAAATTGGGAATCAGAACAACCTATATCAAGCCATTTCCCATGTGTGACCTTGGGAAATTCACTTATTATATCTATTGTGTCTGGGATTCAGTGTCCTTATCTGTGTAACGAGTATCTAAGATATTATGAGAGTGTTTTCTTAAAACTTGGTAAACATTTTACTGGTGGTTTTGGAGATGCTGGAATGTGACCTTCGATAATATTGAATCACATGGAGAGAAAGTTATCTGCTCTCCATTTCAATTTCAGTCTTGATTTGGTCATGCACAAAGTCTCAATTTAGGGCTAATCTGACTTTAACACCTTTCTAACATATAACTGCTGCTCTCAGTTAAAAAAAAAGTGTGGTAAAATATATATAACAGAAAATGTACCATTTTAACTGTTTTTAAGTGTAAAGTTCAGTGGCATTAAATTGATTCACATTGTTGTGCAACTGTCATTACTGTCCATCTCCAGAACTTTTCGTCATTCCGTACTGAAACTCTACCCATAAAAATAACTCCTCATTCCTCCCTCCCTAGAGCCCCTGGTAACCAACCTTCTACTTTCTGTCTTTATGAATTTGGCTACTCTAGGCATCTCATGTAAGTGGAATCATAGAGTATTTGTTCATTTGTGGCTGGCTTATTGTACTACACATAATGTCTTTCAGGTTCAACTATGTTGTTGCATGTATCTGAATTTTATTCTTAATTAAGGCTAAATAATGTTCCATTCTTATGTTGATGGACATTCGGATTGTTACCACCTTTTGACTATTGTGAATAATGTTGCTACAAATAGCTCTTCAAGACCCTAGTTTCCATTCTTTTGTGTAGAGGAATTGCTGGATCACATGGTGATTCTAAGCTTAATTTTTTGGGGGGACCCACCACACTGTTTTCCACAACGGCTATACCACTTTGTATTCCTAACAGTAATGCACAACAGTTTTAATTTTCCCACATCCACAAAAACCCTTGTTGCTTTTTTTCCTTTCCTTTCCTTTCCTTTCCTTTCCTTTCCTTTCCTTTCCTTTCCTTTCCTTTCCTTTCCTTTCCTCTTTCTTTCTTTCTTTCTTTCTTTCTTTCTTTCGTTTTCTTTCTTTCTTTCTTAATAACCATCCTAATATATGTGATAATCTCATTTTTAAACAAGATATGAATGGTCTTTGGGCTCAAAGCCTTGGCAAGAGATAGCTTCCAGCTAGAATTATAGAAGTAATGTTAACAACATGGCCATCTGAAGGGGGCCTTTACCCCAGTTCTTTGCTTCCTCTAGGGCCATGCAGAAACCTGTGGGCAGCTGGATGTGAGTGAGGCGCTGAGATCTGCTGAGATCCTTATGGGAAAACAGGTGTGGTGCTTCTTCCCCCTGGCTGGACACTGTTTGGGGAGCAGTGTCTGGTTCTAGGTCCTGGGAAAGGCCTGGTATTTGGAGAGGGAAAGGGGTAGATATTGACCCCTTGTGAACCCAGAAAGGCCATGAGGAAACTCAGTAGAGCTGGGTCTTTCTACTCCTTGGCTCCCTGGGTGGGAGCAGTGGGAAAACAGGACTGCTGACTTTCCTCAGGGGCTCAGAAGTCTACCTTTGACTAAAGGCCTACAGGCCAGAGTCGCTTTGACTTTAAACTTTAATAACATTATTTTCCATTCACTGAACTTCTTTTAATGGTTTCTCTTATTTATGACAAATGATAGTGATTCTCCACTTACATACATTTTTGTTTCAAACCAATCAAGTTAAGATAGGAGTCATTTTAAGAAAAACACTAAGGAAATAGTACTGCAGGGGCAAATATATGTGACAAAAATTGGGAGGGTGTGCAGTAATCTAGACTGAAGTTTGGGAATCTCTGAGATATTACATACTTCTTCCCCCCCACCCTCCGCCCCCCACAGGGTCATGATGTCCAAATGACAAAATGTGTGTGAAAGTACTTTATTAGGTGTAAAGTACCTTTGGGTGTAATATATCATAATTTTCATGACAAATGCTGCGGATTTGATTCAGGAGGGTGGTGTGGGCAGACGTCTGGTGGTGGAGGATTTTTAAAGAGTAAGTAGGAGGGAGAGAATGAGGGGAACAGGTGCAGGCAGGAGGTTTAAGAGATTTGATTGTGAAGGGAAGAAAAACCTGACACTTGTTCCTGTTCTCATGGTTGGAGGAGGAGAACAGGAACCTCACTGGGCAGTACCTGTGGGTCTAAGTTCATGTGATGGAGCAGTATCCTGGAGGAGGCTGTACAGGTGGGATTGGGGTGAGAGCAGGAAGGATACGACCCTGCCTTGGAGGCAAGGTCCCACTGGCTTGGTGGAGGTCTGGGAAAGAGCACCAACGGGGTAGCTCTGGTGTTCTCAGGGCAGCAGGGGGTGAGCACGTGGGGTAGGTCTGCAGTTCATTCTTGGTTCTGGGTGGGAGAGGTGACTTCCGGGAGCAGAAACCCCAAAACAACATTCTTTTTTTTTCATTTCTAAGCAGCTTTTGGGGTTTTTGTTTGTTTGTTTGTTTGTTTTGTTTTTGTTTTTGTTTTTACAGCATTCTTCAGACTGTGCGTGGGGAAGCATCTCTTGGGCAGAGTTCTCAGAATACAGATTCCCGGGCACTTCCCTCTAACTCTGCTTTGCAATGTCTAGTGAGGGGCCTTGGCATTGTGCTTTAAAAAGTACCCCGGAAATTACTTTTGATTTTCAGAGATGTGCGCTAAATAAAAATTTATTTTTTCTATGGTAAAAAAAAAAAATAAATAAAATAAAAAAAAATAAAAAGTACCCCAGAGATGACGATGATGCAAACAACTAAACACATTTAGGAGATATGGTAAGGAAACCAAAGGTGAACAAAAGAGACTGCTGGCTACTGGGTTAGAGTTAGAGATCATAAATGCATTATTGCATGTATTTCATCCCATCTCACCGATTCGAATTATTGTTGAGTGCTGAATTACTTGCATCTGTTGAGCTCCAGGATGGCGGTCCTTTGGAAAACACAGAGGAAGGGGCAGTGGTGCTCACTAATGACCCTTACATCTATGCACTAATGGAGTGACAAATGCCAGATGATGCCATAGAAGACATCCAGCACCCAGGATCCCGGACTGCCCCTTCCTCTGTGTTTCCTGTGGCCAGGCCTTATTCTGGGGATGAAAATGGCTCCATCTGGTTTGGAGCTGACAGAGACCTTTCCTGGTGTTGGTGTAGCAATCTTCCAGATGAGATGTGAAACCTAAAATGCATATTTAGTGTGTCTTAGAAATATCTCACAAGCAGTCCTGTCTGCTGAGCTCTGTGCTCAGTGAGCCCCCGGGGATGGAGTCTAGGGGTTTTAGGCAGAGGCAGGTGTTACAATTGGAGTTGGTGTTGAGGCTTGAAGACTAAAGCATTACACCATTCAGTTGGATGCGATTCAGAGCAAGTTCAGACAGTCTCCCCTTCAGAAATTTATGCAAATCTCAACTCTATTTGCCAGGAAGCTTGTAGGCAGTTGGCTGCTAATGTGCTCGTATGGATTTTGGACAACCATGTATCTTGCCCCTCTGGACTATCATTAAGCACACACTTCAGTTGTTTGTCTCACTCGTTTGGTTTCCTCCACTGTATTGTCTTTCCTCACTCTTTCCCTTCAGCCACACATGGCATGCCCCTCACCATCCTTCTCTTTAGTTGTACCAGGTCAACTATTCAACTGCAGTTGACTGTTGACCAATCAGAGGCTGTGATTTCTATTGCCTTCCCAGAAAGAGGCCATGACTGTTTCAAGTAGCAAGAGCTCAGAAGTGGGAGGGGCCCGAAGCTTATGCAGGGAGAGTGGCACTGGCCCTGCCCAAACTGGTGGGTCTGGTGCATATGATGAGGCAGATGATGGAACAGTCAACCCTGGAATGGCTCCTCTTCTGGGGAGTAAGGAGTCACTAGAAGGTCAGTTTTAGAAGGAACTCTACACTATAGCAGGGTTCCAATGGAATAAAATTTCTGGATCCAAAGGGACTTAGAGGTAGAAACCTCACATCTGAAAGGAGCCAGTTCTTGTTCTGTTCTCAGATTTGATCTTCAGTGCTTCACCCGAGACAGATCTGTTCCACGGAGCCCCCTTGTGGAGAGTCACTATATATGGCTTAATGTTAAAGGCTCTGAGAAGTCCTGCAGCGAGGAAGCCTGTTTCTATTCATTCTGCCTTCCCTAATTTTGTTAAACCAAAGAACCCCCTTTGTCCACTCTTTTACCATGTACTTCCTAGAATGGTCATGCTCTACAAACTATTCTTTGGGAAACATTGTTCTAAGAGTTTGATAATCCTGAAATCTTTCCTGTTTTAAAAAAAAAAAATCTTGTTCCTCTGTGATTAATAATAACAAGCTATAAAATGTTAGAAAGGCCTATTTTTTCTTTCTTTAGAAACAGCAAGAAAAATTGATATATTAATTAGTGTCTGCTAACTGCTATGGCAAATAATTTCCTACATCTCAGTGATCTTAAACTATAAAGGTTGATTTCCCCACCATGCCACCATCTAGTGCGGTTAGTAGGGAGCTCTGTTCCACACGGTCATTGAGGGGTCTCTACTCCTCTCACTCTGTGGCTATGCCATCTTTAGAATGGGACTTTGAAGCTTCTGTGGTATGATCCAGCTGTAGATGAGGAAAGAGAGAAAGAAAGGAGAAAACACACGCTCTTGGCTCCCTGGGCCTAGAAGTGACCTGGCCAATTCTCTCACATTTCGTGGGTGAAATGCAGTCCTGCACTGGACCTGGGTGCCTGTGTGCTAGAAAATAGAAAAGGTGGCTTTGCCGTGTGCCTAGAAAAGTGAAGCAGGTATGGTGAACATCTAATTCACCTCTGCCACTGTGAGAGAGGAAAATAGTGAGGTCAGTTGTCTGAATCCTACTCCGATGCCAGGCTTGGTGGGAGAGCAGAGGGAGGAGACCAAGGAGATGGAAAGGTGGATACTACCGAGAAAGTCTTGAGGGAGGCGGGCAGAGTTTGTGGAGCGTGCAGCAAAGAGAAAGGGATACCCAGGAGTTAGTTGAGGAGATAAAGAGCCAAAGAATTCACGATCTCCGTGAACAGAAAATGCCAGCTTTAGGCTCTGAGAAGAGCTTGAATACTGTTAAAGGAACATGAGGGAAAAAAGGAAGAAAGGATATGCAGGCACAAATTCCAGGAAGGATGGAAGGGTAGCAGCTCTCCATAGGTTGTTTCCATACTGGCGAACTGTTCTTATTGTATTTGTAGTATAGCTAAAGAATAAATATTTCTTTGGGGGAAACATTTCTTTTTAAGTAGGCACAAAAATGGAATGATTTTTATTCTCTTCTATTAGTTTTACTCTTGTGAGGTGTTTTTTTTTTCCCCACCAGCCCAGTACCTCTCAACCTGTGTGCCAACAATGGGTCTTTTCTACCTTGGGAAATGGGACAGGGTAGGTATAGGACCCCCTCAGCAATGTCCTCTGCCTCTGAGCATCTTCTCCATTTACCTCAGTAATCATACCAACATCATCATTTTCAATGTTCACCATGAGGTGAAAAATTCTTGGAAGTACCACATTGGCTCAGTATCAGTGACTGCTAAGGCATTGGGTGGCACCAACCATAATGAGCCACAATCAACTCATAGATTACCATATTTTATTTATTTACACCCAGCATTGCATAAATGCCTGCCAAACAAGATGCAATCCAATTTAAAATATGAAGAAAATATGACAAAGGGAAATAAGGGTTGGAAAGATAAGAAGGAGCCAAGAGTGAGGTCGGTACACAAATAGGCATGTGGGATAAACTGGCTGGAGGTTGGGAGGAAACACTCTGAGCTTTCTAGCTGTTGATTAAGAAAAAAAAGACAACACAGTCAATTGCACATTGCATGTTATCAATAAGATAAAAATAAATTGGATATTCATAAGAAGCACAGCTCTTCCTAGTACTAAAGTCCTAAGAAAAGGCATTATTTTTCGTAATGACCCAAACCCTTCACAACATTCTTGCAGTGAATCCAAACACATGTGTTGTGGGACTTTCCTTCACAGTGTTGGCCAATGTACGTTCAGGGCAATACTCCAAAGTTCAGGCTGGGAAAAGCAGTTTGGGAAGGGATGAAGGTAGAGCCAGGAACGTGTCTGTGTGAGATGTTCGACATCACTGGGAACCTACAAAAGGCAAATGCAGCACCGCTTCCCAGGGATCACATTGACAAAGGCCATAAAGAATAATCCCAAAGAATGGGAATGCCTCATGCCCAGAAGGGTGTGTAGAAACCGGCACTTTTTATGTTAACTGAATTGCTACAACCTTCCTGCATGGCCGTTAGGCAATACATACACACACACACACAAACACATTACGATGTGCAGTCTTGAGGAAGACTCTTTCTAGGAAATTCACCGAAGGAAACAATCATGGGTGTGTCCAAAGATGTGGCTATGAGGATGTTGGTTGCTGTACTATGTCTGATATCTAAAAATGGCAAGATAGGAATCACACAAACTATAGTTCACCCATGAAATGGGATAGGCATTAAAAAGCATACTGAAGAGGGGTGCCTGGGTGGCTCAGTCAGTTAAACGACCGACTTCAGCTCAGGTCATGATCTTGCAGTTTGTGGGTTCGAGCCCCGCGTCGGGCTCTGTGCTGACAACTTGGAGCCTGGAGCCTGCTTTGGATTCTGTGTCTCCATCTCTCTCTGCCACTCCGCTGCTCACACACACTTTCTGGCTCTCTGTCTCTCTCTCTAAAATGTAAATAAGCATTAAAAAATTAAAAAAAAAAAGCATACTGAAGAAAAAAATAAAAAATAAGTCATGTTGGATGAGTTTTCCTGATGTGGATATGTATTTGTAATTAAGTAAATGAGATAAGTGTATTACCTTATAGTATGTATAATATAATCTTATTTTCTTAAAAGAGAAGAAGATGCACACACGTGTACACACACACACACACACACACACACACACACACACACACACACACCCTGCTCCTACACGTGGAAAAATTCCCATAAAGTCTGTTGGATACAATGTCATAAAGAAAAAGTATTGTAGTAACTTATGGGTATGTGTGGAAGGTGTCACAGAACCATCCCCTGGGAGGTGTTAACCTATTATTCTCATAGGCAAGTTTCCTTTCTCTTTCTCACTCTCTTAATCCATGCTTTAAAGGGCCTGACAAATCACTGGTGGAGCTGGGGAGGGAGCTGGGTTGCAGGAATGGGGAGAAGAGCTCAGGTTCTATTTTCAGGGTGGCTGAGAAGGGACTGCAGTTACCTGAGAAGGACATTAGCCTCCTTTGTCGATGGGCAGCTTCTTATGGTGTTTCCTTCCCAATTAGCATTTGTCTTCTCAGACATTAAAAACCCAAATGCAAACAGGGTAAATTGGAAGATGAGGAAGAAGGCAAAGAGGAGCAGGAAGAGGAAATTGAGAAAAAGAAGAGATTCTTTAAAATTTTTTTTTAATGTTTATTTATTTTTGAGACAGAGAGAGACAGAGCATGAATGGGGGAGGGGCAGAGAGAGAGGGAGACACAGAATCGGAAGCAGGCTCCAGGCTCTGAGCCATCAGCCCAGAGCCTGACGTGGGGCTCGAACTCACGAACCTGAGATCGTGACCTGAGCTGAAGTTGGACGCTCAACCGACTGAGCCACCCAGGTGCCCCCCCCCTTTTTTTTTTTTTAATTTTTTTAATGTTTATTTATTTTTGAGACAGAGAGAGACAGAGCATGAATGGGGGAGGGGCAGAGAGAGAGGGAGACACAGAATCCGAAGCAGTAGAAAAAGAAGAGATTCTTTAAAAAAAAAAAAGGAAGCTAGAAAGTCACAAGAATATAACTACCACATTGCCATCAAGGCAAGGAAAAAAAATGTAAAGGAAAAGGAATGGGGGATTAGTTAGAAATCCACTTAAAATCTTTGTAAGAAAAGATACATGAAATAAAATGGATAACATTTAAAATAAAAGATAAAAGGCTCAGCTAACAAGATAAAAGGATACAAACATGAAAGCAGAAGAGGTAAAATGTTAAGATAAAAGGCTCAGGGGTGAAAAGCTGAAAATACAAAAGCAGGTGGGGTTGGTGATTACATTCAGGAATTCAGGATTGAAACCACTAGGCTGAAAATACGAAAACTAAGATTTCAGAAGTCCTTTATAGTTGAGTGCTTCAGGGGAATGATAGGTTTCTTGGTGGCTCCCACAAATTTTCTGGTGGCTTCTGTAAGAGCTGTCTCCTGGAACCTCCCACTGTCCAGCAGCAATTGTGGCAGGGGTTGGTTTCCTGCTTGTGGGTTTCTTTCTTACCTGTGCTTCTAAAGATTCTGCAACCAATTCCAATGTGGGGGGGGGGGGGGGGGGGAGGAGGAGGGGTTCCCCACACACCCAAGCACAGAGCTTCCGGACCCCAGCTGGGTGTCCTACTATTCAACTCAGTTCTGACCTTACCTACTCGGACACAGCATCAGATCCCACAGATTAAGCGGCTCAGCCCTGCCATACCCCGCTCTGTGCACACTCAACACTTCAATTTTTTAAATGTTTATTTATTTTTTGAGACAGAAATAGAACATGAGTTGGGGTAGGGGCAGAGCGAGAGGGAGACACAGAATCCGAAGCAGGCTCCAGGCTCTGAGCCCTCAGCACAGAGCTGACTCAACGCTCGAACCCACCAACCGAGAGATCATGACCTGAGCCGAAGTCGGAGCTTAACCGACTGAACCACCCAGATACCCCTCACCCTCAACACTTCAGGTGCCAATCTCAAATCCAGGTTGTTACCTGTGCTCCAGACCAACCAGCTGTAGATCGGAGTTTCTAACAATCCCCTCCTTCGGCTCAATTAATTTGCTACAGTGGTTCACAGACCTCAGAGAAACATTTTACTCACTAGATTACTGGTTTATTATAAAAAGAGAACTCCGGAGGAGTCAGATGGAAGAGTTACATTGGGCAAAGTGTGGGGAAAGGGCACAGAGCTTCCGTGTCCTCTCCTGATGCCCCACTATCCCCATATCTCTATATTCACCATAGAGAACCTCTCTGCACCGGCTCCTTGTGGGTTTTTATGAGGGCTTCATTACATATGCATGATTGATTAAGTCACTGGCCATTGGCTGTGGATTCAACCTGCAGCCCATCCTCTCTACCTGGAGGTAAGTGGGGTGGGACCGAAAGTTCCAACCCTCTAATCTCCTGCTTGGCTCTTCTGCCAACTAGCCCCATCTTAAGGTGAGGCCCCCAAATCCCCTCATTTACATAACATTAGCCACCTTTATCGCTCTCAGCACTTAGGAAATTCCAATAGTTTTAGGAGCTCTGAGTCAGAAATGGGGATGAATATCAGATATATAGTTCTTATTATAAGTCACAGCACCACAACCTCCATCGTTGTCATTTGGTTTGAATTGAAGAACCCAAAGTGCCCTTGCAGGCTCTTCATAGCTCACAGCTTTCAGAGCACACGCAGGCTCCTCACGTTATCCTGCCAGACCCAGCAGGGTCTGCACGGGGCCTACGTCTTCTGGCCTGAAAGTTGAACCACACAGAGCAGCCTGATCGGCGTGCACCAGGCCCTCACGCCTATTTGCTGCTATACGTTCCAATCCCTTCACCTGGAATGCCATCCCTCCCTTCTGTAGCCTGGCTATGTTTTACCTGTCTTATAAAACAGCTCGACTCATTTCTCCTGAGAAGCCTTTTCTGAATCTCCCCACCGTGTGTCTTCTCACCCCCAGTTTGGTTTGGTTTTCAATTACACTGCAGAATAATTGTTGATTTCCTTGTCTGCTTTCCCAGGAGATCAAAGGTCGGAGACACTGACTGCTAATGGAAGAACTGTTACTTGAAAAGCACTATCCGTCCATTTTCTCATCAGATCCTCAACAACTCTACAAGGTAGGCCCTGATAGCCACATTTTACAGATTAAGAAACCAAAACTTAGTTATTTATTTCTTTGGCATAGCTTCATTGACCTACTTTGTGCCGGTTTAAAGGGGTTAAATAACTCACCCAAGGTCACTCATTTACAAAGTTGCAAAGCCTTTTATTGAACTCAGGCTCATCAACTTCCAAGCCTGTGTTCTCACTACTGTGCTTTCTTCTTCTCAGCATAGATGAGGTGCTCAACGAATGTTTGTCAAAAAAACGAATGAACGAATGATTGTAAGCTCCTCAGGCAACATGCAAATGAGAGTAAAGGCTTTGGGGGTCCATCCCCACCTTGTCTGATTCACCTCCTCTAACAATTGGCTATGATACCACTCTTTGGAGGCACTTTGTCTGCATGTTTTGATACATAATGCTTTAAAATGAAGTGCTGCTGGGCATGTGTGTTAGAACGATATCAAAGGTAAACACATAGGTTGCAATGAAGCTTTCCTGGGAATCTTCCTTTGAGAAGGCAAACAAGACATAGGCTCTAGACTTCTCAAGTCTTTGAGATTTCTAGGGTTCATTTTTATGGTGTGGGAGTGGAATGTATGGTTTAAGCAAACACAATTAAATCTAAATTACCCGTGGCCAAGCGGCTACTTGCTGTCTTTCAGTGTGGGGAAAAGGAGGGCTTTTTAGGGCTAGAACATATCTGTTAAAAAGCTATGAAATCGCTTTGTTCCTTTTCCTTTTCGTAAATGTGCATCTGAAACCCGCCAAATTCTTGAGGAGGCTGCCATTTTATTTGTTTATTTTTTGATTTGTTAGTGTCATAGAGCATGAAATCATATTTAAAAGGCATCTTTCTTGAGAAAGATGCCCAGGATTTGTATTCTCAGAGTCCAAATCCAGAAACCAAATATAGCTTTTGCCTCTTTGGGGCATCTCTGTGCTCTTTAAAATATGCTGGTGTTTTTTTTTTTTTCTGCTAAAGATTCTTCAGACACAGAGTGCAGGCAATTTGTTGTGACTCATCGTGAGTTGATTTATGTGGCGATTGTTTTAAACATAGTGTATCCCTTGGTACACAGTGTATGTGCCAGTGTGTTGTCTCCATATGGTTGGTGTGAGCCATTTGAATAAAGTACCAGATGGAAATCATCGTTCAGGCTATTCCTTTCCCATCACCTAAATGCAAACAGTAAAATGGGAAGTCATTTTCCATAGCTTCCAAAATACTACTACTAATAATAATAATAGTCTTAAAAATTCTGACAGATATCTTCAGATGGTATGGTATATAATGACCGTAACTGGTATAATGGGACTCTTACAGATGGCAGCCGAGTCAGATCAAACTCTTCATTAGTCCTTCTGAAAACTGTCATATACTTTCTCTTCTTTATGGTTCAAAACACAAAAGGCCCTTTGTGCCTTTAGAAACTTAGCTGCAATTTCAACTAAAAAGAGAAGCACATTAGCTGCTATTATGCATGAGCCATATCATCAGCATAAAAATGAATTTGTAATATTTTGCCACATGTGATGTATTATTGCTGGGCTATGTAAACAATACCGGGTCTGAAATCGAGCCTTGGGGACTCCCTTTACAACTGACAAATTGAGAAACAAGGCCATCAACTCTCACACATTGCATCCGGTGAGTAAATAACTCAGCCAAGATCCATTTCCAGCCCAGTCTGAGATAATCTCTGTCCTGTAATAATAAATCATAGTCAAGGGCGTCGGACGCCCCAGGCAGATCTATAAACCTGTAAACACTGCTATGCTACACAACTGATCTCTTGCAAAAACTCAAGCCAAACCATTCATGGGTTCAATCTTAGCATTGGTCATAATTACATTCACAGCTCCTGTCTGCCCCTTCAGACACAGCAGGGTTGCTCTTTAGAAATAGATCAAGGTAGTAGCCTTCTCTCTGTTGATTCTTTGGTTTTCCCCTCTACGCTTGTGAGTTCAGTGAGAGCTGGTATCTGCTTGGAGAATCAGGTCATGCAGACCCTGGACAAGCTCTATTTATTCCAGAGGAAGGAAGCAGAGGAAGATTGTATGGTGAAGTTGGATTGCTGAGGCAAATGATTCTCTGTCACAGGACCTGGAACAAAGGTTTGGGCCAGAAATGGCCTAGGGAATGGTGGGTCTGCTCACTTCTGTCCCCTAATTGCTTTTCTTCCCTTTGCTTTCATGGCATATGTATGTGATTTCATAGGTTTAACCATCTGTTTAGTGCCTACATTGGGCACAACAGGACTGTTAATACTGGGTCGTATAGGGTCAAAGCTGATCCATAAAACTTAATGTTTGGCATTTCTCAGTCTGTGTTTAGTTTCTTAACATACCCTTAAATTCACAAGAGTTTATGTATTGTTCCTTTCATACCTTTACTTATCAGCTGAATCTAATACACTCATGAGCTGAAGAGCCAAAGAGAATTTGGAGTTCTAGGGGAGGTGCCCAACTGCTTTTGTCATTAATACAGGAATTAGCATTTGTTAGACACATACAAAATTCCAGGCACTGTGCTGCTGGGCTTAAAATGTTCTCTCACTTAATCCTTACAGTATTCCTGTTGGTGGATGACACAATCCTTGTTTAAGAGAGAAAAAAGCCAGGACCCAGAGAGGCAAAGTAACTTGCCCAAGCACACACAGCTCGCTGAGTGACCGAGTGGGGATTTGACACCAGTTTAATGTGACGGTGGGCCCATGATCCTCGGCCGTACTGCTTCCCAAGAGCGCTATCTTAAGTTTACGTGACCTCTTCATCTTCAGGCTGGGTAGGCAAGTAGAATTTCTGCTAACTTCAGTCAGTTAGTAGTAAGTGTCTGGAATGCTGCTTTGAGAGAGATCCTCGTTGGGATCTGTGGTCGATTAACAGTGTCTGCTGTGTGTGCTTGGGGGAGAACGAGCATCCCCTGGCCTTCTCCTCAGGTTGCCAGGACCTGGCACAGCCCACCTCCTGGCAGAATTGTGCCTGTGTGAAATTTGTATTGGGTGGTAATGTGTATCAACAAGTAGCCTGATGCTTAGAAGTTGGTAGCAATGTATGGTTCACAACCGGTTGGGAAGAAACTTCGGCAAAAAGAACACTTTGCCCTCACCACTCTGGACAAACTATCAAGTTGTAGTCAATCAGCACTTCAGGGGCTCATTCTGGGAGGAAGAACACACCTGAAGTTACCCTGGAAATACCTAGGGTATCACACCCCAGAAGCATTCTATTTAGAGAACCACTACTTTCCTTTTTAAAAAAGGTTTATGTATTTTGAGGGGGGGGAGGGAGAGAGAGAGAGAAAGAATGAATCCCAAGTAGGCTCTGTGCTCTCAGCATCCCAACATGGGGCTCAAACACATGAGCTGTGGGATCATGACCTGAGCTGACATCAAGAGTCAGACACTTAACTGTCTGAGCCACCCCGGAACCCCTACTGTATTTTCTTTTTATACTCATGCTAGCTCTCTACCCCACTTCTTCAACCCTCTTCAGAACCAACTCACCACCCAATGGTCCAGTGAACAGACATCTGTACCAGGTACCCTTTTAAAATAATTTTTTTTCCCTTATAGATAATGATTCGGTCTAGCAAACAAAATTAAATTAGTAATAAAATTTATTTTTGGATTTTTTATTAATCAAAGACTGTTTATCAGAGCTTCTGCTCAGAATACAACTACTACCAGTTGAGTAGAACTTTAGATAGTTTGCCTACACAGTCTTACCAAGGATCAACATGCAGCTTCCACCGGACTTTTTGAAGTGTTGGAAATTGTTCATTGGTACTCATTACTGCCTCTGAAGACTTCTGAGAGGGGACATCTTTAAACTCAGTTTGAGAACCAAATCATTAATTCCTGGGTGCCTCCCTGCAAGTAGTTAATACCTGCTTCTCTTTCTTGGCCAAGTTTGGTTGTAAATTCTAGCTCCTTGCGTAGGATTAAACTCTGTATTTCAGATGCGTATGTGCATATGAATAATATCTTTAATTCTTTTTTTTTTAATGTTCATTTATTTTTGACAGTGGGGGAGGGGCAAAGAGAGAGGGAGACACAGAATCCGAAGCAGACTCCAGGCTCCGATCTGTCAGCACAGAGCCTGACACGGGGCTCAAATCCACAAGCTGTGAGATCATGACCTGAGCCAAAGTTGGACGCTCAACAGACTGAGCTGCCCAGGCGCCCCTAACATCTTTAATTCTAAGCTCTTAGGACTCACCGGGAAAATTAGGACACATTTAGTTTACATTAAATCACCAAAGGACTTGACTGATGAGTTGCTAACAGTGAAAGAGACTAGAACCCAGGATATTAGGGATCATTCACAATTTTAACAATTAGACCACACTTCCTCCAAGATATAATTTTTAAGACCTTTAAACAAAAATAAACAGGCTTTCTGGCTGCAAGATTTCATCATTTATTTCATTCTCAGTTAGCCTGGAACCCAGCCGTCCAGATGTGTCTGGGAGAGGAAAAGATGGTAAGACCAAATGTTGCTCAAAACCTCGGAGACAAGTTTAGTTCCAGCATGAGCTGTAGTTTTGCTAGATTGGGAATCAATACAGGCCACGTTCCTCACTTCCTCTACATTACTTCTCACTGCTTCGTGAGTGCTGTGACTCAAGAGCCAATGGTGCCAATGAGTTAGACATGGACATTTGTGAATCCAGTTACAAAGCTTGCTTATTATTTGGTTTCTTTCACTGACAGGGGGACTAAGCTTAAAAGAGGTGAAAGTTTTATGGCAAAAGTGATTCCCAGCCAGTCTTTGCTAAGATTAGAAGCTAATCCTAATTAGAGTCACTTCATCATATCCACCAACTCCATCCTTGACGAAGCATCTTCCTTAATGAATTGTCCCAGATGGTTTCAGGTGGACTCATACTGGAGCACCTGGGAGACGTGATTTTGTTTTATTTTCTCTGAAAATAAAGGAGCTACAAGGGACTAAAGTGTGAACTTTATCAAGAAAATTAGAGAAGACCTCCAAAACTTATAATTTGCCATTTGATCAGGGCCATGGGATTACCAATCTAATAAGAATCTTTCTTATTAGGGATTCTTGCAGGAAACCACTGAGAAGAGTCCAGGGCAAGAAATTTTAGAGCCTGGTTCATTGTATTCTCAGTGTCTAGATTTTAGAGAATTCAGGAGGACAGCAAAGTACAACTATGTCTGAAAAACCACCCAAGAAGTGCAGAGATTGTTGATGGCTCAGTCCATGCAGACCCAGAATAAATAATGGGCAGATTTCAGAGCCATTACATTTATGATCAACTGGGATTCTGAAAATGAAGAGTGTGTGAATCAGTGACATCTGGTAACCTTCAAAAAGGAAAGGAGGACCTCAGCTTCCCAGAATGGTGCCAAATATGGCCAAGATGTAGATAGGTGTCTGCCAGCTGCCATTCAGGCATTATCATGGAGGCATTATCCAGGCTGAGAGCCCCATCCTGGTGCAGAAATTAGGAACTCCAAACTAGAGCTTTGTGACTTTCTTTCCCAGGCCTGGAGATAAAGATGTTTGGAGGAAACCATAAATCCGTGACCCTGGCTTCAGCCCAGCACCTCTCACCTCCCTAAATCAGGTCTCAGAGCAACTCGAACATAGTGCAGAGGAAGATAATTCTTCTGATTGTGGAAAATATTAGCCAAGGAAATAGATGACAAAGATTGGCTGTAAAATCTCTCTAAGAATTAAGAAAATAATTATTTAGACCAGTTCTCTGTCTGCCTAATAATATATAAGCATAATTATCCCTATAAGCCTCAGTTTCTTATTCTATAAAATGGGGACTATAATAATATCTACCTCAAGTGGTGACTGTGTAGATAAAATGAATAGTGTGTGTAATGCCACATTACTGTAAGTGATCCCCTGGTGACCTTATGGGAAGAGGTCTTTTCTTCCTGTCTTTGAAGTGAGACATTCTAGCTAGTCATTATTGAGTTCAAGAAGACTCTCTTGTTCTGTCACTCTGCACGTGCACACACACACACACACACACACACACACACACGCATGCACGTATACCTAGGGGTGTTAAAGAAAGTGTTTCTTTAAAGCTGTATTGTGCTTAATCTTTTAGGGCTTGGCAGAAAGCTATAGCATCCCTGCTTGGACAGTTCTGAGGTTCAGAATGATCTTGAAAAGACTGAATGGTAGAGAATGAAATACTGAACCAGTTCTCCTTGTACTGCAATGTATCATTTCTTGTGCTCATTGTTAAAAGACAATGTTCTCAGTTTTATCATGCATGCTTGCCCTGAGCCTGGTCAAATGTGATGACGTTACAAGGATCATAGTTCTTAAGGTTATGGTAACTTTTAAGCACTGTGCTAAGTGTTGCACACACATGAGCTCATATACGTTTTTGTAAAGATTCTAAGGTGGCTACTATTTGTCTCCTCATTTGAATAAGGGAATTGAGCTTCAGAGAGCTAAGTCATTTGGCCAAGCTTGCAGAACCAAGATGCATAGACCTAGGATTTGAACTCAGGTCTGTGAGAATCAGACCCCAAAGCTCTTAACCACTACCTTTTCTTCACTGCTTCTCATGTGGCCATGCTGATATGATTGGAGCAGCAGCTCTCTGATACTGACTTGTCTCCAAGCTTCAGAAGGGGGACTTGAGGAAATGGGCTGTCATATGACCTGTCAAAAGAGTTGCCTGTTCCTGTCCTTTTCCTGAAGAGAGGTGTTTTGTTGTACCAAGCTCAGCAGGGTGAAGACCCTTCTCTTTGACCTTGGCTTGCCTTCTTTCTATTTCATGACTCTAGCTGTCCCTTACTTTGTAATTTAAGAGATACCATCTAAAGTTCCTAACCTATCCCTCTGTCTCTTAGTAGTCAAATCAAAGGAGCCGAGATCAGATTTTCACTGTGAATTGAAAATTTGTTGAACATCTTATGTATAATAATTCTGCAATCTTGCTTACTCCATCCCTGTGATGTAGGCATTCTAATCACCATTCTTCAAGTGAGGAATCCAAGCTCAGACAGGTTACTAGATACATCTGAGGTCGGATATCCAGTTGGTAGACAAACTAGCATATAGATCTTAATTCTAATTGAATACAATGCTCTTGCTTTTTGCTTATGCTGCATCTGAACACTCTAAGGCAGTGGTCCTCAACTAGTGGCAATTTGGCCCTGCAAGGGACATTTGGCAATGTCTGGAGACATTTTTGGTTGTCACAACTGGAGGCAGCTATAGTTAACTACTGGGTAGAAACCAGAGATGCTGCTAAGCATCCTACAATGCACAGGACAGCTTTCATGATGAAGAATTATCAGACTCAAATGTTAATAGTGTCAAGATTGAGAGACCCTGACCTGAGGCTATACAGGAGAAATTGTGTGATGTAGCTGGAGAAAGAACAAGTTTATAAACACTAGACCATCCATGGAGAGCTCATCTCAACTTTTCAGGGGAGGTCTAATTACCTCTATTCACACACAGGGAAACTGAGGTTCAGAAAAGTTAAGCAACTTGCCTGAGATTACACAGTTAGCAGTTATTGGAGTTGGAATTCAAATGAAGGCCTTCTGATCAAATCCAGGGTTTTTCTCCTTTATCATAATTATACTTCCCTGGATTCTTACTTTTCTCCTTAAACTTAGACTTTTAAGTCTACCTAAACATTATTTGGCTGGGTCAGTGGTTCTCGGACTATAACATGCCACAGATTCACATGGGGGCTTGTGAAAACACAGATTGTGCAGCCCCACCACAGAGTTTCTGATTCAGTAGGGCCCTCATAGGACCTGAGAATTTGTATTTCCAACAAGCTCCTGGGTGATGCTGCTGCTACTGGTCTGGGGCCACGCTCCGAAAGCCACTGTTAGGTCTGAAGTATGTTTTCCTTTCTTCTTCCCTTTGGAGTCTTCTCCTGCCTCCTCCTCACCTCTCGTTCCCCCAACTTTCCAAGGACACGGGAGTGCTGAATGTGTAGCCTGCTCCCACAGACAAGCTGAGGCTGACAGGTCAGTGAAATATTAGTGGAGCATGTGAAGCCTACAGCTTTACCCACGCTCACTGCAGAGCTCAGCGAGATTACATGTGTTACTGGTCCAAGTGTTCCTTACAGTCTCCTGGGAGTGAATTAAAATCCTTTGCTGGTGACATAGGCGGGTAAACTGGTTCTGGGTCAAGTCTAATCTGGGTCAGAGAGCACAAGCTGATCTGTCATCTGAAACACTGAAATGTCTTCCTGGTGTCTCCTGGGGAACCATGGCTGCCCTCTTTGTACAGAGGCAAGGGGGTGGAGGTGCAGGTGGAGACCTATCCCCTGTCCATTTGTCTGGCAGCTGCTCTCCTCACAGGGTGGCTGTTGCAGACAGCAGTAGGTGGTCTGCTTAAGAGGCTGGGAAGCCAGGCTTCCCACAGCCCTGGGGACTCCCCCAATTTATTACCCCTGAATGCTTGGAACATCTGAGGTGCCAGAGGTCCAGGAATTTGTGATGAAGGTATAATCAAGACATATGCTGTGCTCAAACTAGCACTAAGTAGGCCAAGGAGTGGAGATAGAAACTAGTATTTATTGAGCCTGGTTGTGTGCCAGGCATCGTGCTTGATGCTTTACAACAATCTCACTTAATCCTCATAACAGTTTTACACATTAGGTGTTCTTGCTTGCATGAAGAAACCAGGGCTTTGAGAAGCCAACTGGCTTACTCATGTCCATAAGCCTTGTAAGTGGAATCGGGATTTGAACCCAGGGTAATCTGACTTCAACAGCCATTATCTTTCCATTTAATGAAAGAGAGAGAAAGAAGGGGGGGGGAGGGAGAGAGGGAGAGAAGGGAGAGAGGATGCTTGAAAATTTGAGGTTCAGAGGAGGCGAGGATGCCTTATGTGTGATGACCTACTTGGCACTTCTTAGGTCACTTTTGACTTTAGCCAACTTTTGTCGAGTAATTTTGGAAAAGAACTCCTTTTGCTTAGTGCATAGAAATTTAGAATGAGGGGGAAATAGTGCGTTAGTATATACCGTGAGGGGTTTGTTTCCATAGTTAGGTAAGTGACATGTGGAATGAAGATTTGCCTCCGAGCTTTGCAGGAGGCACAGTAAATTCCAATAATTTTAATGGAGTTTTAGAAGAGGGATAATATAAAATATTAGAGGGATAATATAAAATATTAGACTTGGTCAGGGTAGAAATGCAATTTGTTCTCCTCTAAACCAAAGTTTACCGTCTTATCTTAGAAATAGACAGAATTCCACTTGGTTTTTTTCTTTCTTATGGACAGGAAAAATAAATCAACTTGCTCCCTATAGTTTCCCTGACTTACGAGAATAAATTCAAAATAGACCTTTGTAATTTTATCCTAGCCCAGAAAAAGACAAAAGAAACATGAGCCCAAGAAATCGCCAACCCACTCTCTGTGGTCCCCAATGCCTGGGTCTTAAATTCAAGTAGGGAAGGCACTTGAATCAGTACGACATTTTTGACATTCACTCATCTGGAGCAAATTGTGACATCCATGGGGTGGGAGGAATCAAACATTTAAACCAGTGCTGTGGATAATTGGCCTTGAGCCTCCTAATCCTATAATATGCTCAGTGGTGTCGGCAACAGGCCTGACTTCCAGCACTGGCCAATTGAAATGAGACCCAAGTCACAACATAAGTAATCATACCTTTCATTACTTAATGCCCTTCACAATCTTGCAAAGCATTTTCAGTCACATTATCTCGTATAATCCTCTGAACAACTCTATGAAGGAGATATTTTCATCTTCAATTTATGGATAGGGACACCAAGTCTTAAAAAGATCACACAGTAGGGGGCAAAGTCTCAACTCAAATCCAAATTCTTAAGTCTTATCTGAGTGCTTGTTCACTCTTTCTACCTGCCTCTTTGTTTTGTAAGTTTGACTTCATTCTTTTAATTTAGAGATTCGATGTAGTTTAAAATAGCTTTTCTCTGATATAAAATAAATCTGTGTTCTCATTGAAAATATAGAAAAAAATCAATGAAGGAATTCTATTCAACTTAACACAACTACTGTCAACATTCTGGTGTATTTTTTTTCTATGCATATTGAATTAGTATCTCTTTATTTGCATTAAATTCAACTTGTAAATACATCTTTCAAGAGCCTCTAGTACCATTTCTAGAACCTTAAAGTTGCTCTGAAAAGATCTGGAATGGCTCGAGGGATGGAAGAATGACTGCATGCATTCAGACATGTGTGGGACGCATAAGAATGAAAAGAAGTTACCCCTGCACTTGAAATGTTTGCCATGTAAATATGACAAGACTGGACGTTTGCTCATGCAGCAAGTTTTTGGAACTAACAAAAACATAAGGAAGCACCTAAGCCCAAAGTTAATAATGTGCTCTGAGTGTTATATGTAAGTGTTGAGAATGGGATTGAGCAGCATGAATCAGGACAAGTCCAGGGGAGAGTCCCCGAGGGACATAGTCTTTAGTTAAATCTTGAGAGAAATAATATTTGTGGTTGGCAGAAAGGTGTGTGGCCGTCCAGTCTTTTCTAAAATGATGGCCCACAGAAGAGTAACTGTCCCACTATTACCTGAAAATAGGAATTCCTTGTATTCTGACAATTGTCCTTTGGTGTTCGTGCTCCTTTAGTGAGAGCATAGTACATTTGTGGGCCAAGGAAACCTATTGTTTTAATCTATTTATTAAAAATGTAACTGTGGCCTGTGTTTCTAAAGAGTGCCTCTTTCTAATCACTTGGGGAAATAAGAAAAGAAGTGGAAATAGCTGCTTTACTATTTAAACTTTGGGAAAAAGAAATAGCACAAGCTGAATAATTTACAGATTAAATATCTGAGTGTTAAGGAAGAGGTCAGCTTTGTTGCTTTTAGAAGGATGATTTACGGGTCTATTTAGCTTTTAAAGTCCTGCTGTGACATTTTGGGAACATGCTTTTCCATTGATAAGTAATACTGTCGTGTGATAGATGAGGGAACAATAGCAGGAGTTTGGCCAAATAGCTGTTCTTAATGTTTGTTTAACAGATAAAGAAGTCAGGTGACATTTTCTATCTGTATGTTGTGCAATACTGCAAAACACTGCTCCAAGATTTAGGATAGAAAATGAGAAATTCCCAGGGCAACTCTGGGTTGGCAGTTTAAAAAGGCCACCCGACATCAGTTGGATTCCTTAAATATCTTTTCCTATGGTCTTCATGATTCAGTGGAAAGTGCACAGACTTTGAAGTCAGATCTTTATTCAAATCCCAGCTCTACCACTCCTTATATGTGAAAGCCTTTGGAGATGTTACTTAACCTCCATTAGCCACTTCCTTACCTTCTAAATGGGGTTAATAATAAAGCTATGTCACAGGGTTGTTGAAAGAATGAAAGCAGTTACGTGTGTAGAATGGCTTACATAAAACTTGATGTCTAGTGGAGACTTAATACATCCATTCATTCGGCAAACATTTGGCACTATGCTAGAGGCTGTGGAGTAGAAGAATGATTAAGATGAATAGATTCTGCCATCACAGAGCTAACATTTTAGTAGGAAAACAGAAAATAAAAGTAAACAGATAAATATATATATAATCACTACAAATGTGGGCAAATGTTATTAAGACCCCAAGGGCTGAGACTGAGAATATTTGGAGTAAGTATGAAACTACTTCACATAGGGTAGGAGAGGAAATGCCTTTTGAGCATGTAACTTTAAGCAGAGAGCTAAAGCATGAAAAAGAGCCAGCCACAAAAAGAGTGGGGTATAAAGCATTTTGAGCAGAAGGAATAGCATGTGCAGTAGCCCTGAGGCAGGGAATACCCGGAGTGTTTCAGGAACTGAACAAGACCAATGGCTGTGGGGCACCTGGGTGGCTCAGTCGGTTAAGCATCTGATTCTCGATTTCAGCTCAGGTCATGATCTCATGGTTCATGAATTTGAGCCATGCATTAGGCTCTGTGCTGACAGCATGGAGCCTGCTTGGGATTCTCTCTCTCCCTCTCTAGAGTGGAGAGATGCCCCTTCCCTGCTCATGTTTCTAAATTAATTAATTAATTAATTAATTAATAACTTAGAGAGAGAGAGAGAGAGAGAGAGAGAGAGAGAGAGATCAATGGTTGTGGCCTGCAGAGCAAAGAGGTGAACTGCTAGGGAGGAATGAGGCAGGAGAGGTCAGCAAAGATGGGTCACACATGACCTTGGGAGACAGGTTGGATTTCATTCTAAGTACATTTTTATCATCAGTTTTGTTCTCTTCCTGTTGTAATTTCCACCATTATTTAGCACCAAGGACCTGCCAGCTGTCATCCAATTTTGCAGGAATTCCAAAGACTTCATGTGCTCCACAGATTTTGGGAATAAGTACCAGGGTGGTGAGAAAGCATATCCTGCTACTAGTCCAGCATTTGTCACTAACTCATGAAGTGTCAATACAGTGGGCATAGAGTTCCTCCTGTCTTGCCCCATCATTGTATAGATGGGAAGGAATGTCTGCGCCAAGTATGACTTTAAGCTAACTGGGAGAAAGAGATGTAAATGCTAATTTATGGACAGTTTTTTGTTTTCTAGGGAGGGCACTGGTATTTTCTTGTTTAGTTACTTTAGTCTTCACGGGTACCAGTAAGGTAGTCACTTTAGTCAGATTTCCCATATGAGAAAACTGAATAAAATAGGCTAAGAAAGTGCCCCTATGGTATAAGTACTTTGGAGAATAATTTGATTTTATTCTGTTAAATTGAACTTTCACATACCCTTACTGCCCCAATTTCAACTTTTTGGTATATTCCCAAAGGAAATTCCTACACATGAGCACCAGGAGACACATATAAGAATGTTCAAAGAAATATTGTTCTTAGTAGCAAAGAACTGGAAATAATCCAAATGCCCGTCCTCAGGGAAATGAATGAATAACTTATGGTATAATCATACAATGGAATATCACATAGCAGTGAAATGGAGTGACCTACAGCCACCTACAACAACATGGATTTCATTCAGTATAATATTAAATGAAAACAAGTCCCAAATGACTTCTTGGAACATTATACTCTTCTTATAAAGTTCAAAAACAAGCAAAATCAAACAATACGTTATTCAGGCATTCATATGTATGTGATCAAACTTTAAAGCAAAGGGATGATAATCATAAAATTCTGGATCCTGGTTACCTCTGGGTGGGAAGGCCAGATATAGGATAATAGGCACACAGATAAATAAAGAAAATATATTCTATGTTCATAAATAGAGTAGTGGGCTCATGAGTATTCATGGCATTGTAACTGACTGACTGAATGAGTAAATGAATGAGTAAAATAAAAGTTCGCCTTACATAAACCAAAGGTGACAATGTGTTTGAACTAATATAATGAATAATTCCACTCCATTATTGCAATCCATTAAAAGACAAAAACAAAAAAAGTGACTTTTATGGGTTTGCCATTATGCTGGGATGCATTAAAAACAAATATAACAAATATTTGACATTTAGTAGAACTCTGAACTTCTCACTTGGGATAGTTTCACTGTGTGTCTACAACCACGACTGCCCATATACTCCCAACAATATCACAGTATTTTTGGATATATATTGTTTATTGCATAGATTTGGGGTCTTTAACCATTTCTGATCAAGTTGTAATCAGTAAAAAATTGGGGAGGGGGCGACCACTCCTGATATCTGTGAATTTATTGATAAATGATACACGTCCTCTGTTATTAATAGCTATGTATTTTTGCTCTTTCAAAGGTAAAATGAAATATAAAAATAAGTTTGAATAATTAATTTCTTCCCTTACTCCAATGTAGTGTCCTGTGCATCCCACTGTGGGGAGATTAGCAGATCACTAAACCATATTAACAATCACCTTACTTTTGTATTTCAAAGTCTCTCCCATGTCCCCCACCATAAATTTCTTTGTTTGAGGTTCATGCTATTCCTGAGAGGCCCAAGGGGCAGACAGTGTTATTCCCATGGCACCACCGGGCAGAGTGAGGCCCAGATAATCTCACAGCATTGCTGTGGCCCCTCCCTAAGGGCCCCTGAACCCTTAGGGGCCTAAGGCTCATCCTACTGTATTTGGGAGGTTCTAGTCAAATACCAACAACATTTTGTGATTCTTAAAATTGGACCAGCTTGGCTTCCAATGCCAGCTCCAGTGCTTGGTTGCTCTATGTGCTTGAATGGGTTACTCAATCTCTCTGAATCTCAGCTTTTTCATCTGTAAAATGGAGAGAATTCTATCTGCCTCACTTGGCGGTTTTAAGAAATAAAATAAGATCAGGGCACCTGGGTGGCTCAGTCGGTTGAGCACCCGACTGTGGCTCAGGTCACGATCTCATGGTCCGTGTCTTCGAGCCCCGCGTTGGGCTCTGTGCTGATAGCTCAGAGCCTGGAGCCTGTTTTGGATTCTGTCTCTCTCTGCCCTCCTCCACTCACATTCTGTCTCTCTCTCTCTCTCAAAAATAAACATTAAAGAGGAAATAAAATGAGATCAAATAGAGTAAAGCCTAACGTAGAAGACAAGGCAGTCAATAAATGTTAGTCTTCTTTTCCTTCTTATTCCTGTTTTCCTAGTCCATTATGTTGGCATGTGTGATAAAACAATTTTGGGAAGGCAGGGGAAGAAGCAGGAATTGTAAACAGCATATGTAATGTAGTTTTATGTATTTAATTTTAAGTGAAGAAAGTCCCATGAACAGTATTAATCTTGTGTCTAAATCTGCCTCATATTTAGATAGGACTTTGGCCCCTAGGTGGGCAGTGCTATCACAATGGAAGCAAAACAGGCCGAGGCCACTATAGAGCAATACAGTCCACACAGACCTTGTGTCTCTTCTACTTTTTTGGTACCAAACGAGATGCCGCATTGAAATGTTTCAAGTGTCCCCATTATTTAGCTAATGTCTAGCTCTTTAACTTATAATAGTTTTTCTTCCTCATCTCTATCTGAAGGAGAGGAAAAGACTTTTTGTATCTTAAACAACTATACTGGAATGGAAAGAACCCAATAGCCTGGGCACCAGAGAGTCATACAATTCATATGTGGCCTTGTCTGTGAATAAAATTCCTATAAACATAAGATATAATAACACATCTTTACAGAGCTGACCTACGGAATGCCTGCACGTGTTTCTAATTTATGTGGGATTGTTCTCTCAGGAGATTCCATTCTCCCTTAAAAAACACACATGTACAAACACAAAACTTGATTTAAATGAAACAGACACCTTAAGAATCTTAACAAGTAGGGTTGACCTTTGAACATAATTCTACAAAACTGTATTGTGCTCCTCAAGTATTGCCAGGAGGCCTCGGACAGATCAATGCATTACAACCCCCTTCCTGAACTTCCACGGGCAAAGACAGTAGATCCAGAGGGAAACAGATTCCATGAAACCCACACACAAGTGCGACTTGGCCAAAATCAGATGGCCCTGTTTTTCCCACTGTGCCGGGCTATAATGAGAGCCCTTCTCACTAGCCTTTTCATCATGTGCTACCTCTCAGCTGATAGTAACAAAGCCTCTTAGTATAGAAACCATGGGAAGTCACCTTTCTGTGTTCACAGAACACATATGTGTCATAACACATGCATATGCAGCGACATATTTAGACACGGGGAGCTGTCCATGCGTGCATGCTGTTGATCAAGAGTCTAGGTTTATTGCAATGCCACAGATGGGTTTTAGGGAATGAGATAGTAGAACAAAATACGCTAAATCTACTCTGAGGGCGATTTACTGTTTTGCTGAAGACATGTTGATATCTTAAAAAGGGTTGGGTCATCTTTTGAACTTCATTCCTCATGGTTTTGCCAAGGGTTCCACAGTGCTGCTTACGAAGGCCACTTGTCCAGAATAGGCAGATCCATAGAGACAGAAGTGGATTAGCTGTTGTCAGGGGCTGGGGGGAGCAGGGAGTGTGGAGTGGCTACTTAATAGGTATGGGGTTTCTTTGGGGGTAATGAAAATGTTCTGGAATTAGAGAGTGGTGATGGTGGCACAACATTGTGAATTTACTAAAAGCCCTTGAATTGTATACTTTAAGATGGTTAAAATGGCAAATTTTATGTTAAGTAGATTTTACCTCAATTAAAAAAAAAAAGAGAGAGAGAGAGGGACCATGAACTAAGAGAGTTAAGCCAGGGAACAAATGTCAAATCTCCCAACTGCAAGGGAACTGAGGACCGATGCATCCTGGAGGTGGCTAAGAGGTGCTCCCAGGGCCTGGGGCAGGGCTAGGGAAGAGGATGATTTGATTCCAGCACCAGAAAGAGGCAGGTGAGGAATCTTGGGGTCAGGACTGATGGGAACACGTTGAAGCAGCGTGCACACAGGGGTGTCCAGAAGGTACCCACTCACCTTTTCCTGGCTCACCTGCCCCAGTTTGGTTGTTTTATCTGACACTAGATTATGTTCTGGAGACTAACAGCAGGGAATGCTCCCTAAAATGCCTCGGTCTGATGTCCCAAAGTGCAGCCTCTGCTTTTCTTTGCCTGGGATAGAATCCAGCCTCAAAGGGCCCTAGTTCTGATGCCATGTGGTATCACCCTAGCCTCTGTGCAACAGCCCTGGGGTCGCTCCAGGTAGCCTGGGTCAGCAGGGAAGTGCAGGATGCCAACTCTCCCGGTTTCTGTGGCTAGAACTTTACCCACACATGTTGACATAATGTGTGTTTCTCCCTGACAAGCAAATCCAGTGTCATTTCTGAGTTCAGTTCAAGAGGAACCCAATTTATTTCTAAGGTAAATGAAATTATGCTTTTTATTTGGGTAATGAGACAGTTGAGGCTGAGTGATGAATTTTTTTTATCAGCTCTCTTACAAAACATTAATGTCCACCCTGAATTTGGAAGTGTCATGTAAAAAGTTTTTTTATTTTGCTCGTATAGCAGGACTGAAACGGTCTCCTCTGGCATAAAGTCTTTTGTCTTGAAAAATACCAGTAATGAATGCTATGAATTTCTGTGTTGGAAAATTTGAATCACCCTGGGATCCACATGAGTTCCTTGATGAAAATGTGAAATTAATTTTGTACTAAATAAAACTTGAAAATGGTTTCAATTACAGGGGGAAAAAACGTGAAATGAAGACAGTAATTCCACTGTATCGTATTCTCGTTTCATTATTCTGAATTTTTTAAAAAGTCATCATTTCTAGATACTATACTGTTTCATAAAGACATGGAGATTGTGAACTTTGGAGGTTGTGGTGATGCTTAGTACAAACCCTAACAAAATGTACGGAGGGCATAACAAATATGTACGGGCAGAAACAAATATATATGGAGCATCCTTTATATGCCAAGCTGTGGGCTAGGAAATATCACGTATGTTTTCTCATTTAATACACATGACCATCTGAGATAAATATTGTTATCTCTGTTTGTTTCAGATGGAAAATGAAGGTTCAAAGAGGCCATATAAGATGACAAAAGTGACAGAGGTTGTAACTGGCAGAGTGGGGATTCAAGCTCAGGTGTTGCCCTCCTATTCTCAAGCCTGCTTTTCTTTGCAACCCCTAACCCATCAGTGAGGAAATCCAGACAGCAGCCTCCCCAGCCCCGCGCAGAAGGCCTTTCTCCAGACCTTCCCCCCATCAGCCTGCGCACACTCACTGACACCTTACATTTGCCTGAGTTTCTAATCGCAGTCGTCATCCCTGTACTCACAGAACTGACCCTTCTGACAGAGTCCCCCTGAAATGTCAGGAACTATGGTCTGGGGACAAAAGTGAACACAGCATAGCTCCACTCTCCAGGAGCTTCATCATTTGAGTGATGAACTCTGCAGTGTTTAACCTCAATGTCTTCACCTTATAGTGGGGTTCCTGATCCTTGGCCCTAAGGGCTCTTGCATGGGTTAAAGTGGTGCCACGTGTCTTGCACTGGGCCTGGCTTGAAAGAAGAAATCAAAATATATCACTTCTCTTACTACTACCTCCAGCTTTTGGCAAGAGGCAGAACAGAAACTTCCTTAGAAATGTTAAAAGGCAAGATGGAATTGGAGGTCAGGCAGCATTTGGAGGTTTTCTTCTATTTGTTGCTACCAAAGCTTGGTGTACTCATAAAATCTGAATGTAGTATAGCTTCCAACCATCGGAGAAATTTAAAGACAGCTTTGTGGTGGAATTTTATGGTTTGCAGGATGAGGTCTGAGTGGACATGGCTTCTTCGCCATGCTTTGAATATGATGCCACTTGGGGTCTAGGTCTCTCCTAGTCTGTCAAAGTGGGTCCAAATCAGAGCAGGAAAGGGGAAACATTTTCCTTACTCTAACGTTCAACTCCATTGTTGGTCAAAGGAAACCCTTTCTAAGGAGCCAGTTTTTTTGGAATGAACTGGAAGCTGCCCTGTTCAAGGCAGAACAAAGATCACCATTGCAAGCGGTGAAGGGCCCCTCTCAGAGGCCCGACAAGTGAGTAAAAGACAAACAAGCCGAAGGAAGAAAGAGTGAATGCTGGTGTGTGTGAAGATGAAGAGCTGCTCACACAGGTTGGCCACGGCCCAGTGCAGGACTTTCCCTACGCCAACCACTCACCTACTCTGAGTTTCCTGAACTATGCAGCGCGTGTCCACTCTGTCCTCTCCTGTCCCCACTAAGGCAAGGAGAAGGAAGGACAAAAGAAATTGAATTTCTAGGGTGTGTTGGGCATTGCAGTCGAGAACTTTCTTGTGACCTTATTTCCTTGGTCCCCAGAGCTGCTCTAGGAAATACCAGGGATTACTCTTCCATTTGGCTGGTATGGTAAGGAGACTGAGTTTCTGGTGGATAAGGTTCTTTTGTCTTTTAGGTGTGTCTGCTTATATATGTTTATAGACTATGGAGGGCAAGTTGTCCACTTTGAGACATGGGCAGATATTGGAGGAAAGCAAAGTAAAACCTTAGAACATATAAAAGAAATCTAATTTGGCATTGTGGGTGAGGGAATACCTACTATTTATGCTAACTACCACTCCCCAAAGAATGTGTCCCTTAATTCAGTCCTTAATTCTCAGTCACTGCTTGTGGGTCATGTAATATAGTCATCTGCCGACACAGCAGGATCATTACTTTGCAACCTAGAAAATGTTAGGGAGCTGTAGTAATAATCCAAGTCCATTTAGTTTGGCAAATCAACAAGCTTTTCAAGCCCACTGAAAACAAATCCGGACAAAATGCAAGGGACTTGAAAATGATCGTTATGATTTGGGAATGGAGGGAGAGGTTTAAGTAGACTCTTTTCATACCAAGTCTCCAGTGTCTTAGATGCAAGTTGCCTTTAGTTTCCTTATCTCAATTTTTTTTTAATGTTTATTTACGTTTGAGACAGAGAGAGAGACAAAGCATGAGTGGAGTAGGGTCAGAGAAAGAGAGAGAGGGAGACACAGAATCTGAAGCAGGCTCCAGGTTCTCAGCTGTCAGCACAGAGCCCAACGTGGGGCTTGAACTCGTGAACTGCAAAATCATGATCTGAGCTGAAGTCGGATGTTTAACTGACTGAGCCACCCAGGCACCCCTAGCTTCCTTATCTTAAAGACAATCTGAAATATTTTCCTGCCACTCTGGGCTTACTGGCAAAATGGTTTTCAGACTGTGTTCCTTGGAACCCCCGGGTTCCTTGAAGGATCCCCATGGATCCTGTCCTTGGAGAAAGACTATGGTTAATCTGAAGGGTCTCCCAGCTGTCTCCCCATCACATACATCCTCCCTCCCCTCACCCTACCTACACTTTAATCAGAACAACTCTGCTTTTATTGGTTCTGTGTATTGCCCTTCCCCCTTTAGTTTAGAAAGCTACATTGCAACTAATAACAATTTTAAGATCAAGGCTTTAGGAATGGTAGCTCTTGGAATCTAAGACAAAAAGCCCTCCTCTGGGGAGATTTACCTTAAGGTTATGGCTTGGAGAATATCACCTGAGGGGGTATGGTCCAGAATTTAGGGAAGCACGTTCACTTTCCAAAATCATGTCAGCTCTCAGAACTGAAAAAGAACAAAACCACTGTGAATACAGAACATATCAGAGAAAGAACAAAATGTGGCAACACCACCAGTGAGATCAGACTCCCTTTAGCCCACAGACTTACTGATTGGAGTTTTCTGATGAGGCAGACAGACTCATGGAAGGCTGCCAGGAAATTCTGGACATCAAATTGCTTTTGCTAAGCCAGCCCAGCGGTATAGTAAAGAGCTAAGGAGTCCCAGGAGAGGGGTGGGAAAGGATTGGTCTCCGTTTCTCTACCCCTGATGTGGGCCTTTTTCGATTAGGAAGTGGAGTGTGAAGGAAGTTATCAGGGGTGAAATCAACTCAGCAAGAAACCTTTTTAGACCAAAGCCCAAGGAAAACTAATAAAACCAGTTGGGCCGCTTCATGCTTATCATATGTTGTGCATGTAGGTCAGCTCGCTTTACAGCAAAGACAGACACCCCCAAAACAAAACACTCAGTTCTACAAAAGGATTTCCAAGCCCCTAAAGGATGGCCTGGTTCTTTCAAGGGGGCATTTGCTACGTGAAACTCTAGTACAAGCAAATATCTGACACACTATTTCTAAATTAATGATCGAAATGAAATGTTGCCTCGTTTATGAACTGGGGATTATGTTCGGCTGAGAGAAACAAAGCCCCCCAAAGCAGAGCCTTAAACAAATTACTGGTTCTATTTTTCTTAGACAATGAGCAGTCTGGAGGCACACAGCTGCTGATCTTGGAACCGTGGCGCAAAGGATGTTAGCGTCCAGGTTCTTGGTGATCTCTTGGCTTTCTTCCCTGCAGAGTAATGGTTATTCCCCATTCTCCTCAGGCATCTCTTTCATGTTCTAGGCAGGATGAAGGGGGTAGACAAAGAGAGAAACCGCAGAAGATGGCTCCATCTGTGTTCCTCCTCCTTCTGCTCCCGTCCCCACATCTTAAGAGGCTCTCTGGAAACGTCATCCGACGTCAGCTTACCTAAGTTGACTAGAACTATGCCATATGCCATTCCATCTGAAGAGGAGGTGTGGAAGTATAGTCTTCCGTCTGGGCATCTTGTTCCCAACAAAATCGGGCCTTCTTTCTAAGTTAGGAGGGGAGAGGGCACACCATTCCGACAGTGGCAGTGTCTACCAGACCTATGAGAAGATTCCCTCCTCTTAACTCCTTGGATGCATCCATAACTCCCCCCTGTCCTGCTCTACTCAACATTTTCTAGAAGTTTGTTCTCACTGTGGTTTTTCTTTTTCTTTTTGTAACGGGCCCTGATGTTCTTCATGACCTCAGGTTCCTCACTGGAATATCGCACTGTGCGATATCACATCATTCTCTGGCTAATGAGGGTTACAAGTGTGGCTCAAGCTGAGTCACATCTCTGTACATGGAGAATGTTGAATTCAATCCATTGCAGATGAAGCAATTAGTGCCAGGCTTGGGAAAGCCTACCGGTGACTACAGGGCTTCCTTTCGGGTTTTGCTATCATGAGGTCAAAAGGGCACTGATGTCAAATCCAGTTTGTTCCAGTGTAACCACTGTCCATGGATGCAGCTGTGAAATGTTTCAAACTTAAACTCTGATTGTATTTTTGTCCCCTCGTTAGGAGTAGGTGACCTCAAATCCTACTTTGCCAAACAAAGATGAGGTCGTTTGGCTTAAGTCCTTTGTGCTTTAGAAATTGCTGGGATTTTTTACCCTTCTCTTTGTTTTACTTTGATTCTGAGGAATCCAGTCATTTCTTGTTCCAATGCTGGCCCTTCCCTCCCTTCCCCCCCCCCCCCCCCCCGCTGCAGCTCTTGGCCCCATCCCTCTCACCTCCTCCAGTGCCTTGTTTTACCATCTAGCCCTTTTTCCCTTGCGTTTTCAGTCTACCTCATCTCAGCTAGTATCCTCTCATTTGTACAGATGATCCGATCCTGCTACTCTGGTCTAGATAGAGCTTCACTCTGTTCCACTACTCCCTAAACTTTTGCTCTTTGTCCCCCGCCCTTTTCCAGCCAGCAGGCTGCATCTCTCCAGGGGATGTGCCATATCCTAATCACTTGTTGGATGGCCCTCTCTGCCCAGTGCTCTCTCTCTCTCTCTCTCTGTCTCTGTCTCTCTCTCTCTCTCTCTCTGAATTCCATTACCCACTTTCTCCTCTTCACGCTTGTGAGTGGTAAATGCTCAGGAAAAGGAAAAACAAGGAAGACTAAAGATTAACAACCATTTGCTCTGGATTGGGAAATTATTGATTTTTTTAAGGAATCTCTTTCTTTATTCTTGTATATACTTTCTACTTTTTTATACCAAGTATATTACTTTTAATCAGAAAACTAGCTTAAAGTTGAATAACTATCTACTTAGAAAAGCAAGTGTATCAAAGCAAGAGAGAGAATAGAATTCAAAAGAAGTGGGGTCAAACCTGATTCTTTCCTAATTCACCAAATATTGCTGACTTGGTTCTCTCATCCATAAAATCCATAAAATGGCAGCTGTAATGCTTACTCTCCATACCCTCCAGGGCTTTTGCAAGTAGTGTAGCTTAGAATGATTCTTCTTAAATTATTTGTGGTAAGGACAAGTTTGTTTCTTTTTTTAAGAAATGAATGTATTAAAGTGCATGGTTATTTAGATTTCCTTGGTTTTTACCTAATGTCCTTTATCTGTTCTAGTATCCCATCCAGGATACTACATTATATTTAATCAGCTTGACTCTTTAGCTCCTCTTGGCTATGGTAGTTTTTCAGACTTGCCTTTTTTTGATGACTTTGACAGTTTTAAGGAGTAGTGGTCAAGCATTTTGTAGAATGTCCCATTATTGGAATTTGTCTGGTATTTTTTCTTAAGACCGGGGTTATGAGCTATCAGGAGGAAGACCACAGAGGCCATCCTCACCACATAACATCAAAGGTACAAACTATCAATGTGGTTTATGACTATTGATGCTGACCTTGATCATCTGGCTGGAGTATTCATTTCTTTCTGAGTTCCATTCCGTTTATATGTGGTCCTATTGTATGTAACTCAGACACAGTTGGTGCCACACGCAACTCATCAGGCAAGTGCAACCAGTGGGGCGCCTTGTCACATGCTTGGGTGTCACATCCATGTCCAATTGCCAGAACTATTCTGATGCTTACTCTCAACTTTGCCTGCTTATCTCATCACAGGCTAGTAACAGTCTGGAGATGGGCCTGGGTCCATGGCAACACTTTGAGTAGTTCTGTGCTAACACATACAGCACCGGGGGTTTTAATAAATCATTTGAAACCAAACTGAGCATGATTCAGAAACAAAAGGTGAATTTGAGTTGAAATCTTGAAGTCATGGCAGTGAGAAAGTGAGGGGATCTTGGGGGAGAACATTTTTGGTCCTCTGATTCTACATATGTGGAGTGTGAGCCTTAGGGGAAATGGGAGCTTGGCTTCACATGGGAATGTGGTGGCAAGCCAATGCTAAACCAGGTCTCCTGTCCCTAACCAGGGCTCTTGCCACCATCTGACTCTGGTCAGAATCATTGAATGTCCTCCCACGAGGAAGAGCAGGGAAGAAAACAGAGGTAGAATGGGGAGGGGGCTTAGATCTACAGCAAAGCTAAATTCCTCCCTGAATTTCTGACCTTCTACTACCTTGTGAAAACTTCAACCAGCAGCTGAGAAAACCAAAATGTTTAAGGACAGGCAGAGGTGCTCACTTGGATATAATTGGTATCCTGATAATTGGAGGTAATTTATGCTTTCAAGATAAATAAGTTAGTCTCCCTTTGGCACTGTTCCATCTGTCCTGTCTCAGTGCAGGTCACAGAGAAAGAAATGCAGGGCTGAGGATGGAAAACAAATTAGTAAGTGGCGGAGTTCCCCCCTTCCCTCCCCTGTCCACTTTTACTTCCCTTACAAAAAAAGAAAAAGGAAAAGAAAAAAAAAAACCAACAACGATGGAACGGAGATGTGGGTGAAGGGCTAGGGAAACAAGAAATCAGGGACATAGGAGAGGTTTACTCATTTGACTCCTTTTTCTGTGGAAATGTATTTAGGATTAAATTAGACATGACATTTAGTAGACTCCCAATGGAAAAATATTTTCTTATACCTGAAGGGGCTCTGGGAAAATGGAACAGCCTGGCAACCAGGCTTGCCTGCCCAGGGTATGGCGGGAAGATTAGGTCCCATGCAGTACAGTGTAATAATAGGCTGCACAGCATCTGTAGTGTGGTGGACGAGGGGACTCTGGGGCCACCTAGTTGTTAGCCATCCCTCATTTGCTTTTCTCTGATTTTTGAAGTTTTATATTTAGAAGGGAAAGGGGGTATAAGAAATGGATATTATCAGACTGGGGATCATTCCTGCTTCACGGATTTCCATGACCACCCATTGCCTATGTGATGAAGTTCCCACTCCACACTTTGGCACTGGCCAACCCCCACTATGTCCCTTTTCACCTCCACCCACCCTCTGCACTTGTTCTTTCTTCATTCTGGAAAGCCCTCCCTCCTCACCAGTTGTTGAAATCCCCTTCAGTCTTGAAGCTCCAGTTCAAACATTACATCCTCTGAGAAGCCTAATCCAACTCCTTAGACTCAATCAATAGTTCCAGCCCCACCCCCTGTTGCCTATTGAAAATATCTACAGCTCAGCACTTACAACATCATTTTCAACAATCATTTATATGCAAAACATCTACAGAGTGCTAATGTGTGTCAGGCACAGTGTTAAGGGCTTTACATAATTTTCTTATTTAATCCCACCAGGATCTATCAAGTAGGATCCAGGATTACCTTCCTTTTGCTGATGGGGAGTAAAGCCTCTAAGAGGCCAGGTAGTTTGCTCACAGTGATATGGTCTATGGAAGAGGAGTTTAAACCCAGGACTTTCTACTATAGAATCCTCCCCCTAGCCAAGCTGCCTCACTCACCACATTCAGCCCCAGGTTTGTTATCCACAGACCTCACTCAACCTCCAGGCTCCCTCTGGGCCATGGCCTTCTTGGGAGCAGGCCAAGATTGGTTAGATTGTTTTCTGAGTTCCTCTTGACTCTGGCACACAGGAGCTGGGGACCATTTGTTGGCTGATGTAAACTTGCTTGCTTGAGCTCTCTCACGAAATCTTATCACGGTAAAGGCGATAGCTTGATGCTGCTCTCATCAAGAACAGCCTAGCAGTCAGAAAAAACGGCAGTTGAGTCTTGATGGCTAGTGTGTGATTTCCTTGATACTCAGGGCTTTCATGGTTACAAACAGAAGGCCTTTGAGTGCAAATGAAGCCTTTTTCTTAAAGACCAAACTAACCTCAGCTCTGACCATCTCAGATCTACTCCAAAACTTGAAACTTCTCACATCACTCTCTTACGCTTGGTTTGGGCAGCAGTCTGTTTTGAGTCTAAATCACCACCAAGCAGTTGACAGCTTCTGCACCACCAGGGGCGAATTTGGGAGCCACTGGGGTGCCTCTTGTTTTCTCTCTTGTCCAGGGACAAATTCCAACTTCCAGACTTTTGAAGTAGCTCAAGAAATGGAAAGGCATGTCTAAAATTCAAACACAGTCTCTCTCTCTCTTTCTCTCTCTCTCACACACACACACACACAACTTTCATTTGTGTGTTCATGGGTATGCGCTTACCTCATCAGCTTTTATTAAGTCTCCAAATGGAGTTCTCTGTCCTTGAGAGGAAACAGAAATGGAGGTCTTTGAAGCAAAGATTCATGGCATCCTCGGAGCCAGAAGAGGCTTTGCCACCAGGCTCCAAGTGTGCTTCCCTTACTTTGGAAAAGTAGTTCTCGGCTATTCCCATGCACTTGTTTTCCCTCATGATGTTACCAAGATTTCCCCACCCAAAACCCCGCTGGGATTTTAAGAGCAATTGCAGGACATTCATAATTTAATTTGGAGGACCGGCCTCTTGACAATGCTGATTCTTCCCATGTAGGAACATGGTGTATCTTTTCATTTTTTCATGTCCTTCAATCAGAGTTTAGGTTTGTCTCTATGCGAGACTTGTGTATTGCTTTAACTGCATTTCTCAAGGCTCAAGGTTTTGTATTGTTATGGCCATAGTTGGGATTTAACATTGAATTGATGCTGTTTTGTTTTTGAAAAGAGGGTGTCCTGAAATTAGGCAAGTGGGCTAGATTCCTATTGTAGGGTTTCAGCTGCCTTACTCAGTGGGCATGTGCTTGTAGACAGCAGGGCCTGCTACATTGCAGGGATTCGGGCTCTGAGAGTGATAGGTGGGGAGAGGGGTCCTTGATCATCAGGTAAAGGTAGGCCTGCAGCAGTTGCTCCCCCAAACCCAGGGGCTTCCACAGTCACCTGTCGTTGCTCACACACCTGCAGATTGGTGGCAATTTAGCTCGTCTAGTTGGGGCTTGGCTGGAGTCCTCTGCTTCAGGCTGTGGCTGCTGGGTCGTGTTGAACTTGCTCTGCTATCTCTTCAGGTCTGCACAAGATGACACACGTGGGCAGGTGGAACTTAAGGTCTCTTAAGTTCTGGACGTTAAACTGGTGCACCGTCAGTTCTGCCCACATACCATTGGCCAGAGCCAATGGCTGACTTCGAACTTAGCTAAGTGGCTTAGCTAAGTTGGAGCTATGTTTCTCAGAATGGTCTTTCTCACATGATTCTGGAATAGGGCTAGCCCCACAAGGGCTACACTATCTGGAAGGTGGAAGTGAAGCCATGGTCATGTCTCCGGCTGTTGCTCTCACTGGCAATCGATTGGCTTGCCTTGTTGGTGTGGGGGAGCAGCCACCCCCCAGCTCCTTTAGTTCCACCAGACTTCTTTCTTTCTTTTTTTTAAATTCTTTTTAAAATGTTTATTTAGTTTTGAGAGAGAGAGAGAAACAGAGCAAGAGCAGGGGAGGAGCAGAGAGGACGACACAGAATCTGAAGCAGGCTCTGGGCTCGGAGCTGTCAGCACAGAGCCCAGTGCAGGGCTAACCTTGCACTGAAGTCGGACGCTTAACTGACTGAGCCACCCAGGTGCCCCAGTCCCACCAGACTTCTTTCTTCAGCTGTTCTGAACCGTGGGCCGGGCTCACGGGCAGCCCTGTGCTGGGAGGAATGCATCAACTCTTCTGCAGGTCTGCCTGAATGCTGGGGTCTTGGAGGCAGTGAGACACCCATGTAGGAACTAGCTCATCCTTGTAGGCTCCAGTTGGCCATTTATCCCCTGCTTTGCATGCAGATTTCCTTCCCATGTGCTGGTCCCGCTGGCCTCAGGCCTGGCGCCAGATGTGAGCACAGTGCATCAATGGACTGCTTAACTCACTCCCTGGATCGCATAAGTTCTCATCCCTGTAATAAACCCAGCCTATCCACCATCATGATTCTGCTTCTCTGATGGAACACTTACCGATATAGCTAGGGACGTACACTTGGCCCATGACGAGGCCAGGGCAAGGGAGGGTGAAGAATTTGGGCGAGTAATTTATTCTCCCAGGATCACTATGTACTCCTTACAAAGACAGGAGCGCACGTGCAAAGCCTTTCTGAATATTTTTTGTAAGGGTTAAGGCAAATGGAACTTTTAAAACATAGCGACTTTAAAAACCAGTGTGTCACATATTGCTTAACTACAGATTTAATCCTGCTGCACTGTCCATTTTAAATGATCTGAGAGACTTCCAGACAGTGACCCCTCAAGAGAAGTTACCAATACTTCATTATAAAGGGTATTTTTTAAAAGTAGGCTCTCTTTTCAATCAAAGCTGAAGGTCAAATCGAATTTTAACAAATGCTTCTCCAACAAAATTATGTATAATAATTGAATTTCTAAGGTCTAAATCCTGACCCATTTACTTGAAAGAATATTTGATAGGGTAATAGGGTAGAATAATTAAACAACCCTGGTCTCTTCAGAGTTCTTAACAGGATTTGATCTTTAGTATAAATAATTTCTTCTGTCATTTGCCTACCTCCATCCTGGATTCCCCATTTGTTACTGGTCGAAGCTGTGGGCTTAAGTAACACTTTAAATGTGAATTTCCTAAGAAGCCTTTTGTGCCTTTATTTTTTCTTAAAACAATTTCGGCTTGCCTGGCCTGGGACAGTGGCTTTGGGGCTTTTGCGGAGATAAGACGCTTCAATGTTTTCCTGACAGCTGAACTAAAGAAAACCTCTTACACACACGTCATCTGATTTGCCTCATGTCATTTTGATCTCTCCTTCTGACAGTTCTGATCTAACTTTTCTTTCTAAAAAGGGTATCAATTTCAAGGTTTAGAGTTCTCAGGATTTAGAATCTTTGATTAAAAAAGTGAAATTTAATCTCGACTCAAGGGTAGGGAATGTGAGCACGTTTAGTAGGCTTCTCCTTCGATAGAAGACTCTTGTGACCAGTATTTATTATGGTAATGCTTTGTTATTATAAACCTCCTACGAATAATATTTTGGGGAACCACACAACAAGGCATACATTCTAACGCCCCGGTTAGGAGGGGGGTGACATCAATGAACTGAGAAGCACAATTATCTCATGGTTATGCATGCCTACGAAGTGTGTTATTACTTTTGTTTTTTACAACCTGTGGAATATTTTCATTGGAGGTGAAGCATCAGACACATTTTTATTCAAAGGAAGAGAAACAAGACGAAGGTTGTGTGTGCTGTGCGTCCTGAATAGTGCCCTGGTGGCCCCAATTCTCTAGCTGGGGAGCTAATTTATAACGGAGCGTCTCACGGGCGCCAGGACATTCTGCTTTATTGTCTGTGTCATGGTCTTCTGACATCCATGGCACAAAAGGAGTCGTTATTTGGAAATAGTGATTAGTCAGTTTCAACAGGAGGGTTTGCTGGTTTGCCTGCAGCAAATGCTGTTTTAGGTTGATTTAGTAGAACAACTTAGTAAAGCTTGGTGTTTGCTTGCTCGGTGTCCTAAAAAGCAAGTATTCATGCAGTTGGCATTTACTTCTTTGCCAGAGGTTTTAAGGCCATGCAGATAGGGCTCTAGGAGAATAATAAGGTAATACTGGGGACAGAAATTGAATTCATGACTAAATACTTACTGTCAAGTGATTAACTTAAGGTATCTCCTTTAATCTTCATAGCAACCTACCAGGCGGATATTGCTGTCCATTCTTGCAGAGGCAACAAAACCCAGGCTGTAAGAATTCAAATGAGCCGCGCAGGCTGCTAGAACATGGTAGGGCAGATACTCAATCTGGGGGCTGCTTGATTCTGTAGCTTAAATGCACTTTCCTTAAACTAGCACTTCTTAAAATGTACTTAGAATGGGAATACTGTGGATGATGATGTTGTGGAAAAGAAACACAAGGAAGGATGGGCCATAATCCAATGTATTTTGGGAATGTTAGATCAAAAACATTTATACCTTTTAAAAACAGCTGCAGAACTTCTCAGAGCTTTTAATATACAATAATGTACAATTATGCAGCACTTCTCAAATTTATTTGACCTGAAAATACTTTCTCCCCCCAGAAAAGATAATATTAGAGAACTTACAAATCCATTTGCCCCTCACATGCTTTTCAGTGGAGCATTTGGTGGCATTACTATTCTTATAAACATATCCATACTTCTGCTCTTGCTAGCCTGATGTTCTTTCACATCTGCCTAGAATGCCCTCAGTGTCGTGTTTGATTTGAATCCAGAAAGAGGATTTTTTTTTTGCCACTTAGGTTGACCTACGTCACCATTTTGCTCTGAGAAAACAGCAAGTGAGCAAGCCTGAATCCGTATCCAAGGAGGTAAATGTGTGAACCCACTCCTTTGCTTGTCTTTTTATTTCAAAACTGAGTACTCTTTCTGGCCACTTGTGCATGCTTTCCTCTCAGGCTGCTGCCCCAAGTTGCTGTGGGAGGTAGGCCACATTCATGGATGATGCTATAATGTGATGTCTGGTGGTGGTGGACAGATGCCCAGAGTATAATGGGAACACAGGAAGGAAGGACTACACTGGAGTGGGGCAAGAAGGGCAGGAAGAGGTGCCTAGGTCTTAGGGATGGAGTAGGATTTAGTCAAGTGTGTAAGAGAAAAAGGGCATTTCATGTTGAGGGAACAGTACTAGCAAAGGTCTGGAGTGTGAGACAACATGATCCGTCTGAGCAAACAGAAGCAGTCCCAGACGCACCAGAACATAAACTAGGGGGCAGGGAGGGGTAATAGCTGAGGCTGCTGAGATAGATGGCAGGCAGGCCCTCCATGGAAGACCTTGTATGTTTTTTAAGAAGGGAGATTTATCCTGTAATTTTGGGGGAGACATTGTGATGTTTGAAAGAAACAGGCAATAGGGTCAGATCTGGGTTTTGACAAATTTGCTCAATGGATAAGGCCCCAGCCCAAAGAGGAGGTGACTGGTTATGCAGCAGTCAAGGTGAGGGAGGATGTCACCTGCATTGTGGCAGTGAGAACAGTAAAGAAGAGAAGAAACAGATTTGCTCCATATTTAGGAGGGCAAATGATTGGGGATTGATTGGAACTGAGAAATGGAGAAGAGGAAGAACGATAAACTTCAGCCCCAACATACTGGGAATGCCTGTTCATTCTGATCTTTTACATCAAAGGGTGTGAGATAATTCCAAATGCGAAAGCCTCTTTGTTAATATTCTCATATTCTCCTTGTTCTTTTGTTTCCTGCTGAGGCAGGGAGAAAAGTGCAAGGGCAACTTAGGAAGTGGTCTTAACTTGGGATTGTATGCTAATCAGTCAACAACTTAACCTGGGATGTGGAAATGCCACAGGATGTGATGTCAGACCTGGGCCCAATTTCCACATGTACCATGTCCCGGCTATGCTAACTTAGACTAGCTCTACAAATATCAATGCCATCATTAGCAGAATTGAAGATAGCCTCTGCTCTGGGGCGCAGGTGTGAGGATGACTTACTTGTGGCCTTTCTCTTGTGTGTTGGCAGGGACTGATGCAACCTATCTGGCTGGCTAGGCAGGCAGCCCCTTCCTTCCTCACCTGAAGCTTTGGGCTCAGTCAAAGAGGTCATTCTCCTTCTCAAATAAACAAGGACCATCTTTCGGACTTGAGTATGTGGGAAATTGTGCTCCTCTACTAATCCTTCTGAATGATCCCTCGAGGTCCAAGAAGAAACTTGCAGGGTGTTTGTGAGGGTTAGATGACATCACAGATATAAAACACTCTGTAAACCCTAAGGGTTTCTTCCATTTGGTTGTTATTATCCTGGACATGGATTCTGTTCTTTTTAGTCATAAAACTTATCTGGAGAGAATACCCTGGTAGGTTTTCCTTTCTGTTCCCTTTGCTTTATTCCACAATTGCTGTGGCCTTTGTGAGTTGCTGTGGTGCCTAATGATGGTGAATTACAGCAGGACTCCTGCTCATTTGATTCCATAGCAAATGAAGGAATCACATGGTCTTCATCTGACACCATAAAGGCCCTGCATTAGTTTTATTTTACTTCATAATAAATTACCACCACCCCCCCCCCCCCGCAAATCTAGTATCTTAAAAAATAACAAATATTTATCTCACACTTTCTGTAGGGCAGGTGTGGCTTAGGTGGGTGTCTCTGCCTCAAGGTTGAGGCACAAGGTTGCCATCATGGTGTCAGTTGGGGCTGTGGTCTCATCTGAAGGCTGAGGGGGGACCACTCCCAAGCAGAATTAGACTCCTTGAAGCCTATGGATGGAAAGCTTTCTTTCTGTCCACTGGAGCTCTTTTTCAGTTCCTTGCCATATGGACCTCTCCACAGGGCAGCTCATAAGATGGCAGCTGAATTCCATTAGAGCAAGCACATGGGAGAGCAAGAAGGGTATGCAGGACAGAAACCAGTTCTCTTTTGTAATGACCTTACTTGACCTAACTCGAGTCAGGCTCCTCTAAGTCCTTAAAGCTCAGACCTTGGCTCTGTCTTTGGCTGGCTTATTCCAGTTTTAGCAAAAATCCTACTGAATCAGTTTAGCGAGAATCCCCTACCCTTGGTATCTGACCACTCTTGATATCTGATAAAATCCTCATTCCCAACCCTCCATATCTTATCACCCTGGCTTGCCTTCAGCAAGAATCCTGCTGGGTCAGGTTAGCCAGATCCCCCTCATTCCTCATGTTTCCTCTTAGTTGTTTTATATCCACTGATCCCCACCCAGCTCTGTGGCCATAAATCCCCATTTGTCCTTCTTGGACTCAGAATCATGCCCAGTTCTATAGCGAGGCCACTCTTCCTCTATTGTAATCATTCCAGAATAAAGTTTTCCTTCACTCCTCTAACTTCTGTTTGGCTCTGGTTTACTTTGACAGTAATCTCATCTGGAAAATAGCATCCCATCACTTCTGCCATATTCTCTCAGTTAGAACTAGGTCCAGTTCACGCTCTGGGGATAGGATTGCACAAGGCTGTAACACCAGGAGGTAGGGATCATTGGAGGTCATCTTAGAGGCTGTGTACCACAGGTCTCATGAATAGTGGCACGGGACTCCTCCTCAGGGGCTGTCTCACAATCTCCAAACCATTGCTCTGCCTCCAGTGGTCCCTTTCCACTGCCCCCAGTTGAGCAAATGGTCCAGGCTTTAATTTTAGCAATATTCGTACAAAGCTTTCTCCCAGGACCCTGAGCCCCTTGGCTTTCACTACCCAATGCACACTTGGCCTGGGCTCCTGCCAGGTTACTCTCCTCTGTGGACCAGAGCCCCTGGCTCCTGCTTGTCTGGGAGAGGGATCAAAGAGGAACCAAACTCAGTGTAGCACCCCAAAGGGTCACATTTGATTTCCTGAGCTTGGAAGACTATGGGTTCACAATCGATCCAGACTTTCTTCCCTTTTTTTTTTTTATCTTACAGTTTATTTTTGAGAGAGAGAGAGAGACAGAGAGACAGAACACGAGTAGGGGAGGAGCAGAGAGAGAGAGAGAGAGACAGACAGACAGACAGACACAGAAGCAGACTCCAGGCTCTGAGCTGTCAGCACAGAGCCCAATGCAGGGCTCGAACCCACAAACCAGGAGATCATGACCTGAGCTGAAGTCAGACACTTAGCTGACTGAGCTACCCCAGGAACCCCTCAATCCAGACTTTCTTGATCACCAAGGCCTCTTTGCCCCCACACAGAAATCTGTAACACGCTGTGGCAGATGTTCTCTCTTATCGTGTGGCACTTCTCTCATCCCAAATCTGTCTCCACCGTCTCCGAGGAAAGTTGTCAGGCGGAACCGCTAAGGCCTATGATCGCGGTAAAATTCCTAAATGAATCTTTAATGCCTTGAGAACCTGGAGTGACCTGCTGTTTCCACAACATGTAAGCAATCCTCTCTAACGAAGTTGAACATTTCCCTTGTGGGCTTGCTAAGTTGTGGAAAATAAATATGAAAGAGATTTTAAGATGCCTCCTGATCCGGGGTGAGCACAATCGCCCTTTTGTTTACCTTAATGTAATAGGATCATTATCTGGCCGCCCCATTTGGACGAAGCCTTGAACACATATTAACCTGTTGACTTTGTTAATAGTAATTTAGGATGACCTCTCAGGCTCCAATCCCAGCTTTTTAAAGCCAAGTGTAGAGTGGTCGTTCCTTGTTTTCTCTGTTGACTCTCATTAAAGATTTGCGTAAACATAGCTGAAGGATGACTACGTTGCTTTTTGGTGCCAGCCAATTATGGAAATTGGCTTTTGCTGGTGGAGGGTGTTTTTGATCTATAGAATCTGTAAGAGGTGGAGTCGTTTGGTGTTGGTTGATCTTGACCCTTAAAAGGGGAGGACTTACCTCTGTATCTCATGGTCCAATAACAGAGACTGCAGTGGTAAATGTGGGGGAGCCAGTGGCTTTCCATCCCGAACGTGACAGAGTCTCACCCCAGAACCACCGCAAGTGCCAAAAAGGAGGTTTTGTGCTTCTCTTCTCACTGACCCTCCGCCTGCCTCAATCTGCCCAATTAAAGCAGCGAGGCCACGACCTGCTGGCCGCTTTCCTGGTTTCACTGAGCCGACCCACCCTCTCTGCCTTTGGAAGGCATGATGGATTGGTTTGAAACAAAACCATCTCATTCCCAAACTGAAAGGTTCCTTTTTACGTTTGGGAACAACTTGAAACCACCGGAGAAAATCATGTGCCAATTATGTATAAACTCCTTTACCACAAGGTATAAAGGAAGCCATAATTCGGGGGGCTTATGTTTGATTGAATTCATCTGTTTCCATTTTGTAAATAGAGAGCAGGGAGAATCCATAGTGGTGGACAGTTGATATAATGCAGCTTCTATTCCCCGGGCGAAAGAAGGGGTGGCCCTGTCGTTTCACTCCCTCAGAGCCAGCCTTCTTAGGTGCAAAGAATCACATGAGAGTCCTCAGCTGGAAGGGAGGTCAGCATTTTTTTTGAGGCAGCACCAGACCCTCCCAGAACCATAGACGTAGAAGGGAAGGGACCCTGCTTCGTCAACCACCCAGCCAAGAACAACAGCCTTCAACTGGGGAAATCCCCCCACCCCCTCCCCTGGTCCAGGATGAGATTTACACTGATGGGTCTGTGTTTGCCAGCAGCTGACAAGTCAGACTTCACCCTTAACATCCCTAAGTGTGTTGGTACTAATTAGGTGAAAAATGAGATGCATTGTTAAAACTGGCTTTCCTTTCCTGCTTGGCAGCTTGACATTATGGGACACTGAAACCTCATATTGTCTCACAGAAACATGCCCAAGGGTAGCTACATTACGGGAGGAGGTGGAGAGGGAAGACCCAGTAACGGAAAGAATAAAGGTCACTTTACCATCATTTCTATCTGTCATTAATGAAAGACTGGCTTGTTAAGGGGCATAGTAGATTAACTGATATCTCTTTCCGCATGTGTGGGTTAGTGACCTGATGTTTGGATGCACTGACTTGGAAGTCAGACACACTTGAGTGTAATCCCAGCTTTTCCACTTAACTTGTGGCCTGACTTTGGGGCCCTTCCTGAGCCTCACTCTCCTCATCTGTAAAATGGAGATACTTCATTGAGCTCTTGTTATTTAAATAATACTTGAGAATCATGTAATATCTTAAAAAATGAATTGTTGGACCTTTCCTTTCCATTCTGGGCCTCTCATTTCCTGGGAAGGCTGGCTCCCGTATCATCTATTTTAAACTCCCTCTGATGAACCAGGAGGATTCCTTGCTGGGTAGAGAGAATGGCCATGTTCAGAGACTGCCGATAAACCTTTTCTAGATCTTTCTTTCTGCCCAGGCCACTTTGAATCACTTGCCTTTATTTTGGCGACCATGATGACTGCATTGCTACCCATCTGAAATCATTTTCTCTAATGATTGCTAATTTTTAAAATAAAAAAACCATTTTTCTCCAAAATGAAAATGAATTGCTGTTGAATAGTCACTACTGTTTTCATTAGGTCAGCTCTTGATTACCCAAGGACCAAGGGTTTAAGGCTTACGTTTCATGGATTCTGCAGACCCTTGTTCTTTCCTTCTCTTCATCCCTAGTTTATTCTTAATTCAATTCTGCAGGTATATTATGAGAGCTGAGTGGTTTACATGGATGATCTAATTCAATCTTCTTGACTGCTTTCTTTTTATTCCTGAGAATAAAATTTCACTGAGAAGGGGAGGAGGTATGGAGTTATTATGCAACTTCCCTGAGACTACCCGACTGAGAAATGGCAGGGCACAGGGTGCCTGGGTGGCTCGTTGGTTAGGTGTCCACCTTTGGCCCAGGTCATGATCTTGTGGTTTGTAGGTTCGAGCCCCACATCGGGCTCTGTGCTGACAGCTCAGAGCCTGGAGCCTGCTTCGGATTCTGTGTCTCCCTCTGTCTCTGCCCCTCCCCTGCTTATGCTCTCTCTCTCTCTCTCTCTGAAAAATAAGTAAACACTGATAAAATTTTTTAATTAAAAAAAAAAAAGAAGTGGCAGGGTGCAACTTGAACCCAGGCTGTCTGACCTCTGAACCCAAGCATGAAGGACTGTGCCTTCAGGTGTTGGTTCACCCCATTAGGAGAGATTGCACAAATGAAGAAATGAGGGCCCAAGTCATGCAGCACAATTTGGATAAATCAAGACTTGTATGTGAACGGGAAGGACACCAGGAAATGGAACGTGGGATTCAGACACAACTGGATGATTAGCAGCAATATTTAATCCTTCAGGCGATTCTCTCCTTCCTGTCATGGTCGGTGGAGGTCTGGAGTACCCTCTACTCTCAGAAGGAATCAAGTCCCAATTTCTGGAAGATAAATGTTACTGTCTTACAAACTAGACAAAAGAAAAAGGAACTCATCCTAGCTTCCCAAGGCAAGTCACTCCTGACGTCCTAAAATAAGTGTGGTTACAAACTGCCTGCCTCTCCGCGGTGAAAATTGTATTCAGTAGTTATCAAGAGTTGTACCCGCTCCTCTGTCGTCTTCTAATTGTTTTTTTGTTCATGATGTATGCTGCAGCCATACATCTGACATATATTTCCTGTTATTTGTTTCAGGCACCAGAATCTCTCAGGTTTTTCCTAAGCCTGAGACATAATGGCTCTATTTTGCTTTTAGGATTTCCACCCCCCTTGGGGCATTCAGACCTTCCTGGGTTCGCTTGGTGATTTGAATGTAACCCTTCTCACGAGGCAGCATCTTGGACCTTCTGGGTAACCCTGTCCTCTTCCACCACCCACTTTCTGAGCAGACGTGGCCCATGCTTGCAGGACAGACCTAGCTTTTTGGAGGGTCAATCCTATCAGTGTTTCCAGGGTAATTTGTCTTTGTGGGATGGGTAATGAAGGGGTCTCAGAGACTGAGTGGCACGATAATTTGTTCCTTTCCAGACAAGGTTGGTCTTATCAGGCTTGACTATCCATGCTACCGAGACTGTGGAGCTCTGACAGTATTTGCTTTTGAAAGGCTGGGAGTCAGCGAACCCCAGTGCTCTAGTTCCCTTAGAGGCAGCTGACCTAATCTTACCCTGATGTAAGCAATTTTAATTCATTGAGATTCTGCCTAATGATTCTGGTGATTTACATTGTTGTCATTCTTGAGCGTTATTATGTTTTCAAAGAAAAGGATCAGGCCTGTGGAGACATTTTCCTCTAAATGCTTCCTTTGAAGGACACTGCTCACCATGGAAGGGAGAGAAATGATACAAAGGAGAGTCTGCTATACGACAGCCAGGGTCTCTCCTAAGAACTCTGGAAAGAATAGTATCTATTGTACTCATGTGGCGTTTAGGTATCTGTCATTCTATGTCTCTGGTACTGAAGCCTCAGAGAAATGCTTGGGTCTGAGGGGATTTTTAGGATCCCCCTGTGCTCGTCTGGCTTGATCCAGTATTATTCTCCAAAGTCAAGGTCCCCTTGATTCCATGGAATGGGGTTCCTACCACCCTAAACATGGAGCCGGCACTCTGCAAAGTGCTTAGATTCAGAGAGCATGCTCTGAAGGGAAATTGAAAGAGCCTAGTGTTTATTTGATGACTTGGAGGAAAATTAGAACAAGGAATAGAAGATAGAGACTGTAACTATTATTTGAGCATTGTCCTTGCTGAAGGAGGGAGGTTTGATCTGACCAGATGGTAAAGAATATCACAAGTGGATGGTATAATGCCCGTGTGTGTCCTTCCTTCAACACTGATTGTTGGGGCTTGGGTTAAGAAGCCCACATCATTGTCTTTTGAATTATTGTTAGAGACCCCCAAACTGGTCTTCCTGCATCTGTCCCTCCTCTTCCCCTCGACAATCTGTTATCAACAGAATAGCCAGAGTGATCTCATGAAAATGTATGTTCAGATCACGTCACACCTTTTCCCACCACCCACCAGAGGCTTTTTCCATCCCTCAGAGTAAAAGTCTGTATAGTGGTTGACAAGGCTGCACAAAGAGCTCTCCCTGGCGCCCCATCCCCCAAGCCAGCACCTCTAAACTCTCATTTAGCTTCTGAGACGCAGCTCACATGCCGTCCCCTCGTGGAGAGGCCGTTGGACCTGTGTGTACCCCTTAGCCCTCTGCTCAGGTCTCAGTAAACTAATTTTTCTTTCATCCTTTCCGCTTCCCCCCTGGTCTCTGAGGTTCTTGTGAGAGGAACTGAGTTTTACTTCTCCCAGAATCATCCCAAGACCAAGTGCTCGGTAAGTTATTGTTGAGTTAGTGAATGAATGAATGAATGAATGAATGAACGGACGGACGAACGAGGCTGTGAGTGCATCTTTGGCGCAGGTGTGCATGTGGTTTGTGGCCGAGGTGCTATGTGACAGGCAGCAGACAGCCTCCACAAACGGGCCCCGTTGATGCTTTGCACCACACCTTCTGTGCCGAGATGCTCAACAGGCTGCATCCAGTAGCAAAAGCACTTCATTGTTTCCCCTTGAGAGACACCGAGGGTCTGACCACAGTTCCATTCCCGGCTCCTGGGAAAATGAAGCATGGCCAAAGGATCCTCGCTTAGTTCCTCTGTCCTGGGCTGGGTCCCAGGAGAGGGTGGGCGGGATGAGGGGAAACACCTGTGGAGTCTGTCCTGTGCCCCGCTGGTCTGCTCGGGGTCAGCCCCCCAACCCCCAAGCTCTTGTAGAGCTGGGCTTTGTAGCCTGGCCCCCCACGCTCTGTGGCTCCGTCGGCATAAATATTGTTCTTTGAGGCACTCCACTGTGGTGGGACAGGGAAGGAAAAGTCATCACTGGGGGACACGTGTCTGCGTGCCTTTTCCAGAAGACGTAGTGCATGCTGGGCAGAGCCAGCTTTGCAGTCAGGCTGCTGTAGCCTGCTCTCGAGGAGAGACACCGGGAAGGCTCTGCAGGTGCCCTCCACCCCCACCTCCTCACCCCTCATCCCCATGCACTGGTGGCACCTACTGTGGCCAGGCCTTCCTCCAGGGCAGGCACATGTTGTGTTCCTGGCACCAAAAAAGTTTGGAAAAATTAAAGGGGAAAAGCCATTTGCTCGTGGCACGCTGCCCAGGCGGATTAATCCAATCCCTCAGAGAGAGCTCTTCCTAAACAACTTGTAATTAATCTGGGGAACTCATGGCCACAGGAGTTTATGAGGCCAAATTCCTCAGTAGGTTTCAAAAAAGGGAGTTGTTGTCTATGTGTAAGAGTAGTGTCTTTCCTCAGATAAGCTGGCAGTAAGTCTGCAGGAGCTGTCAGTGTGTCCGCTGGGCCGGAGAGGAAATGCAGTCCTGGGAAAGAATAAAGGTAGTGCTCGCGTTCATCATCACAGTAGCTAAGTTTTGGTGAGTAGTTGTTATGTGCTTGACTTCCTGAGCTAAGCACTCTCTTTGCATCTGCTCCTGTAATTCTCACAAGGAGCAGATCCTGGTGCCATCCCTATTTGATAGAAGAGGGTAAAGGAGCCCAGAGGCATTAAATAATGTGTCTGTGGTCACACAGCCAGGGCGTGTGGAGCTAAAATCTCAACTAAGGCACAACGTCTCTGGATCAGCTCTTAATAGCTGGGTCTTAGTTCCTTCACCACCATGGGTTGGAGTGGCCTTAGCGAGGCCACGCATGTCTTTGCCCTGTAACTTAGTGCCATGTGTTAGAGTACTGGATTTGGAAAGTGCATTTGGTCTTTAGTAGCATGACCCTACAGCAAGTCATTTAATCTGTGAGTCTGCATCCTCATCTGATAAGGTAGGGCATAATAATACCTCTCTTACCTATTTTGGGTGGTTAAATGTAATGATGTATTGAAATATACACAAAATATACACTTTTGTGATAAACACGAAAGTGCTATTCAGCTGTCAGGCTTTGTTATGAAATTATCTATAGTCATGATAAAATGAGAGCATTAGATCCAGGCTGTTCAACAGGTCTTTCTGCCGTGATGAAAATAGTCTATCTGTGCAGTCCAATATGCTAGTCACCAGCCACATGTGGCTATTAACACCTTTGAAATGTGAGACCGAGGAACTACATTTTAAATTTCACTTAACTAATTTAAATTTAAACAGCATTGTGTGGTTAGTTGCTACTGTAGTGGACAGCACAGGAGATGGTTTCAGCTGGAAGCCCACTTAATCCAACCCCTTTGTTTCATAGATGAGGAGACTGCGGTCCGGTCCGTAAAGGGGCAGGAACTTGCCTAAAGTCACACAGTGAGTTAGCAGACAAGAGGCCCAGAACCATGTCTCCTAACACCCTGATAGTCTCCACTTTTAAAAAAGTCTGAATATCGTTGATTGAGACCAGGAGATCAGAAAAGAGGATTGATCGTTATCAACCTGAAGCCCGTGTGAAATAAGCAGCTAGTGAAATACTGGGAAGACTAGTTTTGAGGGCTCCCTGAGGTCAGAGAGAGCGCTAAGACAGGGTGCCCACACCCACTTGTGTGAAACAGTGTGTGACTGTCTACCCTGGGAACCTAACTCGGGGCTGCCTTCACCAAGTATAATTCTGACTCCTTAGGGCCAGCGGACAGGAAATGCTCTTTGCGCTTGAAGCCCATCCTGACAGTGACAGAGACGCCTCTGGCTTGGTCCATCTCGCCGAGGAGTGGCTTTGCCAGTAACGGAGGGCTCGGGGCTCCCGTGGACTGTAACGGTATATCTGTGGAAAGAAAGAAAAGGCCTGTGGTGAGCCTGCAACTCCAGTGCCAAATCACAATGCATAATTGGCCCTGATTTTTTCCATATGTATCAACAAAAACAGCGTTGCTTTCATGAGAGATGAAAGCGACCCTTTTCTTTGGTCATATTTCCTCTTTGTGTATAGTTCCCAGGTCTCGACTGGGTTCATCATTCTCTGTGTAAAGCAAACCTAAAAGAGAAAAAATCAGAAGTTAGGGATATGGAAGGACTTATGGAGAAAATACCTTTCTTTATGTTTTCTATGGCAAAGAGGCTGTTTTCTTCCTTTTCTTAGCCAAAATGAAATTAATTTGTCAGAGTTTTGGTAAAATCATACTCTCGGTGTAGTGAAAGCATGTAAGTGCTTAAGAGTAGGGGATCAACGGATATGTGTGAACTATCTCTCGTAAAGGACACTTATTCATTCATTCAGCACTCCTTTTGTGTTAATCTGCTCAGGCTTCCACAACAAAATGCCCCAGGCTGGGAGGCTTAAGCAACAGAATTTTTTTTTCTCACAGTTGTGGAGCCTGGATGTCCAAGATCAAGATGCCATCAAGCTTGGTTTCTCCCGAAGTCTCTCTCCCTGGCTTGCAGATGACTGCCTTCTCTCTGTGTTGTCACATGGCCTTTGCTCCGTAACAATAGTATCTCTTCCTCTCCTTATAAGCACACCAGTCCTATTGGCTTAGGACTCACCCTATGACCTCATTTAACCTTTTAAAAAAAATGTTTATTTTTGACAGGGGAGCAGAAGAATGGGGGCGGGGGTGGCCGAAAGAGAGACAATCCCAAGCAAGCTCAATGCTGTCACCCTGTCAGCACAGGGCCCGACCTGGAGCTCAATCTCATGAACTGTGAGATCATGACCTGAGGTCGAAATCAAGAGTCAGACACCTAATCAGCTGAGCCACCCCAGTGACCCTGACCTCATTTAACCTTAACTGCATCTTTAAAGGCTCCATCTCCAAATACAGTCACGTTAGGGTTCAAGGGTACAGCATATAAACTTTGAAGGGACACAGTTCAGTCCTTGACACGTTTACTGAATACTGTTGTGCTGGGTACTGGAGATACAGAAAAAAATTATATAACAAGCTAGACTCTGGGAAGCTGGGAGTCATATAGACTTGTAAAAAAACGCATGAAACATGATACACAATTTGTATACACCAAAGGCATCAAGGGAGAAATTCTACTTTGTTTCGGTGAATGGAAGAGGAGAAGAAGCCTTCAAAGACAAGAAGCAGAGTGAACTGAGTTTTGAAGGAGAGCCTGGCATAGGCAGGATGACAGGGAAAAGAATAAAGATATGGGTAAAATAAGCCAAATCTCTCTCCTGTCCTCTGGAAGCTTCTAAAAATACTCTCTCAACTTCAAAGGCCTAAACTTCTATAATTAGGGATAATTTCTTTCATTAAGGCATTCCTTCTTGAGAAAAAACAAAAACAAAAACAAAACTGTATTGGTTGGAATGATCTCAGTTACAAACAGCATAAAACCGTGATACAAGGTGGCTTGAACAGTAGGGACATGAGTTATTTTGCATGAGCAGAAAAGATCAGTGGAGGGATGTCTTCCAGACATAGGTTGATCACTAACTGAAGTGTGGCATGAAGGACTCAGGCTTTTTCTGTCTCTCCAAATTGCCTTCCTTACCACTGACCTTCGCCACAGGTGGGATCTTCTCCTGGTTATAATGGCTGCCAGTGGAAATTGGGTTTATGTGATTACTTACTCACACCCTGCAGGAGAGAAAAAGAAAACTTTGCCCCCAGTCATTGCTGTGCTGGTGTTGGCTTGTACGGGCTTGTGAGTACCAATTGCCAAATTTTTAGGAATTTTGCATGCTAGTTGTTAAACATAGTTGTTACTAAAAATTAAATTATGTAAACATAAAAAGAAATGAGTTATATAAAAAAACAAAGATAATAAAAAGTCAAGGCTCATCACTTCCTAATTATTTCACTACTTTCACTATTACCTGTGCCCTTGACATGGTTTACATCTATCCTACCTGTATGAGGGTGACGGTAGGTAGTGATGTACCATTGTACTTCCCTCTCCAACCCCACATCAGTGGCTTGAAATTAGCCATGGTGGGAGTATTTATAGCTCAGAAATTGGCAAATGCTATAAATCAGGTCGTGATTTATTGTGTTTTGGTTGTCTACTAAGAAAGTGATGGAGAAAGGCAAACAATGAAGATTAAACTTTAAACAGTGTTGTTCTAAAACTGTTACATTGTGAATAGTACAAAAACTCCAGGGCTATTCTTCCAGTGTTATCTGATTCAGCAAAGAAGTCATTCACATCATGGACAAATGAGTAGAGTTCTGACTATGTTTCTTCATCGTCTTGTTAACATATACGAAAGCAGCCAACACTCATGTCAGTATTACACTCACTCATCTGTTCGTTATAAACATAGGTTGGTTATAGACGTAAGAATGGCAAGGCCGATTAAAATATTTTCTAAAAATCAATTGACCGTGTGGAATTGAAACTAAAGAGCAATGCATGTTTTATGTTTGTGTGTGTGCCTATTAGCTTCCACACATCCATTAGATGAGTAAATACTTGTAATAAATGTATATAGGTATATATACATACAGGTCTCTAGGCATAGGTGTCTACCTGTATGTATGAATACACTTTTCTTTGAACAGCCTATTGTTAACATTCATTAGTACTACTCTCCAGTCCTTTAGTTTGCTTGGGCCAATAAAGTTTCCATGTGCACCCCGAAACCTGTATTGCCATGTATTAATTACCCTTTGTGTCTGGGAATGGGTGGTTTTCTGAAGTAAACTGAAGGTTTGCTAGGAAAAAGGAAGTGGAAGATAGATTTTGGACAGGCAACCAAAAGTACCATCAGCAAACATGACACATTAATATGTCAGTCGTCATAGTGTGAATTAATGAATGACACCTTTTCCAGTAGAATAGGTGTATCAGAGCATGTTGTATAGAACTATTGGCAATTTGTGCTGTTTAATTCTTTGTTGCAGGTCCTATACATTATTGGATGTTTAGTAGCATCTCTGACCTCTACTCACTAAATGCTAGTACCCTACCTCCAGTTGTGACAACCAAAAAATGTTTCCAGGCATTGCCAAAGATCTGCTGGGGAGCAAAATAGACCCTGGTTGAGGACAGGTGGCTCAACCCCAAGACTTACTGGTTCCAAACCTGAAAGTTTTTCATTTCCTATTCCATTCTCTCTAAGGTAAAGCTGTCTGCAATTGAATGTTAAGTTGATGGTTCAAAGGCAGCACCAGAAGATGAGGCACATTCCTGAGAGCTGGAACCCTGGGCTCCATAGAAGTAAGTCTGGGGGCAAACCTTCTGGGCTTAGGAGAGAGGGTTGTTCCACTTGGGGAAGTCAAAGACTCCAGATGCTAACCTCTCCTCAACTTGGCAGATTTGACTATGCCTTTTCCCACCTTTGGAACTCAAAGGATATGAAGCTCTTGACATAAAGATCTATATGTAAAGATCTTTAAAAGGCCTTGGTACATTTTTGGAAACCTTAAGAAGATTTTTACATGGAGTTAGAAGGGGCATTTCATTTTGCTTGCACTTGGGTTCCAGAAGCATCAACCTTTCAGACCATAGCAATGATGTACATTCCAAAGGAAGCAAACAAAGGCTTCTGAGTGATTTGCAAACTGTCCAAAGTCTGGGAAATGTCCTCATGCCAGTCTATTGACATTTGTGTAAAATAAGCTTACCCTCTCCTCGAGAAAGCCCTCCTTAGACCTGCTTCCCCTTCCATCTGGTCTTCATCTTTCCTTAATTGCTAAAGATCTCAAAGGATTAGTCTTCATTTGCTGTAACAATTTGTTCTTCTGTTAATTCCTTGGGTTCTGTCTGCAAATACCAACAGTGATGTTCTGATGTGTTCAGTCACCTCCTCCCAAACATCATAATTCTGTTTGACTTTTAGGACAGCTTTTGATTCTGCTGGCCATCCTCTCTCTCCCATACGTCTTTTGCCATCTGTTAGTTCCGTAATGCTATGATATTCCTCCTACCCTCCTGTTGAATTCTTCACTGGTTCTCTTTTCTCTGTGTGCTGCTTATGTTGACATGTCCTTCCCAAGTTTCTGTGTGTTCCTGTTCTCTCCTTTCCTCTCTCTTTGGTCCATCATCTTCTTATCACCTCTCAACTCCAGGAGAATGGCTCCCAAGTCTACGTGTCCAGTTGAGATGTCTCTCTTCGGCTCCAGAGACGATGAATCTATTCGTCTTCACATGTATGTGCCACAGGGTCTCAAAAACAACACGTCACTCCTTACCTTTTTGCCTAGCTTGTCTTCCTCTCATCCCTATCTCAGTAAAATGGGTTTCCTTTATGTCTCCCAGGCTAGAGAGCCTAAAGACACCTTGAATTAAACTTCCCATGTTAATGAATCCCATGGTGCCATCAGCCTCTGAATCCTGTGCATTTCACTTCCATCATTTCCCTGGTGTGCATTCCACCCTTCCTTCTCTTACCACTCTAGACCACAGGTTGGTGAACTTTTTCTTAAAAGAGCTGGATAATAAATATTTTGGGCTTTGTAAGTCATACTGTCTATTTAACTCTGTCCTTGTACAGTGAAAGCAGCCATAGATAATATGTGAATGGGAAGGTAGGCATGACTATTTCAATAAAGTTTTAGTTACAAAAATGGACTGTTGGTCCCAAATAGCCCATGGGACAGTTTGCCATCTCCTGGCTTAGAGGGTTATCACTCACTTAGTTTATCTAATTATTCTAGGAGCTGATCTCCCTGTTCCAGTTTCATTTTCCTCTAACCAATTATTTTTATCTTGCTGTCCAAAGTAAATATTTGTTGATGAGTTCATCTTCCTAAAAAGCAGGTTTGATTAGACACATCAGACATTAAGACACTAGATAACTTAACTTTCTTTGAATATGCCACACACTCAAGCTCTGTAATTCTCCCTTAAGTGTGTTTCCTACCCTGGAGTGCTCTTCTCTGTTCCTAAATCCTTATAATTGCCAATGCATTAGACTCAGCTACAAGTTACTTCTTCTGAGGTGCCCTCAATACCTCCATTCCCAACTCAGAACTCTTCTTTCTCCAATACCCTCAATAATACACCATTCTCACAGCGCTATCACCTTAGGAGTCTCATAGTACAGTTACTTCTACCTATGTTTGTCTACCTCCCTCAATCAAAAGGACAGAAAGTGTCTTTTTAAAAGATCATTTTTACTCCCCAACATATTACTCTGTTCAAGTAGACTAGTTTCGCTACTTACACACTCTCCAATCTCAGATACAAAATATATACATTTCCAACCTACAGATGCAAAAAAGTTATATTCCAGGGCCAAAGCAAGTCCATTCCACCCACCACCACCAATCTCAACCACTGCCTCTTTTTTTTTTTTTAACGTTTATTTATTTTTGAGACAGAGAGAGCATGAACAGGGGAGGGGCAGAGAGAGAGGGAGACACAGGATCTGAAACAGGCTGCAGGCTCTGAGCTGTCAGCACAGAGCCCGACCCGGAGCTCGAACTCACGGACCGTGAGATCATGACCTGAGCCGAAGTCGGATGCTTAACTGACCAAGCCACCCAGGCGCCCCACAACCACTGCCTCTTCACCAGCCATAGTTTACATACTGAGTCTACGATTAGTGTTTAGGTTTGTTTTAAAAATTTTTTTTAAATGCTTATTTTTGAGAGAGAGAGAGAGAGAGAGAGAGAGAGAGAGAGAATGAGAGGGGGAGGGGGAGGGGCACAGAGAGAGGGAGACACAGAATCCAAAGTAGGCTCCAGGCTCTGAGCTGTCAGCACAGAGGTGGATGCGGGGCTCAAACTCACAAACTGGGAGATCATGACCTGAGCCAAAGGCAGACACTTAACCGACTGAGCCACCCAGATGCCCCAGTGTTTAGGTTTTTTTAAATTAAAAAAAAAAAAAACCATGAAATTATATTGCAAAAATGAATATGTTGAAAGGTCTAGGAAAATGAGGCTATGATGGAAATAAAAAGAAAAATTTATTAAAAAATGAAAATGGCAGGAAAATGGAGAGTGCTGAATGGATGGATTGAATCATTTGTCTATAAACATAATTTTAAAGGACCAAGAGTGAAGCAGATAATGTGTGAAGAGTACAAAGTCAATGTGATGCCAATGCAATTAACCAAAAGCAGTAATAGGGGAAGGTATATACTGAAAAAAATGGAAACATATTTTGAGGGTTTATCTAGAGCTGGCACTACTCAGTGTGATAATTACTAACTACAGCATGGCTGTTTAAGTTTGAAAAATTGAAATTAACTAAAATTTAAAATGCCGTTCCTCAGGGTCATTAGCCATATCTCAAATGTTCCCAGCCACTTATGACCACCATTTTGAACAGTGCAGGCATAGAACTTTACTATCAACACAGAAAGTTCTATTGAATAGTGCTGGTCTAGGATCAGCAAATTAAAGTGCCTCTTAGCTGGACGTTGAGTGAAAAAAGGGTGGGGCTTTGAGAAGGTAAAGGCCAGACACAGTAAATGGGCTGGTGGTGAAAATTCTTTCAAAAGCGACATCTGGTTCCACAGAGTTGAGGCCTACTGGAATCTGCTCAGTGTCCATGTGAAATGAGAGATAATCAGCCCTGAATTGATGACCTCAGAAATTCAATAGTTCTCTATGTTGTTGAGAGCGTCAAAGCATTACCAATGTTATTTGCTTTCCTCAATGTAGGTTTAAATGTATATTTTAGGAAGGGATGCTCTGCAATACTATTTGCCAAACTGTGGGTCAAAATCAATTAGTGGGTCATGAGTCATTTAGAAGGATACAAGCAGACCTTTCTTAATGAAATAGAACAGACTGGGAAATATCAGGCATGTTGCACGCTGTAAGGGCAAATGGTGTTTTGTGAGACTTTTGTTTCAGTAATATTTGTATTTTTTAGTGTGAGTTGGGCCCCCAAAGTTTGCAAGCCAGTGCTTTTCAGAACATAGATTAGCAAGGGAGGGAAAAGTATGTTTAGACAGACCCATGCTTCATGTAGGGCCTGTGTGTGAAGAATACAGGCTTGGACCCCTCTCAGTTACTTGGGCTTATGAAAAAGTCACACCTAGAAAAAAGCCTGGTAGAATCCAACTGGTTTATTCTTTCCTCTCACTTCTGGAAATGGGTAGATTGTTACCAATTCCTACATTATCCCGGAAGAAATATTTTTTTTTTCCTACCATAAGAGGTAGGTAGCTGCTGAGCTGGCCTGCCAGAAGTGGACTGACCCCATGAGTCAGGGTTAGCTACTTAGAAAGTGGGTGTAACCTGGGCATGCACAGGAGAGGCAAGACCAGAAAGTCTGAGATATGTTCCCTAGCCACACAGCTCAACAGTTACCTTCCTACTTGGCAAAAACAAAAGCTCTATTAAATTTTGAAAGAAGAGAATAATGCTTGTCTTATTCACAAATTAATATGATTTATTTAAAAACCCTGATCCTGTTGCCTCAGAACGACTTATAATATTCTGTTTATCTCTTGGAACGTTGACAATGAGAGTTCAGATTTCTCCCTCTGGCCTTCTAAATGATCTCTTTTGGAGCTGGTGGGAGCCCAGCGTACTTGCTACCCTATACATTACATAGTAACATGGAAACCTTGATTGCTGACTTAGGCCAATTTAATTAAAAATTAAAAGGAAAAAAAAACCCTAGCTTAGTGAAAATTCCTATGGATGGCCACCCAAATTTGCAGAAAGCCTGCAAACTTGATTAGTCACTTGAAAAATTGCATTGATTACTTATAATTGTCATTAAAAGTTCAGTTTCAAAATTCTTTCCTCAGGTTAAACATCAAATCAGTTCTGACTGAAATATATACATCTCCTTGTTCTAAATTATCTACATTTTCATAGGCAAGAACTTTTTGCTTCGATGGGGGTAGATATTAACTAAAATTTTGGAAGTAAATTTTCTCAGGGCATTTGGATGGATGAGATATTCCCAAATTCTTTGCCCCTGAATTTTTACTGTACATACATGTGTGTTTTTAAATGTTTAACAAAACTGACTTCAGAATGTTTCTATATATCCGCACTTAACTCTTTAGTTTTCTCTATGAGACACTGTATTATTAGCAGGACTCAGCTGCCAACTACATGCATTATTCACAGATCACATCGATCACAAAGTCATATCTCCTAATGGATTTAGACTCCCGGGCTCTATATTCTGAAGACCATCTCCATGAGCACCTCAAGTTCAACATGTCCAAATCTGAGCTCATCATTCTTCTGCCTCTAAGCTTATCACCTCCAGCTGTATTGCCTGTCTTGGGGAATGGTATCACATTTGCCTCATTTCTTTTTTTTTTTTAATTGTTTTTAAAATATAACTTATTGTCAAATTGGCTTACATACAATACCTAGTGCTCATCCCAACAAGTGCCCTCCTCAATGCCATCACCCATTTTCCCCGCTCCCCCAACCCCCACCCACCCTCATTTGTTCTCTGTATTTAAGAGTCTCTCATGGTTTGCCTCCCTCCCTCTCTGTAACTATTTTTCCCCCTTTCCTTCCCTCATGGTCTTCTGTTAGGTTTCTCAAGAGCCACGTATGAGTGAAAACATATGGTATCAGTCTTCCTCTGACTGACTTATTTCACTCGGCATAATACCTTCCAGTTCCATCCATGTTGCTGCAAATGGTATGATTTCATTCTTTCTCATCGCCAAGTAGTATTCCATTGTATATATAAGCCACATCTTCTTCTTTTTTTTTTTTTAACGTTTATTTATTTTTGAGACAGAGAGACAGAGCATGAACAGGGGAGGGGCAGAGAGAGAGGGAGACACAGAATCTGAAACAGGCTCCAGGCTCTGAGCTGTCAGCACAAAGCCCGACGCGGGGCTCGAACCCATGGACCGTGAGATCATGACCTGAGCCGAAGTTGGAGGCTTAACCGACCAAACCACCCAGGCACCCCAAGCCACATCTTCTTTATCCACTCATCAGTGGTGGACATTTAGGCTCTTTCCATAATTTGGCTATTGTTGAAAGTGCTGCTATAAACACTGGGGTACATGTGCCCCTATGCATCAGCACTTCTGTATCCCTTGGGTGAATTCCTAGTAGTGCTATTGCTGGGTCGTAGGGTAGTTCTATTTTTAATTTTGTGAGGAACCTCCAAACTGTTTTCCAGAGCTTGTCTCATTTCTTAAACTAGCAGTCTTGAAGTGGTCTTGAAGATTTCCAAGTCACCAGCCCCTCATTAATTAAAAGCATTAATAATTTTAATGAAAAAACATTAGGGTTTTATCAGTTCTTCCGCAGAAATGCCTCTTATGTCTCAGACTTCCCTGGCAGGCCTGAGGCAGGCTCACTGTCTCTCACCTAAATTATAGCTACAGCCTCTTAGCAGGCCTCCCTCTCCATTCCAGTTCCTCAACCATGCTTCCTCTGTGTTATCTTCCTAAAAAACAAATAAACATACTCCTGACACTCCACTGCATGACTCTCCCCTGTAGGATACTCTCTGTTTTCTGCTGTTGCCTACAGGTTGAAACCAAACTCCCATGAAAGGCAAAGTATCCTCTACAATTGGCCTCTTGCCCTCTGCCACCTCTCCTCTCCCTCTGCCCCTCCCAAATGTGATGCTTCAGCTGCACACAATTTCCCTCCACTCTTCAGATGAAAGGTGTTTTCCTATTCTCTGCCTTCATAATTCCTCTTTTCCTAGAATGCTCATATCCTAGCTCCCCAGAAAGGTAACTTTCATCCTTCAACACTAAACTCAAATGCTACCTCCTATAGGAACTTTTTGTAATTACTCCATAAAGGTTGTTAGTTTATTGGTCCCTCTTTTTTCCATTTCTCTATTATAACACTTTTCACATTGTATCACAATTATCTGCTAACGTATATGGACTATTCTTTAAAAAATATTTTTTTAATGTTTTATTTATTCTTGAGAGGGAGAGAGACAGAGACAGAGCATGAGCAGGGGAGGAACAGAGCAAGAGAGGGACACAGAGTCCGAATCAGGCTCCAGGCTCCAGGCTCCGAGCTGTCAGCACAGAGCCCGATGCAGGGCTCGAACTCACAGACCATGAGATCATGACCTGAGCTGAAGTCAGACGCTCAACCGACTGAGCCACCCAGGCACCCCAAGGACTATTCTTAAATGTTTCCGGATCTTCCCAAATCTAACTGTAAGGTAGAATTGCCCTTCCTGGTTTCCTTGTGGTTCAGTGAGACCAATGACTAGTTCTGGACGATGAATTGAGAGTGGAAGAGAGGAGTGTCATTTCTGGAACGGACCATTTCATTGCTTCTGCAAGTCTCATCAGACATTTTTCTTCTAGCATATTGACTGGCAATGTTAAAGATGGTGACTGCTTCATCAACCGAGGCAAGTGCTGACCCACAATGGACATGTGACATAAGTGAGAATCTTTGCTAATTTTGGCCAGTGAGATATTAGGGTTGTTTGTTTCTGCAGCATAAGCTGGCTAATCTTTCCTGCTACAGTGTGTCATCCCTATGGGACAGTGAACTCATCGGGCCTCAGTGTATTATCTACGCATTCCTATTGTCTTGCAAGTGCATAGTAGTTGTTCAATGAAATGTTAATTGAATGAAGGCATACATAAATAAGGTATTTAAATCCCAGAGATAAATAGAAAGTCATTAATAAAAATATAGTATTTCCACGCCTGTTAAAAAAATAATGGCCACTCGAGAAATGTACTTAAATGCAATTCAAAACCGCTCTCTTTGATAACAGTTTTCATTAAGCTTCCTATGCAGTTTTGTATTCTGGCTCTGGACTCTACACTGCAATGAGGTGAATGTTTGTTAAAGAAACGGCATAGGAATAACATGTTTCATTTGTAACTCTCTGTATGGTTGGGTGCTTGGTCCTAATGGACCGTCAGTGCTTTTTAGAAAACAGCCCTCAGTAATGTACACATTGCCTTGATTAGTTGAGCTCCCAGGCTGGCCTGAATGCTGTGGAGATCCAGTAACCGCCTTCAGATGTCTGTCTCGTCATCCCCACAGAAGTTAAGGGACTAGATGTTTTGAAGCAACCAGTTACTGGTATTTGCATTTTTTCAGTGATGGAAAATGACAAGCCACTGCCCGTGAGCCAGCTGTGTGTTTGCCTTTGTAAGTGACCAAAACTTTGTGTCAAAGCCCCACATACAAGCTAATCACTTGCACTTGGAGCCGCTTCCTCTGTCTTCTGGCAGAAGCTCAACATTAGGAAATTGTGACTAATGGCAAGGGGAAAGAACCCTGGGAGGCTTATCTAGCAGGGGAGAGCTTCAAGGAGATCTTTATAGGAGCCAGAGAAAAGTAAAAGATGGCTTGATTAACCAAGATAAGATAGGAACGAGCAAAGTGGACAATCTTTCGAAAGGGGACAAGCATAGACACAAGGGACTCCTGAAACGAGTCATGGTTATTATTAGCATCAGGGTTATTATTTTATTGCATTGGAGCATGCACAGTTTATGATTCTCCAAACCTGTAATCCAGGCTTCCAAAGCCTTTGCAAGCTATGAAACTTGTCTCAGTATGACCTCTTTCCATAGACTAAGAAGGGGCAAGGGAAGCAGGGCACTTAATAGAAGAGCATTTGGTCTTGAAATCAGACCCATCTGGCTGGAGGTCAAATCCCACAGCTACCACCTTTCTAACTGTGTGATGTTAGGCAAGGCACGTCTCCTTATTATACCTCAATTTCTTCATCTATAAAATGCTGTGTTTATGACGCCAGAGTGTTGTGAAGATTCAATGAGGTTATGCATGTAAAACTTTTACTTTTATTAAGCTTATAGTAAATGCTCCAATAAGTGTTAGTAGTCATCCAGTTCTGAAATAGCTTTGGGAAGTCCATTTCTTACAAATGCTCCTTATAATGATCAGAGTGGAGAGCTTTATGTGACAGGGATGAGGACCAGAAAGGTGAGGCATTGGAGGTGAAAGACCCTTTTTGGACAACTCATGCTTCTAGTTTCCTACGAGGAAACTGTCCTGTTGTCCCCGCAGCAGGCAGTAGCAGCTCAGAATTGCAAGCCTCCTGCTGACGGTAACAGCCTGGTAATCGAACAAAGCCCCACAGTCTTTGCCTTCACAAAGCAGAGGCCCGGGAGTTGCTGTTTTTTCAAAGGCTGTGTTTGAGCTTTGTCAGCTGGCTGGGCTGAAGTTTATCCTGTGTCCACTTCCCTTATCAGCCGCCCATGGCAGGCACACGTTTCTTTGCTCAGTGAATGGCAGGACTTTAGGACTCCCTGTTGACAGAGGTAATCCATCTTTCTCCTGCTGCCATCTTGAAATAACTTTGGAGCAGCTTGTCCAAGGAAATGGAAGCAGCCATGACGACTAGGAAGTTTTCTCAGGAATGAGGAGCACTTACTCCTAACGGCCTTTTTCCGTATAGAAACTCTGATGAGGATATATTAAAGAGGTGCCCAAAACATCTGGGCTCATTTACGGGGCGAGTGGGAGGCGTTTTCACAGGCCAGGCCAGAGTACCTGACTCATAAACCATCTTCACACAGTGTCTTTAAAGGAGGTTTGGTAAGGAGGAGACAAAGTCTGACAAAGTCAAGACTGACAAAGTCAAGACACTCTGCATCCCTCTCAGCCTCTTGGAGCTACTTATTGCTCAGGTCATACACTGTCACCAGAGCAGAGGCAGGGCTACCTGCTGTCCCTAGAATGTGCCTCTGGCACTGCCCCCACCTCAGAACTCCCATGACTCCAGCACCTGCCAGGTGTTTGGCAAGTGCTGTGCTATCCGGTCCTTCCCATGTGATTGGCCCTAGGCTTTGATTACTGTTTTCCTTTGACAACAGAAAACAAGGGGGTGGAGACATCCCTTATCATCTTTAGTTTTCCCTCCTGTACAGATGGATTGTACTCTGTATTAAAGATCTCAGGCTCATAAGAAACCAAGTTATCTTAAAGACTGATTAGGGTGAAAACCAGCATCCCTGTTTTTCTCTCCTTCCCTACAAAGTCAGAAAGTCAGGTTAGGGGACTCCCTTGTGAAAAACAGTCCGTGTAGTTTGGCCACAAGGAAGGTTGTAGGGTGGAAGTTTAGTCTGGTCAAAGCAGGTATGTGAGAAGTTCCAAACTGGTTTTAAAGTCCAACTTGGGCAGGCTCATCTCATTACACAACTCCAGGGGGCGTCGTTCACATCACAGACTATGTGAATGGCACCCTCTGGAGCTGTGTAGTTTACAACCTGCAAGGCAGGATGCAGCAACCTGAACTTGAGCCTCCGTTCCCACATGACCAATGAATCTTAGCCTCATGTTAGGTTCCGTGTGCTGCTGGGTCAATACACTAGTTGGTGGTTGCAAGTCACTGCTGTCTAATAATAAAGTACAAACATTTTCAAACATGTTCCTTCTTTGTTATGAGTTAAAGAAAGCCAAGATCATCATTGCTAGTTCACTGTTACTGTGAGTGAGCTATGCTGGTTTTGCTTTCCTTATTCCAACATATACACATCTGAGAGAGATAGAGATAGAGATAGGGATAGAGATAGGGATAGAGATAGAGACAGAGACAGAGACAGAGATAGAGATAGAGATAGAGATAGAGATAGAGATAGAGATAGAGAAAGTGATGGAGATATAGTTCCAGAATGTGAATTGGGTATAACTGAACATTGCAATCATTTATCTTAGTGTGCCAGGGATATGAAAGTCATTGGCCATGTGTGTTTTGATAGAAACAGAGTCAAAGGTCTCCAGAAAAGACCAGGAGCTCTTGGGGGTAAGGACTATATCTTGGGCATCTTTTGTCTTAAAGTTAACAAACTGCCTGGCACAGATTAAATGGTCAGTGGACACTGAATTTAAATATTTATCACCAATACTCCTGGCACCACATTGCCTTTGGAGGCTAGTGACTCTAGCTCCCATACTTGAAAGACAGAGATTGTGAAGCACCCAACCCATTCCTTATCCTTTGCTTTGGATTGGATTTCTCTGCTTCGTACTTAGTGATCAGCATTTTTAAAAGAATACTTTCAAAGAGTGGTGATAACCTTGCTAGATTTGGCAAAATAGTTTATTCCCTGCTTTTTCTCATGACATTATAATCAATCTTCATTTTTTGTTTAGTTATAAATATGCCTCTCAGGAATGTAGGATATATTTGGAGAGAAGCAAGTGGTAGGCTTGGCACAGTTTCCTTTTTTTTTTTTGAAATGGGAAAATGAAAGCTGTTAATTCGGACTTATATCAGAGGTGGAATAATAAAGGCGGTTTTCTCTACCTAAGCGGTTTTGTGAAACCAGCCCCATCTTGGCTTAAAAATCACATTAAGCCTCTGGCAGTGCTAGAATTTACAGGGTCCTTGGAGATCACCTCATACAGCTTTCCCTTCACAATGAAGGTCCTGGGAGCGCAAGTGAAATTGATCCTTGAGGAAAATTAATTTAGGCAAAAATTATCTGCCTTCTGCAATGTGGGATAGTAGAAATGTGGCTGGGCCTGTGAGCTGACAAGTTGGTGGTCACATCTTGACTCTTCTGCTTGCTGTTTGAGTTCTGGCAAGTTCCTGAACTCCATTCTTCTCATATATTAAGTGGGGTACAGTCCTTCCCTATCTTGGGGGGGGGTGTAAGGAGAATTAGAAGAGTGTGTCTTTCACTGTGCTGGCCACAAGAAAGTACTCTCTACAAGTATCTCTAAGGCTATTCCTCACCCCTGATGAAATCAATAACTCTATATTCTCCATAAGAATCTTTCCTGCATAGCCAAAAATTGGCAAAGCTATTTCCCTATCACTGCTACCTATGTACTTTGGAAAAACTTTCTGGACTTACTTAGGGACTGACCAAAATCCAAAACACTGACAACACCAAATGCTTTTGAGGATGTGAAACAACAGGAATTCTCATTCATGGTTTGTGAGAACACAAAATTGAACAGCCACTAAGGAAGACAGTTTGGCAGTTTCTTGCCAAACTAAACATATTCTTACCATACAATCCAGCAGTTGCATGTATTGGTATTTCCTAAAATGAATAGAAAATCTATGTCCACACAAAAACCTGCACATAGATGTTTATAGCAGCTTTATTCGTAATTGCTAAAGCTTGGAAGCAACCAAGATGTCCTTCAGTAGGTGAATGGAAAAATGAACTGTGGTACATCCAGGCATAGAATAGCATTCAGCACTTGGAAAGAAATGAGCTATCAAGCCTTGAAAAGACATAGAGGAATCTTAAATGCATGTTTCTAAGTGAAAGGAGTCAATTTGAAAAGGCTACATGCTGTATTATTTCAATTATATGCCATTCTGAAAAAGGAAAATCTATGGAGACAGTGAAAAGATCAGTGGTTGCCAGGGGCTGGTGGGAAGAGAGAGATGAATAGTGGGAGCACAGAAGATTTTTAGGGCAGTGAAAGCAATCTGTATGTGCTATAATGGTGATGTGTGTCATTATACATTTGTCAAAACCCAGAGCATGTGCATCAAGAGTAAACCCTAATGTAAACTATGAATTTGGGGTAATGAGGATGTGTCAGTGTAAGCTCATCAGTTGAACGAATGTACCACTCTGGTGGGAGATATTAATAGAAGGGGAGACTGTGCATATGTGGGGGCAGGGGAGAGTACATGGGAACTCTCTACTTTCTGATTGATCTTTCTGTGAATCTAAAACTCCTCTAAAAAATAACATCTATTTCTTATAAAGTCTAAAATTCTGATTTTTTTTCTAATTCAAATTGCCCTCTCTCCTAATAATTGCCTTAGAGATTTGCAGCTTTTTGATACGAAACGGGTGGATGCCATACATCACTTGATAATAATTCTCACCTTTCATATCCATGGTACCATAGATCCTTCCGCTCTGGCAAACCTTAGATGAGATTGGCCTTGAAGATAGTTGGTTTGTAGCCTGTGGGTAAGACAGACGTCATAGTGAATGAAAAGAAGCCCCCATCTGTGGTACATAGTTTGTACTAAGGTGGAAATGCCAAATACAGAAAAGTCTCAACCACCAGAGCATTTTCCACCAAAGGCTTGCATCCAGGTGGGCCTGTTGGCTTGTTCCCCAATTTTGTCCTGTGGTTTTTTTGAATCCTCTATTTGAGTCAACCATTATGAAGAGCTTCATCTGGGCCTTTGAGGATGAAGTCACTGCACCCTAAAATCCTTGGTGGAGTAAGTCAGGCTATAAATGCATCTGTATGTGAACACACATTTCACTAGCTCTTCTTGTTCATCTTCTTAGGCTGTTCTCATTGCTACCTAGAAAAATTGAGTTGCCACAAGTTCACTCAAGGCCTGGGGGAAGCTGTATGGGTGGGGTACTAGGACTCTGCATGGGACCCTATAAGACTTGGTCATTTTTTTCTTATACCTGTCTCTTTCCACACCCAAGAGCTCTCCCCTGAGCACCACGATGGTCGGGACAGGGCAGGATTAGGTAGGAGAGGGTATGCCCCTGTGTCCCCTCCTGTCCTGTTGAATAAGGACACTCAGTTCCTGGGGCATTCCTTACCAAGTGATGAAATCATAGCCATCAGGAAGGAAAGATAGTGTTGACACCACCATGGCCCCATTTTTATTCTCATGAGTGCTCCATGTGTTCTTGTGGAGGATTTTTCATACTGAGTACATCCAAGAAAAAATTCTTGCATTTGCATCCTTAGTCAGTGGGCATTTAAATGCTCTCAGCGCCTTCCCCCAGAATTTGGGTCCTCAGTGGGAGAAATAGTTCATCAGGTACAAGAATCCTTTCTTTTCTATCTCCTTTGCATTCACTCAATAACGTGGAACCTTATGAACCCAGATGCTTCCCTAACAGTTAAAGCTTTAGAAGCATCACTAATACCCTCTCCCCTAAATGCCTGATGACCGGTTGGCTTGGTGTCACTGTAAGGGAACTGGGTTTTCCAGAGAGATTTGTCCTGCCTTCATTTTGAATGCACTAAGAAAATGGGACCTATATAAAAATGAAAGCAGCCCCTTTTCCACAGGAAATCAGGTCTTCTGAAATTTGAGTGTCTTCGTTTGTGTTGGCATTGAGTTTTGGGTGAAGGTTCAGCTAGATTTTTGTTTTCCTTAAAATGTTCCTATCCATAGATATACTGGCTAGTGAAGCCGAGTCATGTGATCCAAGTTGGCAGATGTTTTGCTTAAGTCACTGGAGTTTGGCATGAATAAAGATTGAACAAGGATTTAGGATTAACTTCCTTGGTCCCAAAAGATGAACTAAGTTTTTGAGACCCTTGTTTAAGGGATTAGCATCCAAATTGCCATCCACCATCTGGGTATTTGACAAAAAAAAGTTTGGAGTTTTTTTTTGTTTTGTTTTGTTTTGTTTTTTCTAGTTCTCCCTTTGGTCCACTTCTAAACCCACATAAAAGCAGTTTGGGACTGGTCAGAGCCCCACAGAAAGAAATAGGAGACTGAGATTTTTGGATAAACGTTTTTCCTTTTTATGGAGATAATTTGCAATAATACTGACTTTCAGCATAGTCTCCATAGCCTTTATCTTGATCAGAAAACATTTTGAATAGGGTGATGGGGAGGGGGTGAGCTCATTGCCTGTAGTGACTCCCGCACAGGGACCCTGAATAAGACATTCATTGGCGGAAAAGCAGTGGTAACCGAAAAGGGTTGGGGGGAAGGGTGGAGAGAAGGCTGAGTAGGGCTGGGGTTCCTTCCTCCTCAGGGGAGCTATTTTTTGCTTTACATGCAAAGAATTGCTTTGTACAGCCAAGTTGGTCCTGATCTTGTTTACATAAAAGAAATCGAACATTTATTTTGTGCCGGGTAATTTTTTTCTTCTTTTGCCAGTCAGAGGGTCCTAGGCAAATCAATAAACAAAGACCCTGCTCTGTTTTCACTTTGTGGCTGGGGGTTTAGACGGGGTAACCCTTGAGTGACTGGATTAGCTACTTCTGTGGGTACTGAGTCTTTGGGCCTTGGTTGGGTGGGTTGTCAATGACACACTGGCCCTGCTGGGAACCTGGAACCCCACAAGACAGTGGGGGGACCTCTGGATTCTTGGGTTCTGTGACAGATGGTAAAAGTGACAGAAAGAAGAAAACTCCCTCTTTGGCCTCAGCAGAAACCAGCTGAAGCCCTGAAGTGCATGACTTGGTTACTCTAATCTTTGCCCAGTCAACAGCCAGCATTGGTGTTGGCCATTAAATCAAACCAAATGCCTTTAAAAACTATAACTCTGAAATTTGGCTCTGCAAATATGGAATTCCATACAGAGGCTCCATGCTGAGAGGAAAAAATATTTTCTTTTTTTTTTTTTCCCTAAATTTACCTGCCATGAACTTGGACTGACCCTTTGTTCTCTTGTTTTGGGACAACATGAAAAATAAAAGGAAAAAATGTATTTGTTGTAAAAGCATTCCCTTAACCAATGTTCAACTGGCTAGCTTTCCCCCTTTTAAAGTGCACAACAGTGAATTTTTATGGTGGTTCATCATCTATAAATCCTAACCATTTAATTTCTTCTTTAATTTCTGTTAGCTTTGGTTGAAGCAGCATGGTTGAGGAGGGGAGAATAAGAGCTTTGGAATTAGACCCGGACTTGGATGTTCATTTCATCTCTTACTAGTAGGTTGACCTGCAAGAAGCCATACAACCTCCCTAGGCCCCATTTTTCCTCTTTGTAAAATAGGAGTGATGAGACTTAACTTAGAGATAATATTTATAAAGAGCTTAGCATACCATAGGCTCCCACTAAACAGTACTCATTATTGGTTTCATTCTTCAGACTTGGGAGTTTGTACAAGAGGGCCTGTGTCATTAACTGGTTGTGGGGACTCTTCACTCTTCCTAGTGGCCCTAGAATAGCTTTTAGTGGTATGATCAGTAACATGTCAGTCATACACAATAATGTATTTGTGTGTATGTATGTGTGTGTGTGTATAATTATATTAAACATGCCCTGCAGAAAGCCTGCACTAATGAAAATAAATTAAATTAAGCAGTCTTTGCTTTTTGCCAAATATATATTGTTACCCAAAGTGGACATAGCTCATTACCTTGAGTATACATATGTTTGAGCAAAGATAAAATAGTAGACACAATTTTGAATTGGTCAAGAAGCCTATGAGTCTAAGTTCAGCCACTTACTAGCTGTATGTATTTGAGTAAATTATCTAACTACTTAACCAGATGGAAAATTATGTGGAGTGCTAATTAAAATTAATAGCTAGTACTTAATGAGGACCTATCATAAGCCAAACAGTATTCTGAACTTTTGACATATATCAAACTCTTTTAACAATTACCTAAACACAATTTCATGGGATAGGTATTATTCTTAGCCCCATTTTACAGATGGGATCCCTGAAGCTCAGAGGGATTAAGTATTTTGCCCAAGATCACACAGATGAAACCTGGTAGAGCTAAGATTTGAACACAGAGGGCTTGACTTTAGAGTCCATTATTTTAGCCACTGTATTATTCCCCCTCCAGTAGTGATGGAACGGTCTGTGGACAATAGATATGAGTGTGAGTCCCAGCTACATCCTTTCCATCTATGTGATCTGTGTGAAATTTCTACCTAGAACTCTTTCTAAGGCTGAGCTCAGATAATGGGATCATGGCAACTTGAGTGTAATAAAATGACATGATAAAAACTATGTGAAAGGACCAAGTTAGAGTGAAGTTGTGTCATGAAAGAATTAGAATATGGAAGTCATTGCCAAGGGTGAAAATCATGCAGAGTCAAGATTACCCTTGAAAATCCCTTGAATTGCTCACCATGTTCTATGTACATATCTGTGCACACAGCCTGTTTCAACAATGATAAACCATGAGGTGAGGGTTCTCTACAGATTGCACTGAGCACTCCACACATTCTGTCCCCATGACAATCCTATTTAAATTGATATTTTTCTTTCTTGCTGGCTGCATAGAAATGAAGTCATGTTCTCAAATACAAACGATGGGGCTCAAATGAGCTGTGCAAATTTTGGATGAATTAGAGCCACTCTTCGCTGGTGGGAGCATTCTAGCATTTTCTACCCTCATAATTGCTACAAGGATCAAATAAGGTGACTTAAAACCTGCATTTGTGCATTTGTGTTCACCTTAAGTCATCATTAGATAATGTTTGGCAATATTTGCTTACACTCACAACCATCCTACCCACTGGTTTGCTTGTTTGCTGCTTTGTTTTACCTGCTTCCTCTTCTGACTCTAGTTTTCCTTCTGTCCTGTAAATAAAGTATTCAACAGGATTTAGGGATGCTCCGTGAATATTCCCTCTTCTGCAACATGGTTTTCAGCTCTCACATCCTATCAAACTTACCGCTTATTCAGTTCAACGTCATACATGTATCAAGGGTTTCCTGTGCACCAGGTTCTCTGTTTTCTGCAATTCTCACTCTCAGGAAGGATCTATAATCACCTTCAGAACATTTCCACATAGAAGTCACACCATCTCTTGACCTCAGCCTGTTTAAACCTGAGCTGGGCATCTCCCTTGCCTTTTAGGAGCTATTTCCTGACTTCCTGGTTTCTGTTGGTGGCAGCGGCTTCTCCCTGTCAGAGGAGCCTGACAGATCAGCAATCTCGCAAGAGCCTCCTTTCTCTCTCCTCACACCTGCAGAGAGGCCCCTGGTCCTGACTTCTGCGATCCTTTTATTCCTTTTGCCTCGAAACCAGTGCAGGAGCCCCCCCCCCTCCGCCCCCCGCCCCCCTCCGTCAGTCTCTTGCATCCTGTGTCTCTCCAGTTTCATTAGTGTATGTGCATTTGTGAGACTAACTTTCCTTAAAAGTGCTTTGTACTGCTTCTAAGAGAAATCTAAATGCTGTCTGGCCACAGCCTAACGATCCAGTATCATCCGTCTCTCTGCTTCTACAGGATTCTACAGGAATACTTTCCATCAGTTGCACAGGTGTGTTTGTTACCGTTTCCCCAGATACTCAGCATTTCTGTTCCTGAATACTCTGTCTTTATTAAGAAGATGGCAGCTCTCCACAAAATGAATCTACAGTAGTACCCTCTTATCTGTGTTTCACTTTCCATAGTTTGAGTTTCCCACCATCAACTGCAGTCCCAGAAGCAGATGATCCTCCTTCTGATGAATCATCAGACAGTCAGTAGTCACCAAACTTATGCCACGATGCCTACATCATCCGCCCAGCTTCACCTCATCTCGTAGGCATTTTATCAGCTTACCTCATGGCAAGAAGGGTGAGTACAGTACTATAAGACATATTGAGAGGGAGAGAAGCAGCATTTTCACATAACCTTTATTATAGCATATTGTTATAATTGTTCTATCTTATTAGTTACTGCTGTTAACTCGTACTGTGCCAAATTCATAAATGTAACTCATCAAAGGTCTGTATGTATAGGAAAAAGCAGTATACATAGGGCTCATCACTATCCATGGGTTCAGGCACCCACTAGGGGTTTGGAACATATCCACCTCAGATAAGGGGACAATTGAAATGCAAATAGATTTGTTTTTGTAACTTCTAAAGTTTATCTGCAAGAATAGGTGCACATGAATAACAAAAACATATTTAAAAGGAAGAAATTGGAGGGGAACCTTACAGTGAAAGATAGTAAATTGTAACATAAAGTTGCATTCAAATAAACATGCAGAACCTGAAACAGAAGAGATGGAATAACTAAATGGACCCCCAAAGCAAGGATATGTCTATTTTCTGTACCTGGGGAAAAAACCTAGCATTTAAAAATAATGTGAATGAAGGATTATCCAATAAATGATGCTAGAATAATTTTTACTTAAAAAAGTAAGTTAATCCTTTACCTCTCACCATACACTGAAAGAAATCCCAGGAAGATCAAAAATCAAAAAGACAAGCATACCATAAAAGCACTAGAGGAAACCTCAGTTAACTATTCATGTAATCTGGGTATGTGGTGGGTCTTTTCAGGCATTACCCCAAGGCAGAAACCATAAAAAATGTTTAGATATGGAACTACATAAATATCAAATTATGCATAAAAAGTTATCATAAACAAAATGAAAAGCAAATAGTAAACTGAGAAAAATATTTATAACATATCAGACAAATAGGAAATTACTATCTTCAATATGTAAAGAATCATCACAAGTTTATAAGAAAAAAATAAACACTATAATAGAAATAAAGGGGCAAAGGCTATTAATAGGCAGTTCACAGTGAAGAAATAGAAATGGCAATACAAATATGAAAATGTATTTAATATTCCTTATAATCAAAGAAGTGAAAATTTAAATAAGTTACCCTAAGGAATAAGATTTTTTTTTTACTTTATAAATGTCTATATTCCTGAATAAATTTAAAGAAGGACATTCAACTAAAATAACAAGAATAAAACATGTTACTGTGAAATCTGTGTAAATCTGTAAAGCACTTACCATCTTTTTGATAGTAAGGCAGCCTAGGATTTTTCTACCTTGTGCCTTGAGAGTGACCTATAGGAGTATATTTATTAGAAAAATTATCTGCCAATAAATACATTGTTAAGAGAAAAAAGTAGCCAATAGATCAGAATGTGTGATAAGACATTTCACATTTTGGCAAAAATATATGTAGAAATATAAAAAACCATGTAGAAGAAAATCTTAATACATATAAAATAAAATGTTGACAGGTGTTGTCTCTAGGTATTAGAAATATGGGTAGTGAAAATTTTTTAAATTTAAATTTAAACATTTTTCTTACTTGTGCTTGTCTATTTCCTAATTTTTCAGCCATGAGTTTGTATTGCCCTTTAAAAAAATGTAAGTGTAACGCATGTACATAAAAGTATATAACTTGTAAGCACCAGCTTGATGAGTACATTGCAAAGCGAGCACAGCATGCCTGTTGTGTTAGTTCCTATGGATACACCAAGAACCTCTCGCATCATCAGGTGCTGCTTAGCAGTTCCTTTCCTCAATTTATCCCTTTCCTCTTGAATGTCACTATAAGCAGCAAGGAATGACCAGGCTGCATCTTCTACACTTTGCCTGGAGATTTCCTCTGCTAACTAAATATCCAAGTTCACAGCTCACAAGTTCTACCCTCCACCCAACAGCAGAACTCCATTCAGCCAACTTTTTTCATACTTTATACATGGGTTGCTTTTTCTCCTGTTTCTAAAGACATGTCCCTCCCCAGAAGTACCTTTAATGTTTGCCTTTCGTTCGAGACTCTATTTATGATAACATACATAGTTTTAAGAGGTTAGAGATTTCCCTTTCTTGACCTTCACTTCTCTCTGAGCTTTAACCAGAATCACCTTTAAAGCCCATATTTCCACCATCTCTTCAAGACAACCTAGGCTTTTTCTGTCTTTTGCCTCAAAACTCTTCTAGCTTACACCTATTATCCAATTACAAAGCCACTTCCATATTTTTAGGCATTGGCTACAGCACCACCCCACTCCTTAGTACCAAAATCTGTACTAGTTCTCTAGAGCTGCCATAACAAATTACCACAAACACGATGGTGTAAAACAACAGAAAGGTATTCTCTCACAGATCTGGAAGACTGAAGTCTGAAATCCAGGTCCTCAGCAGGACCATGCTTCCTCTGAAGGCTCTTGGAGTGAATCCTTCCTTGCCTCTTCCAGCTTCTGGTGGCTGCAAGCATTTCCTGGCTGGTGGCGGCATCCCTTCAATCTCTGACTCTGTCTTCACAGGAGTCTTCCCATGACCCTCTCCACTCTGTGTCTGTGTGTCTTCTCCTTTTCTGTTTCTTATAAGGACATCCATCGTGGGCTTCAGGGCCCACCCTAATCCAGGTGATTTCTCATCAGATCCTTACCTTAATTACATCTGCAAAGACCCTTATTCCAAATAAGGTTGGGGTTCCAGGTGGATATCTTTTGGGGGATACAATCCAGCCCATATTACCAATATGGCTGCCATCCATGTCAAGAAATAGAATGTCCTCATGTCCCCTGCCAGTCTCTACCCCTCTCTGATCTCCATAGATAATTATTATCCCTTCTAAGAGGAGAGGTCATTTTTAACCTATTTAAAAATTATATAAATAGAATCATACACTATGTTGTCTTTTTTTTTTAAGTTTTTAATGTTTTATTTTTGAGAGAGAGAGAGACAGAGTGAGAGCAGGGCAGGAGCAGAGAGAGAGGGAGACACAGAATCCAAAGCAGGCTCCAGGCTCTGAGATGTTAGCACAGAGCCCGATGTGGGGCTTGAACTCACGAACCATGAATCATGATCTGAGTCAAAGTCAGATGCTCAACTGACTGAGCCACCTAGGTGTCCCCACTGTGTTGTCTTTTACATCTGGCGTCTTTTATTCAACATCGTATTTAAATACACCCATGTTGTTGCATGTAGAGTATCTTGTTAATTTTAATTGACATATGGTATATTTCATCGTGTATCATATACTTTATTCATCCATTCTACTGTTGATGGAAATTTATGTTGTTTCCAATTTGGAGTTATTATGAATAATGCTGTTTTGAAAATTCTTGTACATCTTATTTGGTGGTGCACATATGTAAGCATTTTTGAGAGGTGTATACTGAGGAGTAAAACTGCTGGATTGTAGGGTGTGTGTATGCTCAGATTTAACAGTTACTGCCAGACAGTTTTCTAAAATGGTTGTATAAATTTGCACTTGAGAGAAGGCTCACTTTAGTCTGAGAGATAAGTCACTTTTTCTTCTTTGCCAATTTGCCAATTTTCTCCTCATTTCCAGTTGGGAAAAAGTCATCTAGGCGATAATATGGGGTTTTTTGGTTTTTTTTTTTTTTTAACATGTTAGTGGCAAAATTCTCCTGAATAATTCTTTTTTTAAAAAAATGTTTATTTCGGGGTACCTGGGTGGCTCAGTCGGTTGAGCATCCGACTTCGGCTCAGGTCACAATCTTGTGGTCCGTGAGTTCGAGCCCCGCGTCGGGCTCTGTGCTGACTGCTCAGAGCCTGGAGCCTGTTTCAGATTCTGTGTCTCCCTCTCTCTCTGACCCTCTCCCATCCACACTCTGTCTCTCTCTGTCTCAAAAATAAATAAACGTTAAAAAAAGTTCTTTAAAAAAATGTTTATTTATTTATTTTGAGAGAGAAATGGCATGAGCGGGGGAAGGGCAGAGAGAGAGGGAGAGAGAATCCCAATCAGGCTCCATTCTGCCAGTGCAGAGCCCAACACAGGGCTCGATTCCACAAACTGTGAGATCATGACCTGAGCAGATATCAAGAGTGGGATGCTCAATCAACTGAGCCACCGAGGCACCTCTCTCCTGAAAAATTCTTAAAGTTCTCAAAAGTCTGCCCTTTCTCCCTGATGCCCATCCTACTTCTGCAAGAAGGGGTCTTCGATGTCGCAGAAGCCTAAGGGAGGCATTGTTGCCTCATGTAGTCTCTGCCTATTTGGGGCTGGCTGTTCTTTACCACTGCTCATTTCCCCAGGCTCCTGGCAGAGGGGCACCTTTTCTGCATCAGACTGAAATGAATTATATCAGTGGCAAAGAATTTGCCAGTTAAAGAGGACAGGTGTGGCTCTGAATGACCTAAATCTGGAAAGACGGTGAGAATGTTGGGTGACAGCTTGGGAACAAACAGTGATGATGGCTAATACTTACCTCATGTTGACTCTGCGGGGCACTGTGCTGAGCCCTTCACAGACCTGACCTGGGTATTCCCTACAATAGGCCAGTGAAGGTAATGATGGAAAATAAGACGATACTTCCCAATTCCTCCCTCTCTTCTGGTTATAAAATTATACATCCTTCCCCTTGCCATGTGACTTTGCAGTATTAGTGTAGGCAGAGTGTGAGCTCCCACCCCATCGATGTTTGCTTTGGCCAAGAGACTTGCTGTGACCAATGAATGGGATGTTAGCAGACATCAAAGGAACAGTTTATGTGACTTTGGGGCATCTGGCTTGATTTCTTTCACTGCTGTGATCTGCATATGAAGAGCAAGCCCCAGATAGTCTCTAGCCCTTTAGTTTAGGTACCAGTTTGGACTTCAAGTAAAGCAGATACGAATGCAACTGGGAGCCTGAGTCCAACCCTGGTTGCCAGATCACAGCCAATCTGTGGACCCATGACTGTAAAAATAAATGGGTTGCTGTATGCCATTGAAATTTGGAGAATGTTTGTTATTATTCAACAGAAACTGACTAAGAGGGCAGTACTCTTTTTCCACCCATCTCCTCAATGAGTAAATTTAGGTTTAGAGAACTTAAAACAATACCCACAAATCACACACCTAATAAGAGAAGGAGCCAGGACTGGAGCCAGGACTGTCTGCTTTCTGAGCCCCTGCCTCTTCACCGCTACAAGGTATCTCCTTTCAAACTTGCAACAGGCTGGGGCAATGGGCCAAATGCAATAGGATGGAATTTAATTGGAATGAATACAAGGCCCAACATGCCAGTTAAAACAACAACAACAAAAATAGCAGTAACTAGGATACAAGCAGAGAATGAGCAAGGTGTCTTTGACTCCAGAACTGGTGCTGTGGCTCTAAGACTTGAAGCGCATCCGGGAAGGAAATGGTGGTTCAGCACTAGGGCCATGTTGGTGGAATATGCTGTCTGGAAGAGGGAATTGACGTCTTTCTACTCTGGCTGGTCAGAGGATACCTGAACTATTGCATACAGTTCCAGGAAACACATGTTAAGATGAATATTGACAAGCTAACTCTGCAGATGAGCGTGAACAGAAGGCTCTTGAAGGAGCTCAAGTATTTAACTTGAAGAGAAGGCTTCAGAGGCAGGCAACTACTATTTTGGAACATTGAAAGAACTAACAGGGAACAAGGAGGCCAAGTTAACATCACCTCTCACCTGGACCACTGCCATTGCCTTTAGCACCCCATTCCACTCACCATATGCGGCCACATGTGACCTTTACAAAACATGAATGTTTTGACTCTGCGTGACTTTGTCATGGTCCCATCTCCTTCTCTTCTCACCAGATACACTGGATGCATACACATGTACGTACACACACACGCCTACATAACACAATTTCTCCAGGACACCGAGCCTGAGGCAGAACTTTGTTGGAGGTCTGGAACAAAGAGCCAGGTAGAAGAGAAGTAAGGTATGGAAAAAAGGAAGGAAATAGGAGATGATGGTGTGATTATGAGGCTAGTACAGCTCCACAAAGAGACCCAGGTAGTGGCTCAATCAGCTGGGCATCTCCAGACAAGCCATGTGGAACCAGCAGGACTCTGACATTCCATAAGAGGAAGGATAAGCAGGGTGAAAGAATTTCTTTGTTGATTCCTTCCCATCTCCTCTGGATGCAGCTCCTACAGAAGTCAGACCCCAGTCCTAAGACATGGAGTTTCCTCTGGTCCCAGAAGTGGTGGGAGGAGGCAAAGCCTCCATAGGAGCCAACTGGCAGGACTAAGCCAGCCAGGGCCATTGCTGGAGCCTATGCTGGAGCCTGACATGCATGCAGTGGGGGGCAGGGGGAGCTTAGAAAGTGGCTGGTGCTAGGGGTGAGGTGGCAGCTCCCATGGCTGTGTCATCTAAGGCTCCCCAAAAGTAAGTAGCCAAGGGTCTGGGAGAGAGTTGAGGCAGGAATATGAGTAGGTGCATATATTGCGTCCAACACACACACACACACACACACACACACACACACACACACCTTGAATTGTTCCCACCACTTAGCGAATAAAGACAAAATCCTTTGGATGGTCTACTGGCTCTTTCACTTGCCTTACATTGAAGTCATGTGGGCTATCTGTTGGTTCCTTGAGTGCATCATGATCCCTCCTGCCACAAAGAACGAGCTGTTTTTTCTGACATGTCCTTGGTCCCTACCCCCATTCAAGGGTTAACTCCTATTTTTAAAAAATGTTTTTTTAACATTTATTTATGTTTTTGAAAGACAGAGAGACAGAGCACAAGTTGGGGAGAGAGAGAGAGAGAGGGAGACACAGAATCCGAAGCAGGCTCCAGGCTCCAAGCTGTCAGCACAGAGCCCGCGGGATACAGGGCTCGAATCCACGAACTGTGAGATCATGACCTGAGCCAAAGTTGGACTCTTGACTGACTGAGCCACCCATGTGCCCCAAGGGTTAATTCTCTAACAGAGAGCATTTCCAGCTACCCTCTCCCCTGTCCCCTTCCCTACAGCCTAAGTGCCATGGAACTATCCTTTCTCCTTCCTTCAGAGTACTTATCCCATGCCCATCAGTCGGGTTTGAGTAATGTCTGTCTCCCCATCTAGACTGTAAGCTTCACGAGGACAGGGAATGTGTCTCTTGTTTCAGAATTCCCCACTGCACCCCCTTTGCCAAAAGCACAACACCGCAACAGGTGCTCATTAAATACAGAGATCGTTTCAATATGAAAGAGGAACTTCAGGCCAGTTTGTATAGTTATTACAAAAGGGGTGTGGGCTGCCTCTCAGGCAGGTTTCATTTCTCTGCTAGTGAAAATTTTCTGAGATTGATTTATCTGCCAAATCAGGGCTGGCCCAAACAACCTTTAAGAGTCAGCTCTGCGAATTTGTGCTTGAAGGCTCCACATATTCAAATCATACCCTGGAACCGAACTTATTTGGAGGTGCTCTGCCATTCTGCTTCCTGGCGCTCTCCCTTCCCTCTTTGAATCTCTAGCCTGGAGCATTTCAGAAGCATTTTGATGCTTCCAGATGGTGATTCAGGAGCCTTGACCTTATTGATCTTCCTTGTTGGTCTCTCTGTTTCTGGTGGTGGAATCTGTGATCTCAAGAATGGGGCTAACTTTGTAACCAGTTCTGTTTATTCTGCCTCTTTCAGCACCTAAATTTGGAGAGGGTGATGTGGTGGGAAAGCTCACAGAATATCGAATTCAGTCAGGGGAGGATGATGAATGGAGACAGGAAGGAAGGGAGAGGGAGGTGAGAGGGACAGAACAAGGCGACGTGTCCTTAGCTAACAAAATCTGAGAGGTATCTGCAAAAAACAAGAATCACCAAAGGCTGGCCTGGGTAGCAGAGTATCTCTTTAAGAGTTTATTATTTTTGCAAAGTTCTAATGTTCCTCGCGTATGGTTTACCCTGGTGAATGCTTGTTAATGCAGTTTCATTGTTGCCTGGGGAAAAAGAACCCCAGTGACCCACTATAATAACCGCTTTAATGTGGGGCCTCTGCTTTGGGCCTGCGTAGTATCCTTTAACAAATGAGCAAAAGTGGCCAAAGTTATATTAGACAACGCTGCCAGAGGTTTATGATAAAATCTCTAGTCACTGCCAGGGACAGTGTGAACCCTGTCAGTCTGAGGATTAACTTTTCTGTAGTAACAACTAAGACTTTTTTTTTTTTTTAAGGTCTCACTCTATGCCAAGCACTGTGCCGGGGGGTGAGGCTGGGGGTGGGGGTGGGGGAGATGCTTTCATATGCGTGATTTTAATTAGTGTTCCTAATAACTCTCTAAGGTGGATATTATTATTCCTTCTTTACCAATGAGCAAATAGAGACTCAAACTGTTTAGATGACATACCAAGGTGACACTGGTGACAAACACTGGGGCTGAGAGTCCATTCCAAACCCATCACCTGCCCTGTACCAGGCTACCATTAGGTAACTTGAGAATATAAGACTGCATGTCCTAAGCCTCATTATTTGTCACCTGTTGATCAACAGGACCTACTGTTGGCTGTTTCCTACTTTACCCGAGATCATGTGAATAGAGTGAATTAGGGGTGGGAGCCATGAAACTTTCAGTTGGGTATTCTCCACCTTTCCTAGGTAATATATAGAAGGTGTTGACAAATGTTGAAATAAATTAGGAAATTGTGAACCAGTCATTTCTATGTTTGTTCAGCTGTCTCTTGTCTTAAATTCCCATTCCAGTGCTGAACCAGAAGTTCTCTTTTGTCTGACAGATTCCAACATGAACTTTAAATCCCCTAAATAATACCCACTTCACTTGTAAGGAGAAATTGAAAGTTATAATGAAATATACAAATGATCTTATTCTCACCTATCATCTTGTTACGGTACACAAACAGTTAAGATCTGGAAAAGGCGGTAAGTTAAAATGTGAATACGTAGACAGAAGAGTCTTACACAATTTTTAATACTGAACAACAAATTTGGCAATTAGTTGCCTGCTGGTCAAAATAAGAAGGGAAACAACATTAGGTATATAATACTAATTTTTATAAAATATAGTTTCTCAAGGGAGACAGAAAGTTTCCTGGCACTTAAATCTGAAATAAATTCTCTAGAAGATTAAGGATGACACTGGGGTAGTGTCAATATAGTGACCATTGTCCTCATCACTCCCCTCCTCCCTGCTAAATTCAGTAGTATCGTTATTGTGTCTTCAGTATTACAGAAGGGCAAAACACCAAAGCCCATCCACTGAAAAGAATTACGTGAAAGTACTAAAAAATTTCATCTATTGGTACGTATTTGTAGAGCTCCAATGAATCCAGGATTAAAAGCTAAAATTTAAAAATGAATAAAATGCATATGTTTTAATCCATTTTCTACAAATGGCATTTTTTATCAATGGAGCTTCAATCAAAAGTTGGGCAAAAGACAGCGTGATGTTATATAAGGAAAATAGTGGCCTCAGAATTTCTTCATGGGATGGAGGCTTAAGAGGGACAGTCTGGTTGACAGTGTGGATGCTGGGTAGAGTAAGCAACTATTTCCAGTTTGCCCAGAACTTTCTCAGTTTAGGGGCTGAAAATCCCACATCCCCAGATGCACCTTGGTCCCAGGCAAACCTGCATAATTGGACACCCTCGTGCTAGGCCAGGAGTTTCAAAGCTGCTGTTATGCAGCAAGTGCTTTGCTCTTACTTGGATTGTATGTTTATTTAGAAGTGGCTTTGGGGATACTGATGGATGCGTGTGTTCTGCGTGGCCAAATCCGAATGCTTTTGCAGACTAATGATTGGGTGGTAGAATCAGATCCTTCTGTGAAAACTGAGAAACCTCAAAAAGACCAGTGACTCAACCTTGCCTCAGGGTGGGTGTAAAAAAGCTAGTGAAAACACACACAGTGGGGCTGGGGGGTTCTTCTCTGAAGTTCTTTACAAATTAGAGAGAATAGCCAAGTAGAGTGAAAAAGCCATGAGCTCTTGAGTTGGACTGACTGACCCAAGTTAAGGGTCCTGGCTTTGCCACAGATTGGTTGTGGGATTTTGAGCTGTTCATTTAACTCTCTGAGACTTAGTTTTCTCATCTGGAAAGTGGTTGCAGGGACGTTATGAAAATTAACTGAGACCATTGAAAGCCCCTGGCAGAGCGCCTAGTTCAATGTCTCTTTCCTCCCCCTTCCCTTGTTCTGTCTATAATGAGGCGTTCTGGGGTGCCTGAGTGGTTTGGTTAAGCTTCTCACTTAAGCTCAGGTCAGGATCTCACAGTTCATGAGTTCAAGCCCCGCATCAGACTCTGTGCTGACAGCTCAGAACCTGGAGCCTGCTTCGAATTCTGGGTCTCCTTTCTCTCTGCCCCTTCCCTGTTTGTTCTCTCTCTCTCTCTCTCTCTCTCTCTCTCTCTCTCTCTCTCTCAAAAATAAACACTTAAAAATTAAAAATTAAAAAAAAAAAAAAGAATGAGGAGTTCCGCTGCACGTGGGAGAGTTGACCCCAAGTAGTAATTGCTTTTTAGATGAACCTCAGCAGTTAGGATATTCCCATGGCACTGAAACGATGAATGGACAGATGGACCTCTTAGGGGCCATTCCTATATGCAGACTGTCTGCTTGAAAAAGAGATATTATTTGCAAAGTACTTTTTAGATATAAAATATTAGTTCAGGTTTATCTAAACATATTTGGATTCTAGTCTCTTGTTCGACAGTAAAATGTGTAGCTATTGTTCCTCCTTCCCTTCCTTCTCTCTTCCTTTCTTTTTCTTTTTTCAATTTTTTTCTTTTTGGCCAGAACTGCTTTTTCTCCACACTAGATATGTTTGCTTTTTTATGCTGATCACCTCTCCTGTCTCCTATGGTCTTAGATTTAGGAACTGTGGGCTCTCAGGTAAGCGATTTCCCTTCAGCAGGCTCAGACACCTCCTCTGTGAAACAAAGGATGAAAGCATGTAGTTCATAAGTCTCCTTACCGCTCTAGCATCCTGTGATATGAGGAATACTATTCTTCTCCTTATTCAGCAGATATTTATTGAGCACTTAGTAAGTCACATGTAGTAACTGAGGACGCAGCAATAAACAAAACAAGAAAAGCCTCTGCTCTTGTGGAGCTTACACATTGATGAGAGAGACAGACAATAAACAAATACAAATGAATATATAACATACAAGAATGTATAACTGCTGGGAATTAAAGCAAAGTAGGGTAAAAGGCTAAGGAGTGAAAGTGATGTGGGGGGCAGGTGAGGTCTGATGGTGCTATCTGAGATGCAGTGATTGGGAAAGATCTTTCCAGGAAGTTGACATAGGAGCAGAAACCCGAATGATGTGAAGAACAAGCCATGAAGGTATCTGGGGAAGAGTGTTCTGAGTAGAGGAAATAGTAAGTACAAAGGCCCTGGGGTTGGAACATGCATGCATTTTCAAGGAATATCACGGAGGCCAGTTGGCTCTGGATTGTGTGAAGCCAGGGGAGAGTAGGAAGAGACGAAGTCAAGCAGGCATTTTGGTGTTGGATTCTGTAAGGTAACAAGAATAACTCTCAAAAATTGGCCCAGCACAGGTGCTCGTGTGAACCTTGGCAGAGGATCAAAGGCCATCTGGAACTCTTATCTAATTTCTAGTTGCTGGCTTCTCACAGTCTCTCTTTACATGACACTGTGTCATTTAACCTCATCGGGGTCATAAGGAAGACCATCTTCAAAGACCAGCAGGCAAGTTAGGGAACCAGAGGCCCTGAAGTCTGAATGTCTGGCTTGTTATTCCCAGTACTTAGGGGGACCAGGGCTTGCCCCAAGTCCTTCCTTTTACCCACTCCTCGTCTAGACTGGTCCTCAGAGATTTGGAATATAAACAATGTATTTAGTAAGAAACGTAACACGTGGTATTCTCTGTCACATTAAAAATGGAATAGTGTGATGGAAAGCAAACTTTGGGCTAAAGTAAGCCTCAATTTTGTTAATACCTACACGAAATTTCCCCTAATCTATTTGTCCCTCCCCTAAGCTGGATATGCACTGTGCCCAGCCCTCCCAGCTCATTTTTCTGTTTTGTAAGAGACAAAGTATCCAGAAAATCTGACTGAGCACTTGCTATGACAGGCTGAGAACCCCCAAACCTTTGTGTTTTCCATTCTCTCGTGAGGCACAAAGGACTGTGGCTAAGGCCTCCTACATCCTGCTAAAGTGACATTATGTCCTACAGCAGGATGTGGAAACTGAAGCCCCTATTTGTCAGAGCAACTGTGAAGGTATTAGAATATTTCTCTCCTTGGGGTTGAGTGCCTTTTTCTTATACTCCATGGATCTGGTAGAGTCTAGGACCAGCCACTCTGGTCTCACTGTCCCTACCCATTTCGTGTTCTGGGAATTCTCTGTGTTCAGAAAGAGGATGTTAATAGCATATTTTCGAGTGGCTACAAAGTTCTAGAAACAATGCCAGGTCCTGTTTACATAAATCATCTCCTTCCATCTTCACTAGACTAAAGTGGTAGACATGATGACCTCCACTCTCCAGGTGAGGCGAGAGGCCCGATGAAGCTCCTAACATCACAGAGCTGGTGCATGAGAGGAGTTTTTCCTTTCATTGCCTCCCTGTCATTCTTCTAGCCATAATCAACCTTGACTCCCGGGAACACTGGCTTCTTGACCCAATCCATTTTGCCATTTTGCCTCCAAATGCCAGCTGGATGGGAATGGAGACTTTTAGGAAGATGTGGTAGGGCAGAACTGGTGTCTTAGATGATGCCATTTATTTATGTATACATGTGTATTTATTTTTAAGAGAGAGACAGACAGAGACTGCGCACAAGTGGGAGAGGGGCAGAGAGGGAGGAGACAGAGGATCCAAAGTTGGCTCTGTGCTGACAGCAGAGAGCCCAACGCGGGGCTCGAACTCACAACTGCAAGATCATGACCTGAGTCGAAGTCAGACACTTAACCGACTGAGCCACCCGGGTGCCCCTAGACGATGGTTTTCAAATAAAGATAAGACAAGTGTGGTGCCTCCTCTGACCTGGACATTCCCAGCCCAAGCAGAGAGAGAGGTGTGTAGCCCTCAGTCAGGGAAGGGCCACCAAGCAGTGCGTTCTGCTTTCTCACCTTGCAAGCCAGCTCCAGGAGTTGCAGGAGCCATACCAGGGACATTTGTGTCCTTTGCTCCCCTTAGCCTCACTAAACCCCCCAGTGGTTGTTCTTCATACAGAGCAGTGGGAGGCTGAGACAGTTATGTGGTTGCTCCCTCTGGGGGAGGTGGTTTTTGATGTTGGTTTCCAAGCACCCAGATGTTTCAAAAGCCAACATGTCCTCCTGTTAGATTTCACCTGTATGGGAACTTGTCTGGTGAAGTAGGAGTTAAGCGAGCCCTGCTGTTTTGGAGATCAGGTCCGAATTGTTCTCTCTGGGCTCTTGGGCCCATTACTTTGTGTTGCAACACGAATTTCCCCCGCAGCTGCCTGCAGAGAGCTCAGCTGGTGTCATCGCTGTGCTCCTGGCTCCTCAGCATTCACTGACACACAGGGAAACTGGATCCATGTTGGACCCAAATGTTACTCAGTTATGTACTTTGTCTCTCTGTAATCCCTCTGGTATTGACACATAGAACTTGGGGACACGGGCGGCGGTGACAGCTCCTGCAGACAGCATGTATTAGCATCGGCATTACTGTCCTTGGCCCTGATACCCTGGGCGCTGGCAAGAGGATTAAGGGATTAGTGTGTGTATGTTACAACCGTCTTTTTATTCCTTGTGACTTTTCAGTTTTGCTCACTTCATAGAGAGGTAAAAGGGGGCTCTGAGTAAAAACAGATGCATTTATCCATTTTGGGGGGTCTGATGGGTAGCATATGCCTCAGACATTTGGGCAGTGTTGAAACATTATCAAATTTCTCCATGCACAGAGCAAATTATCTTGCCTTTGCAGCGAATATTGGTTTAAAAGGGGCTTCGGGGTATTTTGTATATATTTAGAAAATAAAGATCTGTTCGAATCTCTAACTTATTATATTTGATGGCTTGGTGTATGTAGGTTAGATAATCTTTAATGGACTTTGTTCCCTGGACATTTAGTAGAAGGTAGATAGATCTCAGAGGATTATGCCCCTGAAATGAGATTAATATGATAGTTAAATATAGCTTTTTTTTTGCATTTATTTTGGATTTGACCAAATTCTCTGAAATATTAATCCACAAGAAATAGCCCAAAGGAATGTCAATCATATATCTCAACATCATTTCTATGAGTGATAGCATTTTATGCATTTATAGGGTAGAAAAGTTTAGTATAGTAATAATAAATTAGGGCCTTTGGTCTTTATCATTGAGTGTGATTCTTAGATTGTAAAATGCTGACCTCTTATAGCCTATACATTAAAACCTTGGATTGTGAGTAACTTATTCTGTGAGGGTTCTGCAAGACGAGGAAACATTTCTAATAAATAATAAATTTTAAACTGACAGATGAGTAATGTCTTGCAATACGAGTAGTATATGACACCAAATGTCACATGATCACAACTGAGCCAGTGGTTCTTGAAATTCGCTTTGATATACAAGTGCTCTGGATACTAAGCATGTTTCTGGAATGAATTATGCTCTCAAACCAAGGTTTTACTGTATTTTAATGTCTCTCCATTTATTCATTCATTCAACAAACTTTTTATTGAGCATCTACTATGTGGAAGTGGCAGAAATCTAGAACAGTCTAAAATATAGTCTTTGCTCCCCAAAAGCCCACTGACCATAGAGCATAGTTATAGTTTATAACTAAGTGCCAAATGAGCTATGGCAATAGTAAGCAGAGTTTATTGTTGTAGGGATGGGTCAGTAGTGATGGAGAAGGTAGACAAGACTTTATAGAGGAAAGGAAATTAAGATGGCCCCTGGAGAAGGAAAGGTATGCAGCAGAGAAGGGGGTGGCTCTTGGTGGGTTATGGGAGGCAATTAGTAATTCATATTTGGGGTCCAAGGTAAGGTTGGAAAGGGAGATGAGAGCAGATTGTGTCAGATGTTGAATTGTCACATTTGAGGGAGGTGGGTTTTATCTGGTAGGAAGAGAGAGACTTTAAAGGTGTTTTTGAAGAGATGTGAATGAAATGCTGGTTTACAAAGACATTCAGTAGGTGTTCACAGGACAGATAGGCAGGTAGGATGAGACAGGTGGCATGCAAACTAGATAGGAGACCACTGCCACAATCCAGGGGTGCAGCAAAGAGGCCCTGAACACAAGCTATCACCGAAGGAGAGAAGGGGGAGGTTGTACGGGAGGGGAAGTAACTATGCTGAGTTGTCAGGGGTAGGAGTAAGAGCCAGCCTTTTTGGACTGCTTGCCGTGTGCCTGCCAAACTGCTAAGTATTCTGCATGTATTTAATCTTTACAGAAACTCTGTGAAGTGGGAACTGTCACCAGTCCCATTTTCAGATGAGGAAACTGAAACTCAGAGGGGTCAAGTAACTTGATCAACGTCACATTGTAGGAAGTGGAAGAACTGGGATCTGAACTTACGCTCCTAACTCCTAACAGTGTGTGCCTGGTATTGGAGGAGATTGGAGAGGGGGAGGAAAAAGGGGAAGAAACTTCTAAAAAGTATTGGATATGTAACATTTCAAAAGGGTTACTAAGTTATTATTATTTTCTTGGCCTGGAAAAAATAGCCTGAAATAGAAATGAATAAATTACATTTTCATATAGAAAAAAAGACTCTATGGAGTGAAAGCAAAGTTCATCCAAAATGTCCTGTCTTAAAATAGATGCAAAATTCAGAAATGCAATGCATGATGTTTATCTTAATCTCTTTATTTATATGCTCTCATACACAGAGTACTGTATAGCGTGAGTCTGCCTACGTGTACATGTGTGTAAATGTCACAGAGGGATGCAAACGAATTGAAACTGGATGCAAGCTTGACGTGAAAAACGACTGTAGTTTTGACTTTTAAAAAATTATCTGTTTATTTCCCTTTCTCTGCCGATAACTCCTGGTTGAAATGCTGAAATCTTATAAATACGGCACAGTTAACTTGCAAAATGAGCTTAGTGTTCTCAGAGCAGTGCAAGTTGAACAACACATAATTTGGCACAATTTGGTGGGCCTGAGTTTAAGACAAATACAAGACTGAGAGAGCATAGAGGCTTTATTATTTCTAAGTAAGTTCATGTAGTGTACATGGGTTGAACTGATCAGAAACCCCCACGTGGCCCTTTGCCACATCCAAGGCATTCAGTCTTTATGCTTTCATAAGCCGTATTCACAGCACAACATTTCTCCTTCCCAAATAGGAATGTTGTTTCAAATTACCATCTGTGCTTTCGGCAGAATAGTGAATGCCATCCCCCCACCGACCCCCACCCTGCCAGCCCTGTTGGTATCACAGAAAGGTTGGAAGGGCAGTGAGAGCAAGGCAGGGTGCATGGAATCACACAGCTCTAGCGTTCTGTAGTATTAGGAAAGGACTGGTGGAGGGAAGTGTTACCTAGAGCTAGTAAATGGGGGCCTCACTGTCCAATCAGAGTGCTTGAATGACCAATTGGAATACAATTGGAGTATATTTAGAAACGAAAGAAAAGGGCCTTCCTGTAGAATTGCTTGAATTCTTGAGAAAAAGGAAGAGAAAGAAAACTAAGCTTTGTCAAGTATCTTTGTGCCATGCACCCATGTTGTATAACTTGGGTGGCCATACACCATATCCCTGATTTTGCTTATTGGTTCTAGCATAAGTAATAATGGAACTCCCTTTACTTTCAGAAGTATCCTGGTTTGGACAATAAATTACATGGTCACCCTATGCATAATCTGAGTAAGAGCTCTCTAGGGAAAATTTCATTATTTCCATTGTTCACATCTGGAAACTTTGTCTCTGACCACTAGTTCAACACACACAACTCAACAAAACACAAAAAGGATCTGACAACATAGATTATTTCTGCTTCATCATGATACCTCTCAAAGATTTTTATCTATGTCGAAACAATGGTACTCATCTAATAATAGGGCAAATTAGTTTATTATCAAAGCTGTTTGAAAGAGGAGCATATTCTTTCAGTTGTTTTCCAGTGGTGAGGAGTTGGATTTATCCCATACTTCCATATGCTCTCTCTCACCTTGTCTTCTTGTGACTAGGGGTAAAGTTTGGGAAATAGATAAGAAATTGATGATCATAGTTTAGGATGTAATATGGGCTCATGAACTACAAGAAAGGTAACAGATCTGTACAGGAATTAGACCCAGAACTGCTTCTCTCTACCATGAAATAAGTGGGTGACCCAACCCAGGGATCAGAAACAAGGAAGCTAGTATTTATAGCATCATGTTTGTATATCATTTTGTGTGAATAAGTAATAAAGTATTCTCATTTGGTGGGTGTTTGATAGATCTTAGCCAGTCACAGGCACCTAAGAGATTCTTTCAGGCCTTTTGGGTATAAGCTTTCACTCTAGAAAAACAGAGGATAAAGAGCTCTATGAAGGGAGTCTGGAAACCCTGATTCCTCCTCCATATCTGTTATTAGCCATGGGACCTTGTGCAAGTCAAATCCCTTTCTGGGATTCTGTTTCCTAAAGCAAAGAGAAGCGAAGCGAAGGAAAGGAAAGGAAAGGAAAGAAAAGGAAAGGAAAGGAAAGGAAAGGGAAAGAAAAATGAAAAGAAAAGAAGAAAGAAAGAAAAAGAAAATGAGGATATTAGATTATAAGGAGTCCTGCCTTTGGGTAGGTCCTGCCTATTGCTAGTTTTTACGAATAAAGTTTTATTAGAACATAGCCATACCCATTTGTTTACATATTGTCTGAGCCAGTTTTCTAGCTACAAGAGCAGAGGTGAGTAGTTGCAAAAGACTGTATAACCTGTTAAGCATAAAATATTTACTGTCTGGCCCTTTGCAGAAAAAGCTTGCTGATGCCTGGTGTAAATGACCTCCGAGGACATCTTTACTTTTTAAAGTAAAGTCTCTAACCCCAGGAAAGAGGAGAAAGAGAATGAGAAAGGGAGGAAGGAGAAGTTAGAGGTATAGGTCTGAGTCAATGAACAAGAAAGCAACTTACGAACAATCCACAAGCCAATTGTCCTAACAGTGACAGATTGCAATGCCCCCTGCTGGCCAGGAGGACCTTTTGCATATAATGTACACTCAAGGACCACAGGAATCAGACTGGTGGACTCCTTTTCAATATGTTGGTCACAGGCGGTCAGCAGAAAAGTTTCCGTTTGCTCCCAAGTCCTTTGAATTCATAAAACACATGCTTTAATTGGGGAAACAAGGGGAATTTGGGTCTTTAAACTAGGGTGTAAAGCTCCTTTAGAGAGAAGTAAAACCAAGAGAGGACAGGAAAAGCATGCTTGAAAATAACTTGATCATGGTATATGAAGCCAAAGGTAATAAACAGTGCTGGATGGGCTCTGGTGGCCTCAGACAGTAGGTGAGGATGGTTATTGTTGTGATTGCATTAAATCATACTAATCCTAATGCCAAAAGCCACTTTGAATGATGAAGTTAAGTCACTTGCAGTGGTGACCAAGAGGCTCTCCATTGCTGTTCCAGCTGGGCAGGGCTGCTGTCAACCCTCTCAGGCAAGCTCTGCATCCTGTCTTAGCGGCCCAACTCAGTGTTCAGAGGAGACTTGCAGAATTGGCAGATTTCAGTTTGGTTTGGAGTTTTGTTGTGTGTTTCTTGGCAGGAGGGGACCATCCTCCATCCATGGAGCGCCCCGGATTAATGGCTAAAGTAACACCTACTGGCGGGATCAACCCAGGATGGGGGCAGCCTTTCAGCTGTTGACTCATGACTCCTCTTGACTCACAGTCTTACTCCATTTTGTTGGCTGTTTGTGGCTCCTGACCTAAAGCTCAAATTGATTGTTTCGTGATGTGGAAAACATACAAAAAAAGTACATGTGACTTCCTCTCCAGAGTGAAGCATGTGCTCCTTGGTGGGCAAAACTTGGGGGAGTCAAGGGGAAGTTGTTTTGCACTATGGTGAATCCCAAGGCAAAAAATATATTAGCTTTGACCCACAAAATCTTGACTTGATTGCTTTCATGTTAAGTTTCCTTGAACTTCTGCTCACAATCTTGGAAGATGGTTGAGATAAAGTCCTAAGAACCCAAATCCAAATAGAGGCTTGGGTCTTTCCTTTTAACCTCAGTGAATTGACATGGAAGTTGCCATAATCTTGGTGCGTTTTCTTCTCCTCCATGGTAAGTCCTTTCAGGAACAAGGTAGGATACACAAATCTATGGCTGTATGTTTCTGTGCTTACTTTTTTTTTTTCTTGGCCTTTCTCTGAACCCAAGTTGTGCCAAAATGTGCTATTTTTTTATGCTTTGTAGCAGGGTGGAGATATTTATTTTCTCAATCTTTCTCTCTTGGGATTCTAAAGAAAATCAATATGTTTCCAGTAAAGTTTTAAAATGGGATAATTTAACTTAGAGTATGGCCATTATACTCTACTACATATAAAACATTTATTTATATCATGGGTAGACATTAATGCAAATTTTCTTCATTTTTGAAGGGATATAATACACAAAACAAAGGAATGGTGAAGCATCTGTTGAATCGCCTTAGTCTCCCCATTAAAGTGACGCTAACACATAGAAAAACTAGGAATGAAAAATGAACTGAATTTCAGGAAAACTAAACAATAAGTTCCTATGCAAAAGGGCATGTAAAAAGGACCTGCTGGGCATATGACTCATTGTGTGTGGGTGTGTGTGTATGTGCACACATGAGCTTGTGCAGTGGCATGAGAAGCAGGGGAAATCTGACTGAGGGCACCAGTACTGGCACAAGGAAAGAGGATTCTGGGATTCCAGGTATTAGATGGGAATGGATACCATGTCTGCCAGAGTGGGCCATGCCTGCTCTCTTATGTAAGACAGCATCACCTCCAATTTTCCAGGCACCAAATCTGACCTGGTCTGCATGTCCCCCTAAGAAAAGAGATCAAAGTTTGGAACACACAGGGGAATAAAATGGACTAGCATGATAGATCTCTGAGAAAAGGAAGGCAATGGGATCCAGCTCAAAAGCCATCCCCATCCCATCACCTCTTACCTCTTGGCCAAGAATGGCTGACACTGGAATATGCTCTAGATTCCCAAATAAAGCCTCACCTGATGAGTTGCTTGATTGCCCTTGTCTGGGGGAAAATTCTTTTTTTCTGAAGCAACTTATTTCAACTGAAATTTTCCTTTTATGGGTCACCTGAAAGCCAGGATTTCAAAGATGTCAAAACCACCTGCTAAAGTTAATTATTTTCCAAGTGACATAGACCTCAAAGAAAGAGATTTGTTTTCATCTCACCATCTCACCCTCCGTGAGTGGCAGCCATATATGGACTATGGGAACTTATGCAAAGTTGCCATTCTGGGAGGAAAGTCTAACTGAAGTGGTGACCTTGTCATTGGAATTCATTTCAAAATTGACACTCCAGGGGAACTTTCCATATGTCCCACCTGCCAGGCACAGTGCACACTTCTAAAATCTCCAAAGACATTATCTATAACAGTGTCTGACAAATGGTGGCATTGCACCAAAATGTGTAGCTGTGGGGTTTCCTCTTATTGGCTGTATTTGTAATGCTGAGCTTCCCAAGCACATGGAAAAGTCTTACTTATGACATGAGCCAAGAAATTTCATCAAGCTGGTACAGCCTAAAGGAACTGAGAATTGAGGACCTTGTTTACACAAGCAGATGGTCAATACATGGTTATTCAATCAAATATTTTTGCTTTTAAGAAGTTGAGGAACTTATGGGGAGGTATTGTTTTAAGAGAAAGTGATTGGCAGATGGGTCCACTCTCTTTAATTGGATTGTTTAATTTTGAGCAGTATGTTATGAAGTTGATGTTTTTAAAAAAATTTTTTCTAACGTTTATTTACTTTTGAGATGGAGAGAGACAGAGCATGAAGGGGGGAGGGTCAGAGAGAGGGAGACACAGAATCTGAAACAGGCTTCAGGCTCTGAGCTGTCAGCACAGAGCCCGACGCGGGGCTCGAACTCACAGACTGAGAGATCATGACCTGAGCCAAAGTCAGACACTTAACCGACTGAGCCACCCAGGCGCCCCAATGTTTTTCTAAAAAGATAGCACCCGGCACTAGTGAGGGGTTTGGAAATGTTCATACTTCTAAATTGCCAATAAGAGTGTAGATTGTTATGGGTTTTTGGATAAGTATTTGTACACTGCCACTCAGCAATGCGTCTTTTAATAATTTATCTTAGGGACATAATTAGTACTATACATAGAGGTATATATACAAGGATTTTCATCACACTATTTAAAAAAGTTTTTTTTTTTTAATGTTTATTTATTTTTGAGAGAGAGAGTGAGACAGAGTGTGAGCGGGGAAGGACCAGAGAGGGAGACACAGAATCGGAAGCAGCCTCCAGGCTCTGAGCAGTCAGCACAGAGCCCGACATGGGGCTCCAACTCATGGACCTGGAGATCATGACCTGAGCTGAAGTCGGATGCCCAACCGACTGAGCCACCCAGGCGCCCCTCATCACGCTATTCTTAAAAAATGTTTATTTTATTATTTACATATTTGTTTATTTATTTAGAGAGAGGCAGAGACAGAGGGAGAGAGAGAGAATCTATGCACTGTCAGCACAGAGCCCGATGTGGGGGCTCCATCTCAGGAACCACAAGATCATGACCTGAGCTGAAATCAAGAAAATGGCACTTAACCAGCTGAGCCACCAAGGTGCCCCTACATCACACCATTTTAATGAAAAGTTTGCAAATAATAAAATTCCCAGTAAAAGAGGGTAGTTAAATAAAGTTTGACATACATATTCTGAAGACACAAACATCATTTTGAAAGACTTTTTAGTGATGGAAAGAGGAATATTCTCCCAATATAATGTTAAGTGGAAAAAAGCAGGGAATGAAATGAATTAATTAAATAACTTTGGTAAATAATATACGTATAAGAAAAATACCAGAAGTACATAATCAGTAATATGTTTTGGTTTATATCTGGCTGGTGGGATTATGGTAGGGCTTTTTTTCCCCTCTACTTTTCCATATTCACCACAGGAAACATGTTATCCACAAGAAATATGCCTTACTCTTATAATTTAAAAGTTTATAATTGTGGGGGGTTTTTTGGAAGAATTGAGCAGTTCATTAAAGAGTATGACAGAAGTGACATTATTCAATTTAACTACACCCCAATTTATCCATAAAAGATTTGAGGCTAATTACAAGAAATATGTATGTTAAAATGATTAAACACAATTAAAAAATCGGGATTGAGGGACACTTGGGTGGCTGAGTTGGTTAAGCATCTGATTCTTGATATCAGCTCAGGTCTTGATCTCAGGGTAGTGAGTTGGGCTCCACGCTGTGTGTGAAGCCTACTTAAAAAGAAAAAAAAAAGCAGGATCGAGGAAGAAATAAATATGAATACAATGTCAAGACTAAAGATAAAAATAGAACTCACATCTACAGGCCATACTGTCCTACTTAATTGCATTAGCCAAGCTAGAGATTGGATGATATTTCCTAGTGGCTGAAGCAAAGCCCCTCAGTGGCATAACAGGCAAAGTTCTGGAGCCCTACCTGAGAGACATTAATGTGGGACTTTAACTGATAGACATCAAGAGATAAGGCAAACCTATGTCCTGGCAATATCTCCAACTGCAGGAACTGCCATATGCCTGTTTTTATAGCATCCTCAATGAATGTCAGTGGAGTAACTAAAAATGTGACTCAGTGAGCAATTATACGGGATCTGTCTTAGTTTCGGTTCTGCTTAAAGCAGAACTCAACAAGGACTTGGGTGAAGGTAGTTTATTTGGGAAGTGATCTTAGGAAGCAGGAGTATGAAGCAGGGAAAACCCATATAGAGTCGGGTGTTTTTTGGTGTGTGTGAATAGCTTTATTGAGATATAATTGGAACATATAAAGAGAAGCTTCTTTCTCTTACATTCTTAAGTGAATACCATAGAATTCACCCACTTAAAGCATACAATGAAAGGGTTTTTAGTACATTAAAGAGTGTAATCTCAGAGGTTTCATCATGCTGGGATCTCTGAGGAACTAGATAGAAAACTCTTCAGAATTGACCCCCAAAGGATAGGAGCCTGGGGCATCGTCTTCCTCTGGTTGAGGGAAGCCTGTGTGTTGTTAACTCTCCTGCCCTCTGGCCATGCCTGGGAACTACACCGTCAGTCACTTCTCTGCTAGCTCCGAATTTTCCTCCTTTAAGACACTTTTCTACTCTAAATATAATTAGCTCTGTTTGTGACTTTTTAATCACTGTTAATACCTTTATTTAAGCTCTTTCCATATTGAATTGTAATTTTCTGTTTATTTATGTATCTCTCTACTATTAGAGGATGAACACTTCAGGGACAGGGACTGATTCATTTCTGTCACTTTGGCACCTAGCCCAGTCCTGACACACAGGTTCTTTGAAATATTTATCGAATTGATGAATAATTAATTGCTTTACAAGACAATGTAAACAAATCAACAGTTCAATTCTGGAATTTTTATTGGTGTCTTCCATGTGGCATCTACTGGGCCAGATGCCAGGGATTCAAACATGAATAAATCAATGTTTCTTGCCATAAAGTTGCCAGCATCTAGAAGAGGAGATTGAAACATGAAAAAGAATGACAACACAGAGCAGTAAACAATATCAAAGAGGTGTTAAGTTGAACCATATGGAATGGTCATCTTTATAGGTCAGAAAAAAATGAATATGGGCCATGCCATGTGTTTAAACCTATTAAATATGATGCTGCCAGAACAGAAGGTAGAATGATTAATGAATTTGACATGGTCTTGACCTGCGAGGGCTTTAATTCTAAGGCTTGGGAAAATGGAAAAGGCACTTGAATCCTTAGAAGACAGTAGAGGATACTTTGAGAAGATAAACTCAAGAACAGATTACATTGTGAACAAGCAGGGTGGTTGGTACATCAGTAGAGGTGGGGGGTAAACAAGGATGAGGTTTGAGGCTGCCACTTCTTCTGAAAAAAGCATTTTCCTTTTCAGCATCTTACTTCCCTAAGCTAGTTATCAAAATAAACTGCAAAAAGTTCTCCTGTGAAATTCTGGATCACACAATTTGTAGTGTTACCTATTAAGCAAAACATGCCAAGTATATTAGTTATTTCTTGCTATGGAATGAGTCACCCATAATGACATTTATTGTCTCATGTTTCTGCGAGTCTAGAGTCCAGGCACAGCTTAGCTGGGTCCTCAAGCTCTCTGTCGCTCGTAACGCTGCAATCGAGATGTTGGCCAGGGCTGCATTCCTCTCAAGGTTTGACTGGAGCAGGACCCACCTCCAAGCTCACTTATGTGGCCGTCGGAGTGAGGGCCTCAGTTCCTTGATGGATTTTGGAAGAAAGGCACCCCTACTCCTAGCCAAATGGTGTCTCTATAGGGCTGTGCACATCATGAAAACTGAATTCTACCGGAGCAACAAGTAAGAAAGCAAAACAGGACAGATAAGATGGAAGTCGCTGTCTTTTATAATCTAATTCTGGGAGTAACTTTTGGAGTATTCCATTTGTTAGATTTTGAAGCCACCAGTCCAGCCACATTCATGTGGAAGGAATTACACAAGGACACGAATACCACAAAGAGGGATCTGTGGAAGCCATTTCAAAAGATGTCTAGTATATATCAAGGAATTTTCAGAATCTACCAAGGACTTTTGTTCCCTGGTCAGAATTTCCTGCTCCCTGGGTGTTGTTCATCTCTTGCTAGTCTTCAAGAGATTGTTCTAGCTACCAGGGAAGAGGACGAAAGGCTTGCATCCAGGGGAACAACAATCATTGTGTAAGACTCAGTCATGTAGTTAGAATCATATCATGACATAGGGGAAAGAAATTCCAAGAAAAGTTGATGTTCCCTCCTTCCCAACCCATTTACAGGTGAGGAAACCAAAAGACCTGATTGTTCTGAGCCAACACATTAAATCTGCCTGAGACAACAGTGTGTTAGGATAAAGCTCAGGATGTGTAAAATGAGTTGTGGTGACCACCATTGAGTTATGGTGCTCAAGGGGTCTCAGAGTCTGACCACTCCTGAGAGCATGTGCTTACTTCTGGGCACTAGGTTTTAAAAAGGGACATTGACATCCTGGAGATTATGTGAAGAGGATGAGCCAGGATTTGGATAATCTAAAGAGAAGGAGTGGGAAGAACTGGCACTTCTTACCTGTGAAAGAGAAGACCACACACACACACACACACACACACACACACACACACACAGCACCAACCATGAAAGTCACCTTTAAGAAGTACAGTAGTGAGCGAACTATCTCTGCATAGCTCCAGAGGATAGTGTGCAGGAGCTGTCAGGGGGCTGATTTCAAGACCTCTCTCTCACTGTAGGTGGTTAAGCTGAGGCTGGGCTATGCACAGTGATGGTGGCACTCTTTTGGTTAAGTGACCGAAACCTAACTCAAGCAAGCTTGGGCAGAAACTGGTTCTCATAATCTAATGCAAGGAGAGCAGAGATAGGAAATGGGTTCAGGATTCTCCACTGTTCTCTAACTGTATGCACACCAACTTTTCCATGAGGTGGGACCCAGGAATGTCAACAGATGTGGACTCAGGTTTTCATAGCTTCATGATCACATAGGAAAGTTCTCTCCTAGCTCCTACTCAAAATCCAAAATCAACGGAATGCCTGCCATGTACTGGGTACTGGTCAAGACATCGAGAATGCAGCAGTGAGCAAAACAAGCATCCACGTCCACCTGAGGGTGACATTCTAGAGGAATTGGCCTGGGGCAGTCTAGGTGCCCACCTTTTGACCGCTCCAGGCCATCACACACACTGCTGCCCAGGGAACTTCTGACCATAGGCCTGCCTGCCCTCACTCAACAATTCGCATGGCTTCTCTTTCTTACAGTATCTGGTTCAGGATCCTCAGTATGGTCACCAGGGCCCTGTATGATGGGCTCCAACTTACCTTTCTGCTTTCTCCATCGTGCAGTCTGCTAAAAAAAGAAATGAGGGGCACCTGGGTGGCTCAGTCAGTTGAGTGTCTGACTTTGGCTAAGGTCATGATATTGCAGTTTGTGAGTTCAAGGCTCACATCAGGCTCACTGCTGTCAGCCTGTCAGTGCAGAACCCACTTGTATCCTCTGAACCTCTCTCTCTCTCTCTCTGCCCCTCCTCTGCTCGTGCTCTCTCTCTCTCTCTCTCTCTCTCAAAAAATAAATAAAATATTAAAAAACAGAAAAAAAACAAAACAAAAAACCCCAAAACAACCATCATTTAAAAAATTTAGAAAACAATGAAAAAGGGCTCTTGTAGTTTTCCAGATGTTCTCTGTGCTTTTGTTCTCCATGTGTTGTCAAAATGTGTTTTTAGACTGGACTGACACATTTCCATCCCTCTCTGAATATTCGACTTTCTTTTAAGGTCTATCTCAAATACTTACCAATTACTTATTAAGCCTTCTCCATTGTCTCCCCATCTTCTGGCTTTCTACTTTATCTCTCACAGTAGTTTATTTCTTTACTAAGCTCTAACTCATCTTTATATCCTCTGTGGTACGTAGGCCAGGCTCAAAGTTTCTACCTTTGTTCACGCTGTTTCCTTAGAAGCATCATCCTTTCCCTTTTATTTCTGCTTGTGGAATGAAAACTTTCTTTCACCTGCCAGATATTCTCTGATCCTCCTCACCTCCTCACCACGTAATGCTCCATTTATACTTCTTCTCTGTATTTGAGCATATCCTCCTTTGTCACCAAATGTTCTGAGAAGGCAACTCAATCTCCCATTCAATTATAAGCTATTTAAGGGAAGGAGCCTCATCTTTTCATTTTTCCCAATCTCCAAAATGTGAAGTTCTGTTCTCTGTTTGTGGCTCTCATTCAATATAATGTTTATTGGTTTGAATTTAATTGAGTTGAATATAAATCCCTGGAACGCTGTACTTTTTGTGGGCCATGGGTCCATTGTGAGTGCTCAGAGAATGTTGAATCACACTAAAACAATATGGATAATTTTGTTAGTGAAATGTACTTTCACATGAACAAAACTGACATGTAACAGGCCTTGTAATATGTTTTCCTTATTATAATGTTGTTGCCGAAAGTCTTGCTTGTTAATGCAACAGGAAAGTTCAATATGGCAAAGCACCAGTGTTGTCTTTTTGAGGGATAACTAAGGAGCTGAGGAAAGTATGAAACTAATAATGTCTTTGATCCTGTGAATAGGTTCTCTCTCTTTACTCTTTCAGTCAAGCAAGATGGCCTATAGCAACAGGTTCTTAGATTGGTCAAGCTTTTGGGATGGCCTTGAGCTAAAGTGGTGAGCATTTCATTCGTGCTGCTAATGTTTATTGAGCTCTCACTCAGTGCCACTCACTGCTCTAAATGCTGGAGATGCACTGATGTTACAGGTTAAATTGCGTCCCCAACTATAGGTTGGAATGTTGACCCCAAGTACCTCAGAATGTGACATCATTTGGCGATACAGTTGTTATAGAGGTAATCAACTCAAGGCAAGGTCATTATGGTGGGCTCCATTCCAGTGTGAACTATCTCTTTATAAAAATGGGAAATTTGGACACAGAGATATGTATAGAGGGAAGATGGGGTGAAGGGACAGTTAGAATATCGCATGAACATGGAGACAGCCATCTATGAGCCAGGGAGAGAGACCTGGAACAGATCTTTCCCTCACAGCCCTCAGAAGGAACCAGTCTTGCAAATGAACACCTTGATTTCAGACTTTTAGGCCCCAGAACTGTGAGCTAACATATTTCTGTTGTTTAAGCCACTCAACTTATGTGAATTTGTTACAGCCACACTAGCAAACTAATATAAGTGGTGAATGAAATGGATAGGTTTCCTGTAGCCACTGAGCTTACAGTCCAAGGGGAGGGACAGATATTGCCCAAACAACCAGACAATGAATGTGTAATTGAAAACCGAAAGAAGTGCTCTAAAGAGAAGATCGAGGCCCAGTGACCACATAAAGGAAAAGATCCCAACTTAGCCCTACACATTCAGATCTGAAAGTATTAAGGAAGTAATGACTTGCATTCATTTAGCACAGATTCCTAGACGATTCTGAATAAAGCTTTGTTCAGGAAAATTCCGGTAGGGAAAAATATAAACACTGGATCCACAGGGCCGCTATGCATTTCGAGGGAAAGGATGGAAATCCCATTCCTCAAACCATTTCAGATGGCACAGGGGAAAGCACTTTAAAGTTTATTCTAGGCAGTCTTATGCTGGCTGGTTGATTTCATCTGGATCTTTTTCACTTCTTTTTCTTGCAAATCCCTTGCTGCTTTTCAAATTATGACCTGACAGTTGAAGGGCTTATAATACCTCCTTTCCATAGTCATGACATGTCTTTCTTAATAAAACTAATCATGCAGAGCTAATAATTTAAGACCCCCAACCCAAATAAAATAAGGTGGCATTTAAACAAAATTAAAGATATTTAGGAATTTCCACGTTCTGAAGGAGTATAAATGTGTTAAGAAGTCGAACCCTGAAGTGAATTTGGCATTTGGCAGCCTGAGAGGCTCTTTGCAAATGTAACATTATTTGGCACCCCAAAGGTTGCAGAAGCCATACCTGTAGACGGTCTCAGAAACCATTTTAATTATCTCATTGAAAATCACAGTCTTGATAGTTGATTCTGCTGGCGTATGAGTCATCTAGCCTTTTTGAACTCAATACCCCAAATTGTGGATGCTCAGATTTCAGCTGAATTGAACTTCAAAATCTGGGAAATATCAAATGGTTTTAGAAAGCCAAAGGCTCACTTTCATTTGCCTACATACCACTCAGAATGGATAAAGTTAAGAGGACCGATGGTCTCTTTGCCACGTGGGCCTATGTCAGTGTGATCCAATCTGTTGGTGACATTAGATTGTGTAGACATAAGTGTCAGGCTAGATTGACCCCAGAGTTATACAGGCAAGGGCAGCCAACTAGGAACAAGCCTCATGCTCCCTCATTCTGAAACCTGGAGATCTCAGTCTGAGCCATGAGGCAGGGAGGAGAGCCCTGATTCCAAGCCAGTTGCTTTTCTATGTCTAGCACCTTTCTGCTCTGCCATATTTGCCTGAATGTGCTGCCTTCTCTCTGTCCACTGTAGCAGCAGCCATCTTTTCCCTCCTATAACTGCTTGTGGGCTATCATTGACCTTTGAAGGACTGGAGCCTTGTTCATGTTGGATATGTTTCCACACATTCTCACTCAGATTATCTGGGTGACTGACTCTCTCTTGCCAGCTGCTATAAGTATTACATCCTGTGTTCAGCAAAAGATATGTCAACATGGGGAAACCTTTCTATTGTGATGGACCCAATGAAGCGCCAATCATTGATTCCAGCCTGCTCTGTCATTTGCCCCCAGTTTCTGTGTGGCCTCTCATAATTAAGGATCATAAAAGAAAGGTCCATATGGGAAGGGAAGTTCAGGTCCTTTCTGGGTTCCAGGCAGCACAGATTTGAGAATAGGTAGCCCATGGACTCTTTTACGCTACTGATGTGCTTAAAAATGATTGTGTCAGGCTGCTGGTGTTTAAATGTGGTCTTGAGCCCTATATCTGTATCTTGGACAGCCACAACGACAGCATGAAATCTGAGATTAAATGTTTTGCTTGGGGCAGAATGACAGCACATGCTGAGGGTCTTTTAAATTTTCTGTGAAAGTCTACTTGACTTTATGTTCCTGTTCTCACTATTTCTCCCTTACGCGTGCACACGCACACACACACACACACACACACACACACACACACACACACAGACGCACACGATCAGGATTAAAGTGAAGTGAGAGAAATACTTGCCCTGGGCACAGAACTTAAAGGAATACCAAAAAACACAGTCATCAACATAAATAATATTTTCATGCAATATTTTTAAAAATCAAAATTAATGCAAAAAAACCCCCATCATGAACAGAATATAAAAAACTACAAGTAGAAGCAGGGTCAATTTTATTGATTTTTCCTTTGCCTCAGGTTCCAAAATAGTTCAGCAGGGTATGGCACTATAACTGATCCTGTATTCTTTTAAAATTTTGATATTTAGTTTATTATGCATTTTTGTATTAATTTTTATTTTTCAAATATTGCATTAAAGGATTATTTTTATTTTAATTTTAAGACAATATATAAATATTATTTTAATTAATATATAAATATTAATATATAAAATTTTAATTTTAATATTTAAAATACTTGTCTATCTTGACTACTGTGGTTCGGGGGCCCTTTTCTAGTCCTGGCCCTGAAGCTACATGTGGACAGATAGATATACACACACACATACATATACACACACATACACACACATACACACCTTTCTATAGTTCACAAGGAACAAAATATTCTTTGCCTAAAACCTTATGATGTCCGTTATTTTGTAATCTCTTTCTCATGCTCTTATGAGCTCATATAGCAGTTCTTGTATGAGAACTGCTTTGCCAGGAAAATATATGATATTGTTTTCTTTGTATTGATACCATATTATCAACTTATAACCAAATTGTGCTTTGACTCCAAGTAGGAATCTCTGGTGATGTAAACATTTTCCAAGCCCTTCTGTCCAAAACTCACCTTTAGAAGTCTGCAGTGGGGGGCCCTCCGGGGCGTTGAAGGTAACATGTCCCAAAACAAACTCATTACCCATTGTGCCAAACCTCCAGCAGAGCTAAAGCCTTCAACATTCACACGTTAACCCAAATTATACACTTGGGATTCACGTTTCCTTCTCTCTTTCCCCATGAGACCCTTTCCATTCTGCTTTTGCAGGGTCTCCTGATTGCTACCATCTTTCCCATTACCAATGCCACTACCCCATTTGGGCACTCCAGTCAGTTCTCCTTCTGACAGCATGATGCCTCTGTGCTCCCCCTCTCCAAACCATCCTTCCCTTTGCAGCCAGGGTGGCATCTTTAAAAATCAAGTTGAAAGAGTCCCCTGTGCTGGTTGACTCTTCCTTTGCCATGATTGTTGGAGGGGTGGTTGAGCTGTTTGTGTTTATTGGATGTCTTCATATGGGCAGTTTAGGGCAGGGAATGCAGAAAGCCTGGCTGACTGCATTCACCTCTCCTCCATGCACCATGTGGTGGAGCCACACTGCAGTCACAAGCCGTGGTGGCGATGTCCTGTTCAGGGTGGTGAAGTTCAGAAATCACTGTTCTCTTGACTTTAGTGAACAGTTCTCCAAATACTACTCCAATGATTGGGGGCTGTATTTAGCTTCATTGTTTCCTAAAGCTGATCATTTCTACCTACAACTGTTTGGTTTGGTGCAACTACAGACTAGCTTAGGTTTTAGGATAGGAAGAAGATCTAGTAGGAAGAGAGAAGTAAAGGAAGATATTAAGAATGATTTGTCCAGGAGAACTTGTTGGGGCCAGGGCTAGAGCTGGTGTTTTGTTTGTTTGTTTGTTTGTTTGTTTTCTTCAGACTATAAAGGACAACCCAACTAAGAATTAAATGAAACTAAGAATAGGCTTAGGGAGAGGAGGAACTTGAAGCCTAAATCTTCAGAACAGGAAGCTGGAGAGTTGCTGACCAAAAGGTGTCACATGTAGATATAAGAGCATAAGTAATAGAGCTAGAAATCCAGGAACAAATGGGATAAAAGCAAATGCAAGGACATCAAGAGTGGTCTGAAAGGGGCATTGAGATTATTGCCCAGGTTGGGGAGGCCACAGGTTTTACCTACTGTCTGGGGCAGCTGTGGGCCAGCCATATCCAAAATCTGGAAATAGGGTGTCTCAGTTATGATCCAAAGTCATAGAAGTCCACTTGTTAGAGGGCCAGAAGGAAAGATACGCAGTTGGCTTGGGCTGCTTATCTACTACCTATAACCTTGGCCCATCAGTTTTTTGCAGCTGTCTTCCCTGGACCCTTCCAAGATGCACTATTGATAAAATATCATTGCCTACTAAAATGGCTCCAGGGGTGCCTGGGTGGCACAGTCGATTGAGTGTCCAACTTTTGATCTTGGCTCAAGTCACGATTTCGTGGTTTGTGGTTTCAAGCAACGCATTGGGCTCTGCACTGATGGTGTGGAGCCTGCTTGGGATTCTGTCCTGCTTTTGATCTCTCTCTCTCTCTCTCTCTCTCTCTCTCAAAATAAATAAACTTAAAAAAATTAAATGGTTCCAGAAGCTTCTCTTGGGAAGAAAGAGGGAATTTGAATGATTTGACATACTGTGTTTAGCACGTTGTGTAAATTCCATAGAGTTGGATGAAAGAGAAAGTGGAAGTTACAGTAATACTACTTTTCAACACATTTTGTTATTCTCTACATTCCAGTAGACCAAGAACCAAATCTCATCCCTGAAAACATAACTATACATCATAGACATTTCTACATTTTGGGTTAGTCTTGAAAGATGGACAAGGAGGCAATATTGATTCTAAGTACCACATTTAAGCACCAGAGTTGTTTCTCTTCCAGCATTTTTCAAGTCTGTTTATTGCCTGGCAAATGACCCACTGATATCAGAAAGAGCAAGGGCTTCATAGCTAGACACAATGGACTGTACAGTGTGGCTGGTGACCTGAACTCCGTCCCCCCTTGAAGGTAGAGGTAAGGAGCCTGAAGTCCTGGCCACACCACGCTGAGAGATGCTTAAACCATTCATATGGATGTGTCCAGCCATCTTCCCCTAGAAGAAATCTATAGGTTCAGTTTTTCTTCTGTGGTTGGGCAGACTCTTTAGGGGCCTGCAGGGGAGTTATTTGATAAGGGGTGGAGATCCTGCAAGGGATAGGGAAATGGCAAGACATGGAGCCAGACGTGTTGGGAGAGAGGAGAACCTGTCCATCTGGCTTACAATTGCATCCCAGGATCCCACACAGCACTTAGCACACAGTAGGTGCTTAGAAAATATTTGTTGAATGAATGGATGGGAACTCTTTACCTGTCTAGTGAACCTAGGCATATTTAGCCATATAAGACTCAGTTTAATCACAGATAAAATAGGGACATTAATGCCTTCCTGCCTTTATTACAGATTATTGTCAGAAAATGCTTTTTAACCATGTACAAATGTAAGTTATTATAATTAGACTTTCTCCATAAAAGCAGTATATTGATTATACAAATGAAGCAGATGTAAGAAGAGAAAAATTGCCCAAGAATAGGACAGTAAAGCCTTGACTAACAAGAACACTCAGAGAATGAGGTGTTCCAGTTAACTGAATTACTGTTTAAGTAGGAGATAAACAGAACAACCTTTGTTTCAACTCCCAACGAGTCTGTAATTCCTTGCCCTAGGAAGAACAAACTGATTAAGTATTCCATTAACAGTTAAGGATACGGCTGCATCCTTTGGTCATTGTTCTGTATACTACCGCTTCTATAGTGCTAAAAGTCACTGACTTCAGGACATAGTTGAGATGTGGCTCTGTTATCCTGTGGGCATGTATGGGTGTGATACATTATAGATATTAGAAACACAAAGTGTTGAGGAAGGTGGAACTAGGCAGGGTGGAATATTCTCATTGGTAAGTAGTTCATATACAATATTAAGGCATCCCATACTCAAAGTCCAAAGAGCATCATTGCTGTTTTATTTATTTTTTTGCTGGCAAACATTTATTGGGTGCCTACCACATGTGAAGCATTGGGCTGGGTTCTGCACGCTACGTGGTCATGACAAATCAACATCACATATTATGGTTAGTGATACGACAGGACTGATCACAGGATGCCGGGTGAGCACAGAGGCAAGATTGCTCAGCTGGACTTCTGGCAGGAAAGAGAAGACAGACCTGTCAGGTATGGTTCATCCTGCAGTTGCTGAATGATACTCAGGTGGGCTAAAATAGTGTGGCTCTGGTGGTTTGCTGGATTCCACAATAAAGCCTATTAAGTTTCGAGTCAGTTGCTCTGGGATTTGGAGAAGGGCTACAAGCCCTAAGAGGTAGCAGAATTGTGGGCAGAGAAGCCAAGGCATGCAACGTTCTCTAGATTTGGCTGGGGACATGGTGACCAGGTTTGGCCAAGCATGTAGACCCTTGGACACATCAGATACCATGACCCCTTAACTCTATACAGCATCACGTTTATTCATTTGGTGGTTTAAATTTTTGAATGTCTGTTGTCTGTGATTTGGAGATAATAATATGATAAGCACATACTGTGTCTGGCATATAGCAGGTACCCAACAGTAGCTGGATACCAACCAGTTTCCATCTCTACCTTCACCTGTTTTCCTTTTTCTCTTCTGGCAGCTCCCCTTCCTCTCCTTCTAATCCTCAAAGGAAGATTTCTTATTGCCTTATGGCCAGAGTGTTTTTCCTTTTGAAGCATCACTGTGTGGTACATTTTCTCCTTCTCAGTTAGAAACCAGAGGAGAATGAGGATGAGGTGAGAGATATGCCTGTGACATGTTTTTGTTAATAAGAGTGTGACATCTTAACTTGATTAAAAAAAATTATCTTAGAAAGGAAGTGGAGGCTTGAATCTAGCATGTTCTTGATTAACTTTATTAGGGAAAATACTTTGAAAGAGATTCCCCAACTTGAGAGAAGTTTTAAAATACATACACAATTTTAAATTAAGTTGACACCATGCCAGTTTCAGAGTGAAGAGGTACACTCCTATTGTCATGGGCAATTCTAGTGGATATTTCTTGTCTCTTGGCTTCTAATGTCCAAACCCCCGATCTTCCTACTGGCATTCCAACCTTCCATTCTTGCGGGGAATGCCCTTTTGAAAGTGGGTTAACATGAGAGCAATTCTAAGACTGTGCCTCATGTTATGGAATCTAGGAGTCCAGATTCTTCCTCTCTACTACCCATTGTCATGTTCAAGGGCCAGGAATGTGACCTAAAGGCCAAGCATGTGATCGTAGGGCCAGGCACATGACTTGGGCTTGACCAGTCAGAAACTATTGCTGGGACTTTGAATATCCAGTAAATACCACAATAGAGAAGAAAATACTTCAAAGTTAGTTGCATTGCTGAGCCAGCAGGGGTATTTGGTGGTCCCAGCCACATGACTCTTCTCACCCGGTTCTCCATGCTCCATTGGTTCTTGCCATTGCCTAGACCTAGTTTCAGCATCCATTTGATCTTAAGACTTCTCCCAATTTCTTTCCAAAATGTCTTATTTCTGCTTGAGTTAATAAGAGTTGGACTGCTATACCATTACTGTTTAGGTATTCCATTGGTGATAAGGAAAAATCAGGTGGAAAGGTTAGCCTTTCTTTCATGTCTCTCTTTAAGCAATATTTCTTAAACTCTCCTGGATTGTATCAGCTCAGTGATTTGGTTGAAGAAGGTGAAGAGGTGATCCTGTTTCAGGATATGAGTCAGTGGGAATGTTGGTTATAGAGACGTCTGGAATCCAGAGCATTCTATATTTTATTTATTATATTTCTGAAATTCTCAGTCTCTTTTGAGGCCCTTAGTGTGAATCTTTGCATTGGCTTTATTGACATTTTAATTATTTCATGTTTCTTTTGCTGAATAAGATCTAAATAGAGCTTATTTAAGTAAATATTTTAAAAATAAGTGTAAAGTGCCAAGATACTGAAGTTCACAAAATGATATGAGTCGGTCCACAGATGGAGGTTATTATGAACATGCATTTATGTCTTATGAATCAGTCCATTGCAAAGGAGAGAGTAGGAGGAAGAAGTCTCAGCAAAGGAAGAAACATTGGTCAGCATTTGCTCTCTTAATGGCATTTGGCTCCCTTCTATTCCAAGCCCTGTCATTCTTGGATTATGTTGTTTCTGAGAATAAAATATAGTAATATGTAACTGAGATGGTGGTGGATGGGTCCCAATCACAATTCCTGTGGTTTTTTTTTTTAAATAAAATATTTAAAAAAATGTTTTTTTGGATTTGAGTACAGTTGATCCAATGTTACATTGGTTTCACCAGGTGTACAACATAGTGATTCAACGTCTCTGTACATTATGCTATGTTCACCGCAAATGCAGTTACCACCTATCACCGTACCACACTATTATACTATCACTGACTATATTCCCTATGCTGTGCCTTTTATTCCTGTGACTAATTCATCCCACAACTGGATGTCTGTATCTCCCGCTTCCTTTCACTCATTTTGCCCATCCCCCACCCTCCTCCCTTTAGCAACCTTCAGACTGTTCTCTGTATTTATAGGTCTGATTCTGGTTTTTGTTTGTCTATTCATTTGTTTTGTTTTTTAGATTCCACATATGAGTGGAACCATGTGGTATTTGTCTTTCTTAGTCTGACTTACTTCACTTAGTGTAATACCCTCTAAGTCCATCCGTGTGGTTGCAGATGACAAGATCCCATCCTTTTTGTGGCTGTGTAATATTCCATTACACATAAATTATATATATGTGTATATACTTTATACAGTATAATACCACACCATCTTTATTCATCTACCGATGGATGCCTAGGTTGCTCCCATATCTTCATTATTGTAAATAATGCTACAATAAACATAAGGATGCATGTATTCTTCCAAATGAGGGTTTTCATTTTTCAATCACAGTTCTTTTGAAATCTCTTTGGCTGAATGAGGTCGGGGATCAGAAGGAAAAAATGATTATAATTAAGGTGAATGAATGAATAATCATTCAACATACATAAATTCAACAGGAAACTATCAAAGCCCTACTCTGGGCCGGAGACTGTGTTATGCCAGAGGATACAGAGAAGGAAGACAACTAATTCCTATCCTCAGAGAGCTTAGAATCTCATATAACTTCCAAGTGTGGATAGAGTAAATTTATTTCACATCAATAACTTCAGTCCAGATGCTTGCAGGACTTGAGGTGCCTCTATACAGAGGCAGGAATTGTTTTCCCACTCCAGACCTGGCATGCCCTTCAACTCTGACCACAATTGTTTGTCTACCACCCATGGATCCTGTGGGGTCAGCTAAATTTGTGGGTAAAAGAGACAAAAGGACAGGAGGAAGACACAGTGAGAAGATTACTGCAGAGCCAGCTTTAAAATAGAACCAGCTCTAAAAAGGAGAAAAAGGAAGAACAGACTAAGAGGCCATTTCAAAATTCTAATCAATGGATTGGTGCCATCTTGGTAATATTTTATAATCTGTGGCAAAATGACTGTAGTAATTTACCATATGCCAGTTTAAGGTTGGCGAAGGCCCTTTGTGAGAAAGACTTATTTATTTTAGGAATATCTTCTCCCAAATTTAAAATGTCCCCTCTTTTATGGCAGAATGTACTCAACTGACAGTTCTGAGAATCCTTCAGAATACATTTCTTAGTCTGCAAAATCTGGAGGTCAGGAATCACGGAGAAATTAGAGCATAGTTTCCACGACATGAGATACTTCAGCTCTTCAGTAGACAAAGGCATTTCTCAGAGTGAAGTTTCTCAGGGAACAACCCTGCCTTCTTAATGTAGAAAATGAAGAGGAATGATGGATAGGATTCTAGAACCAAAGCTTGCCTCACAGTCTGCAGGTGGAATACATCTGGCCCCTCAGAGGTTTGAATTTCAGAAGAAGCTGGCTTGAAGGCACAGGGTCAGACCAGCATTTACAGGGCTGGATAGAAGTGAGGGACACAGGAATAGATGAGTCAAGATCCATCATACTGGAATGAATGTCAATCTTCCTCAGCTACATCATTGACCAACTAGCTACATCAAGACTAGGAAATCCCTCCAACAGCTGAGATGCCAGATGGGATGCCGGTTAATTTTCCAAAAAGGAGTTAATATCCTTTTTATCTCTTCTTCATGTAAAGCAAGGAAGACTCCTGAAACCAGAAACTTCTCCTGATGTAAAACTAGAAGCCACTCCCAATAGCACAAGCCTCCAAAGCAGTGAGCAGTCACCTCAGCACTTCCTCTTGGAGCCTGCACAAGTGACCTGTGCTTTTCTCTGGGCATTAACGAAGGCCTCAAAGAAACTGCTGATCTGCCTGAGGGAGTAGATTCACTGTGCTTCTCTTATTATACTGGGGATGGCTCATCTTGCCCTCTTCTTTCTCTGTATGTTCAACTCAACTGTAGGCTAAAAGCACAGAATTAATTTTCTCCACAGGAATAAATTAATGTTTTGTTAACGTTATTTATCAGTGCCATGGACTGAACTGTGTCCTCAAATTCAGATGTGGAAGCCCTAACCACCCCCCCCCCCCCATGACTGTATTTGGCCTATACAGGGCCAAACAGAACATATAAGGAAGTAACTTCAATTAAATGAGGTCATAAAGGCAAGACCCTGATCGGATAGGATTAGAGTCATTATAGGAAGAGGCAACAGAAAGCCTACCCTCTCTTTCTCTCTTCCTGCCCTGCCCCCTGAAGGACACAGCAAGAGGGTGGCCATCTCCAAGCCAGGAAGAGAGCTCTCACCCGAAACTGAACCAGCTGGCATCTTGATCTTGGATTTCTAGCCCCCAGAAGAGTGAGAAATTAATATCTGTTGCTTAAGCTAACAGCCTGTGGTATTTTGTATTAGCAGCCAGAGGAGACCGATATAATCAGTAATTATCATGTAAATTGACCTTTGTTTCTTAGGAATGTTTACCCAGAGGAAGTGATTTAAGTCTCTTTGGGCACCACATTGTCATTAGAAGGAGAAAGGTACTAACATTATTTGTGTCTTTACCTGTTTGCTGGGCATGCGCTAATCATTTTCTGTGCCCTAGATAAGAAGCTGTGGGTTAAAGGGGTTGTATCATTTGCCCAAGGACACAGAGCTAGTAAGTTGGAGGCCCCAGTGGTTTATTACAGGTTTGCTGGGCTCAGAAGCCAGGCTGTACCTGTTTGCTCTGCCTTCTGCAGAGCCTACATCAGATTGTGTTCTCACCTTTGTCATTTAACATTGCACTTTTGCTGTAAAGATTAAAACCACTTAATAAACTGGGGAATGTTCTTTTGGAGATTTACCAAGATCCAGTGTTTACATGATCCAGTTTTGCAAGGATATAGAAAGAACAAAAGAAAATATGTATGGTATATGTTGCATTGCAAAGCCTGGAAGAATGGCATCAAATGGTGATAGTTTTTTTTTTTTTTTTCCTGAATGGTAAGATAATGACTAATTTTATTTTGCTTTTATACTTTTTTGGAAGCCTTCATTTTTCACTCACGACTTTTAAAATCAGAAAAGTAATTTTTAACAATGCAAAACAAGACACCCTGTCCTCCTCCTTCTATGACATTTGTGTTCTCTGCCACAGCACAGGGGTGCCGAATGGCTCCTGGTCTGAAAGCCTGGGCACCAAGCTCAAGGCTGGGAAGAAGCACAGAAAGAAGTAAATGACAGAAGCTGACCCCAAATAATCCCATTACAGAGAAATGGGATTTTCAAGAGTGTCTGCTCTTAGAATTAAGAATGCTGACACTGGTTCAGTTCCAAACCTAACTGGGAAAACATGAAAATGGTTACCATCTGTAGCTGTCTGGTGTCAGGAGGTGAGGTGGGGAGGCGGTCTGTGGCCAGGGCGCCTACGCCTGTGACTCCAACACAGGCGTTGCTTTCTCCCTACCCCTGCCTTCCTCTGTACACCGGAGAAGGAATTACACCTCTCGGTGACCTCTAGGTGACCTAATGACTCAAACAGGGTGGCCACTGTTACAGTGACATTTCCAAATAATGGAGTGTTCCATAGAAGCCAGACCGTATCCTTGTAAATCTGTCTTTATCGAATAGTAAAGAAATGAAAAGCAAATCCTCTGCTTGTGTTCTAGAGTGTGTGGCCTAGATGGGTGGTATTATCCATGGATATCTTGGCAATAATCAGTTCTTGTTCCTTTCTTACACCTTACATTTTTGGCAAAAGAGCACGGGAGAAATATTCTATTCTGAGGACAGGGAAACAATAAGGTTCTCATCCCCAGTTCTCCCCTCAGTTTAATGAGGAAAAGTAGTGAATAGTATGGAGCTAGAATTTCTTTAGGGGGAAATCATGGTGAATGAAAGCTTCTTGTAAGTGCTAGAATGTTCTGGAGGGGACCCTGCTAATTAGAAAGTAAAAGGGCTATTGTGTTTTCTCTAGGGAGACTTTGGAGACAGGCAGTGACCCGAACACAGCAGTACTTCTAGAAGGATTTGCAGCTTTACCAAAGCTGGGCTCTTTTTTGGGTAACTACTTGTGGAGGTGTGTTGTGAAAGAACGAAGTATTTTGCAAGGGTCTAATGCTGTATGAATTTGTCCACATTTGCCATTACTATTTATAACTTTAGAGGTCAGGGGTCCTTTCCTAGTTACCTATTTGCTCCTTCAGAAACCCTTACTAACCATCTGTTATGTGAACAGCTCTGTGCTACACACTGAAGATATATATGTATGAATACATTATACATATACTCTTTAATTTGTATTATGTACGTACACAGGAGGGGGCTGAGTGGGAATTTGTGAGAACATATGAGACAGATTTAATCTCAGGTCTGGCGAGGCTTTCCTGAGGAAGGGTCATTTAAACTGAAAGTACAAGGACAATAAAAGGAGTTGACATTTCCTGAGTATTTGCTTTGCACCGGACGATGTGTTAAGGGCATTATATAAGTTATCTCATTTAATCCTTTAAGGTAGGGGCCACTATTATGACCATTTTACAGGTAAGGAAACTGAAGCCTAGAGAATAAATTGCTCAAAATTGCATACTTAGCAGGTGTTAGGATATGGACCTACCTTTTGGGTGAGTTGTACGTATATGTATATATGTAGGGATAAGTGTGCACTAGTTTCTCCAGTACTCTGACTCTGGAGCGTTGGTTTTTCACCTTTTTTTTAAAGTTTATTTATCTATTTTGAGAGAGAGAGTGAGTGAGTAAGTGAGTGAGCAGGGGGAGGGGCAGAGGGCTTGAGAGAGAGAGGTACAGAGAGAATCCCAACCAAGTAGGCCTATGCTGTCAGTGCAGAGCCCAACTCAGGGTTCAGTTCTACAAACTGTGAGATCTCTCCTCTCTGTGTACCTTTTGGAAGGACTTACTTTGGTCTTCGTAAGATTGAATGTGAACGTGGGTCCTCTTTGTGTGGAAAATTGTTGCCAAACCCTCCTGAAGGAGGACCTGAAAGTAAGGGGATGGGGGCCAGAAGGAAATGGATCTCTTTGCTCACTCATGCTGGTGGCAAAGGTCTCTTTCTCAGGGAAATAGGGCCCCATTGAAATGAATTATCGGAGGAAGGAGGGAGGGAAATGTGTTCTTTACCCATCCAAGAACTCTCAACATCCATAGAGAGAAGGTCATTTAAGAAACCTCAAAGGAATTTCTGGAAGAAGAGATATAACCACATCTCTGTAATCCCTGCTAAGGATAAAATGAAATAAACTCCACATTTTTGGAAGCAGTAGCAGAAGTGAGCAGCTTCAGAGGTTGATTCCCAAAATGGGGCAAGGAATTCCTGGGAGGTGTTGAAGGTTTAAGTTGTCTGAATGTCACAGTGTTGCCTAGTGAGGGTGGTGGCTCTGAGACGAGCTGCCCTTGCAGTGGAGTGGGGATTGGCAAATAGGGCACAGGGAAAAGGTGGTGGGGAAACAGAGGATTATGGGAGCCTTCTGGGAGAACTGGGAAACAAAACAACTAGAGACATGCTGTTCTCACCTGGTGAGAGAAGATGTCTAGAATGTCAAGATTATGTAAATAAGTGTTTAATAATAGTTATAAAGTGTATTCATAGAAAGTTTGAGGTATGGTCAGGTCAACAGATCAGGACGAAGATTGTCATTGAAAAGACAGTTTCTCACAGTTCCCAAGAGGAAGGGGTTTGCCACATAGGGGGTGGGGGTGGGGCAGGGGGGCATTTGGAGAAGAACTGATCAGTTGGAAGGCAGAGGGAGAGAGAGAACCTCAGACAAGAGCTTTTATTGTGGTTTCTGTGAGAAGGAACAAGCAAGTTAGGGTGAGCAGATTTAACATTGGCCAGACTAAATAATTTCAGTGGACTGAAGGGCAGAGGAGCTGTCCCTAGTTGTCTGGTACCTGGCCCTGAGGTGACCAGATGTATTGTGGCCTGGAGTGTGAGAGGCTGATAAAGGAGGTGGTTGGAGTATGGGCTCCGGAATACTTGGCGTGCATTTGAAAAATGTGTTCATGGGTGGGTTGTTCCTATCTAGGAATTAGCTAACCCTGGGATGGGCAGTCTCTCCAGGGTCAGTAAGGCCCCAGAGGTCAAAGCATCAGAATACAGAAAATAAAAGACATGGTTAATACAACAAGGCAGCTGGGAGATGGTGAGCACCATTTTTTCCTTTTTCTTTTTCAACTTTTCACAAGAGGTTAAAATACTTTACATTTTAAGTCATGGCCCCTAATGGCCACATAGACCGGCTCTAGTGTATCTACTCATGAAGGGAGATGGTTATGTTTGTCCCAGGCCTCATTTAGAAAGGAATTTGAAATCCTTCTCTGGAGAAGGCCTCATATGCATAAATACAAAACCTTATTCATTAATAATAAACTTCAATGGAAACTTTTAATCATGTTTTTAAGGGCTGCTGTTTCAAAGCAATCCAGTAGAACCAAAGCCTTCATTATTTGAGAGATGTTTTTATGCAGAATCTGTTGAAAGAGAATTAATGATGAGCTTGGGTGAGTTGGGTATTCGAAAAGATGTCAGGGAGAGTTCCCCATTGGAAATACGGGACACAGTGTGGTATTAAATGGGGTTCCTGTACCAGCCCAACATGTTGCAGCTCTGAGCTCTGGTTCCCCTCCTCTTTTTCTCTCTTGGGTTGCCCTGCCGATAAGAAACCAGTCAGGGAATTACACAGAACACTGTATTTAACTATATGGCCTGATTGTTACTTCCATTTGCATATTAATTTTCTGGAATCAGATAGCAGTGCAACTGCATACATAGCACCAGGGAGTGTATGAAGAAGGAGTGCCTCGTGTACTATAACACATAGATTCCTGTGTTTGACCTTAAAAAAAAAAAAAAAAAAAAAAAAAAAACAATGACTACAAAATGTTTTTAAGTAAGGGGAACTTGAAACCTCAATAGACCTTGGTTCTTCATCCCGTTAGGACAGTTTGGTCTCGGAATCGCTGAGCGAGCTGAGCTGAGCTCTTGGAAGCAGGAGCACAGGCATGTCAAAGCCAGTGTTGGCTCTGGGAGCTAAGGGTATCCTGGTGTGGGGCAGCATCCAGGAAACATAGCCAATACTTCGCTGGTGTCCAAAAGGCTAATGTTCACATTGGGAAAGTCCTCTCGGGTCACCTAGTGCAAAGCAGCCCTCTTCATCTCCAGGCTCTTGGACACTGGCTACTCCCACCGATTTTAGCCTCTGTCCGAGAGCTGCTGATACAGAGACTCAACTCTCAGCAGACTGTGCCTCATGGGGACAGTTGCACTTTTTTACTCCCCATAGTGGCTCTCCACCCCCATCCCTGGACTTGCTGCGGGCTCCCGGTACTGGTCAACAGTGTTTCTATGAGTGCAGAGTTGACTCTGGTGTGATGCGGTAAGAGGGACAATGCATGCCACTGGCAGAAGAAAATACTCTCATCGTCACTTTTTCAAAGGCAGGCATTGTGGGGTGAGTAGGGGGAGAACAGTAAGAAGTGTTGCTCCACTCTGCTTAGGCCTTTTTCAGCCAGCCCAAGTGACCCAAATACCCACAGACCAGAAGTACAGGACATAATCACTGCTGAGTATTCACGGTGTCATTCTTTAGGAAAGCAGAAAATAAGCCGTAGGGCATATGGGGTTGCTAACATTTTAATTTTGCCATACAGAAATTAAAAGAAAAATTCTTTTCTATTCTTCCTGTCATTTCACAATAAAAGGGCATTATAACATCCAAAAATATGAATACCGTGTCCTAAGTTTTCTCATTTACTCACAGTCTAGAGAAAATGTTGGCACATTGCTAGGCTAGGTAGAACTATTTGACTCTTGTTTATTGAGTGTTTACCATGTACCAGGGACTCTTCTAAACCCTTACATATATTCTCATTTTTTTCCTTTTTAAACTTCTTTGATGGCTTCATATGGTCCCTTGCAGTGATGGCAAATCATCATTTCCAGATCCATTGATAAGGCCTTGTCTAGGGCATTGTGTAAATAGGAATCCAAAGATTAACAAAGGCTCAGCTGGAAAGAGTAGTTTATTGGTTAATAGTACCTGACATGGAAATGTGGGGTTGAGTGGGTGAGTAGATAGGAAGGGTATTTTTCACCCCCACAGCCTTGCAAAAATAAGGTTTCAAAGTCCTCAAGGGGAAAGCCAAGTGCTTTACAGTCCTTGGGATACCTTTCCAGGCTTGCATCCTGTCCCTTCCTTTAAATTCAGTGCCTTTGCTTCTCTAACTACATTATGCACACGAATCTCCAGGGATTCTTGTAAAAATGCAGATGCTTATTCAGTAGGTCTGAGGTGTGGTCTGAGACTTCACATCTCTATCAAGTTCCCAGATGTTGCTGGTCTCCAAGGACCACACTGTGAGTACCCAGAGTGTGGGTACTTCCCATTCATTCCTAAAACCTGCTTTGTGCTTTTACTTGTCAGTTAATAAGGGGTTACCACCCATTATTTACTAGGTGTGAAACCCTGTGCTAAGTACTTTTTTTGTCTTACGTTTTTAAAAAATTTTTTTATCTTTATTTATTTTTTTAATATGAAATTTATTGTCAAATTGGTTTCCGTACAATCCCCAGTGCTCTGTGCTAAGTACTTTACATGAATCATCTTATTTAACCTTAACAACAAACCTCTCACGTAGGTAATGGTATTATCATCCATTTAATTTTTTTTTTAATTTTTTTTTTAACGTTTATTTATTTTTGAGACAGAGAGAGACACAGCATGAACGGGGGAGGGGCAGAGAGAGAGGGAAACACAGAATCGGAAGCAGGCTCCAGGCACTGAGCCATCAGCCCAGAGCCCGACGCAGGGCTCGAACTCGCAGACCGTGAGATCGTGACCTGAGCCGAAGTCGGACGCTTAACCGACTGAGCCACCCAGGCTCCCCTATCATCCCATTTTAAAAATGACTAAAACCAGGCATGCCTGGGTGGCTCAGTTGGTTGAGTGACTCTGGATTTCGGCTCAGGTCATGATCCCGGGGTCATGGGATTGAGTCCTGCGTTGGGCTCCATGCTGAGCATGGAGGCTGCTTGAGATTCTCTCTCTCTTTCTCTCTCCCTCTCTCCCTCTGTCCCTGTCCCCCACTGGCACTCTCTCTAAACTAATATTAAAAAAAATAAAGAAACTGTCTCTCATTAAATAGATAGATAGATAAATAAATAAATAAATAAATGAATATTTTTAACAATGACTAAAACCAGACTCAGAGCTTAATAAGTTCCTCAAATTTAGAGAACAGCAAGGGTCTTGAATCCCAGCATGCAGGACCACAAAGCATGTATTCTATGGCCTTGCTACTCACTCTGTAGATTAGCAGTATTAGTTTCATCTGAGAGCTTGTTAGAAAAGCAGAGTATCAGGCCCCGCCCCAGAGCCACTGAATCAGAATCTGCATTTTACCAAGACCACAGGTGATTTGTGTGCATACTAAAGTATAAGAAGTACTACTTTTCATACTTTTCTCATGCATCTCTTCCAAAATACAAATCACAATTTTTACCACACCAAAATCAAAAATATTTTGCAGTTTTGATCCCACAAATTTGACCCAAAGGACATTTTTTACTAGGTTGCTGGGGAGATTTTTGGCTCAGCAGAAATAATCAACACAAAATAAATTGACAATGCCTAAAGATGCAAGTGGTAAAATTTAATATACTTGAAAACCTGCTTAAAGGGTCATATGTTGGTCATGTCGGATACTGCAGAAATTGGCTCAGGAAAAAAATTACACTTGGTAGAAATAATCGACATGAAATAAAACTGTCAACAGCTAAAATTGCACATGGCAAGACACAGATTACAAAAAAAAAACAAAAAAAAAAACCTGATAGAAGAATCAAGTCTTCTTAAAAAATAAATTAAATCTCAAAATTGGACCCAGAAACACTGAACTTGTTAGAAATAGTGATTTCAAAAAGAAAGTTTACAAAAGTATAGGTTATTACTCTGAAATTATTTCTAGACAAGTACTGATTAATGATTCAGTATTAAGTTCCATGAATGCAGGAATTAATATCTGCCTCATTTACTATGTATTCCCAGCATTTAAAACATTGCCCAGCATATAACGGTACCTCAGTTAAAGATGTATTGCGTAAGATCTTAAAATGTATAAGGAATATAATCTGATAAAAAAAATTCAGTAGGACAAAAATGAAAATGGGAAAAATATTCAAAATGTGTAAATGTGTGGTATAGAATTTGATCAAAGAAGTAAAATGATTTAATGGCATTTGATCCAGAGGATGCCTTGCATCTGAGAAAGACTGCATGAGAAGATGGTTAATCAGTGTTTGCACAATTAGGGTAACAGATTCATAAACAGGAGTCAAAGTAGGCTGGAAGGGTTAGCTCATACCTTCCACCTGTTCCAATGGTGGAGTGAAAACGATGGGGCAGAGCAGCTGCCCGAAGACCATCTGTATTCCTTCTCTCTGGCAGCAAAGCTTAATTATCCTTCAATGCCCAACTGAAATGTAATGTCTTCCATTTGGCCTTTGCTGATCCAAAGTAGAACATTTTGCCCCATTGTTTTTATCCCTACCATTCTGACCCAAGGATGTGCCGATGATGCCATACAACCTATTGTGATTCATCAAAGTTGAAAGAAGACTTTTGAAAATGAGGAATGTATTTTCATAATGGAACAACCTTCTGATATGTCAGAATTACTTACAATTTTATCATAGGTTAGCCCAGAAATAAATACAAACTATCAGACTGCTATTCAATTCATAATATATATTACTAAGGAAAATATATAAAATATAAGGTGTTATATGTGTTATGATTCAGTGCCTGAAAAGTCACCTCTTGTTTATAATATTGAAAACTACAAAAGTTCACCAAATAAAGAATTTGTAGAAATATTCAATATAAAATAAAATGTTCATGGCTGAACTATATACATGGTAACATTAAAATTGATGGGAAAATAAAACTGCTTTCAAAATTTAGATCTGAATAATTAAACATGGGAAATTGGACTTGATGAAAATAATCACAGGATAAAGTTTACAGCGGGATTCAGTATGTATGCTTTTAAGTATGTTCCATAGAGATATAAACTAAATATGAAAGAGTTATATACTATAATTTTCATTAAAAAGTTGCTTATAATAGAGGAAAATTAGCAAATACTGCTAAATATGGAGTATATTAGGGGAATAAAGCAAACTACATTACTGTCTCTTGATGGTCAATGGCTGTATCTCAGAGCAGCATCTCTGTGTTTGTATCCGCTCATTTTTATTCGTATGGAAGTGAAAATAATATTTTCCCCATTCTCCTTAACACTTCTGCAAGTTGGCCTTTTTGTGGATGGTTGTGTGATGTCACTAAGAGTGAGAGCCTTGGAAACACAGAAGCTGCTGCTACTATTGTTTCACGCCAAATACCAAAGTGGTGTCAGGGGCTTGAGTTGGGCAGTACTGAAGGATGAAAATGTAATCGTGGTAACTGCCTAGCATCCTGGGATCTAGAGGCTGAGAACGGAAGAGCAAGATCAAGAAATATAAAACACATCCCACAACCTCAAGTGAAAACCCGACATCTTGCCTTTCTTGATTCATTTCTTAAGTCATTCAACAAATATTCATGGAGTGGCTACTTGGCACCAGGAATTGTCCTGGACAATGTTCTAGATTTAGGACACCAAATCTAGAGACTAAATCATGAACAGAAGAGACAAAAGTTTCTGCCCTCGGAGTAGAGAGAGATAGTGATAAAACAAATGAGTAAATTATACAGTATGTTACTTGAGATGTGATATGGAAAAAATAAAGCAGAATAGGGGCATAGGGAGTGCTTGCAAGTGGGACTGTAATTTTGAATTGGGTAGTAAGAGGGGGATCTAGTCAGGAGATGCCATTTGAGAAAACTTGAGGGAAGCCGGCAAGCCATGCAGGTATCTGGGAGAAGAGGTACCGGGTGTAGGAAAGAACTTCGCTCTGATAGTCTCTAGCTTTAGACTTCATGTCTGGTTCGGTCTATCGTGTTACTAAGCCAGACCTTGGAAATGGACTCTAGATTAATGAAGTTCTGGAATTTTGGAGAAGGAAACCTCAGGGTACAAAAGTACCTTAACCCTTGTTAGAAATTATTTCGAGTCTGTGGCTTTTCAACTGGGCTAGGAGCTTTTGAGTCCCCACGAACCCAATCTCTGCCATTAGAATTTATGTTAGTGTTTTCAAAATGTGTTCTTCATCCTGAGTGATAGCTGCTGGGTGACAAGGGGTCTCATTCTTAAATAAACTTGGGAAACACAATGTACTGTCTTCCCAGTTTGAAAAGCCCTGCAATAAAGAAACCTGTTGACTTTGGTTTAACCCTGAGCTTCCCTAACTTATTCTCATGCCATGGCTGTTAATATACCACAGAACAGATGCTCAGCAGAACACCCTGGCCCACACAGTAGTGTTCCGGCTGGTTGCGGGCTGTCTGGTAATTGTTCTTTCCCTTTTCCAGATAGTCCGTGTTGTTGAATTGTAAGGCAGGGCTAGGTGATAAAATTCTCTTGCATAACCACTTGGTCCTGGACACAGACCAAATAACAGAAAATCTTTCTGGATGAGATTGACTTGCTGGCTAACTATTGCTTTAAAAGGAGTCATTGATGATTGGAAATGTGGCCCTATGAAAGAGGTCAGTCAGGGTCCTCTTAAAGATGCAGTCTAAAGACTCCAACAGAAACAACATACTCCAATGTATTGAATACAGAAGCAGAGAGAATCTAGCTAACTTTATTGAACCAGACATTAAAGAAATTTGCAAATACGTAAAACAATGCCACCATTTTCTCTCTCTTTTTTTTTTTGGTTTTGAAAAATATAGTTGTTTTTCATAAAAATATCATTTATGCTAACATGTATTATTTTTAAATTAGGTAACTAATATTTAAACATTTTCTCAGTTTCAGTTTCTAATTCTATAAATATTGCCAGCTATAACCCACATAAACTAAAGCTCTTTGGGGTCCTCAATTACCTTTAATAATGTAAAGTCCTGGAACTGAAAAACTTGAGAACTGCTGAACTAGGCAATCCTTTTTTCATTTCTAAGAAGTCAGACTACTGGTTTGAGACTTGTGAATGCAATGCATTGAAGGCAACTCAGAAGACCCTCTCTACTCCCAGCCCATTCTGAAACAGGGAAAAAAGTGATTTTGATTTTTGCCAATAAAAGTCTTTTTAGTAAGTCTTTTTATCATGTACTTACCCTTCCCCACATGAGAACTCTGCTTCTTTCTGTTGTCGATATAGAATTTTTGAATTGCCATGAGCTTACTGTCTAATCCCAATGGAATTTAGTTTTCTGTCTTTGGCAAAGTCTCATGCATCCCTGTGTTGTTTTTACCTTAAGGCTGTACGCATGTTTATTGAGTGCCTCCTATGTACAAGGCACTTTTCTCGTGAGTGGGGAGACAATAATAATGAAAGAGGTGCTATCCTGCTCTTGTGAGTTGACAGCCCAGTGAGAGACTGGGTAATATTTAATCAAACACTTAGCCTGTGTCAAGATCTGTGCATTCTGCATGTGGTGTCACCATTTCGTGGTCACAACGATTCTCTGAGGTTAGTTGCTAGTGTCGCCATTTTACATGGAAAGGATATAGACTCAGAGAAGGTGAGAAGTTTGCCCGGTCCCAGCAGTGGCCACTCTTGGTACACGCATCAAATCCTCTCAGTTTCCACTAGTGCTGTGCATCCGTCCCTCAGTTTGGTGAATCTTGCTGCTAGTGGCTTGTAGCTGCAAAATTCTTCAGAGGATCGCCCATGGGCTACCACAGCCATCCAACCTGTGTCCAAGTGCTACTAGCTGATGACTGACGCCCAAGTACGAAAGCTCATCTTCCTTTGCCTCTGGATAAACTCTGGATGTAATTTACCCTGCAGATCTTTTGCAGGGATCAGGCTGATGCTGGTCTTTAAGTAAAATTAGACCTTTGTTTAGCTTCTTTTTCCGAGGTCTCCCTCTCGAACTTTTACCGTTTTTTCCCTGGGAGCTCTTTGTTGATAATAAACCACTTGAATTTGAATCTTTGGCTTAGGGTCTGGTTTTGGAAGAATCTGACTGAAGACAATAACCCACCTAAGTGGCAGAAGTCAAGAATTGAACCCAGGCCCATTTAACTTGAGCACATGTGTTTTTTTAACCAACAGGCTTGACTGTGGGTTTTCAGTTTATTGGTGTGGGCTAGTGGTGAGTTGGTCCATCCACATGGCAATTGTATATAACCACATTTCTTATTTTGCCACACACAAGGGTGTTTCTTTTTACCTTGAGGGTATGTGTTCTTCACCTTCTTGAAAAAAATTCTGCACAGAGGACAAAGTAACATCCAGGGAGGTTATCATACTTATTTAAAACCAGGCAACTGGTTTTAAATACTAGCTTCTTCCTTTCCCAACCAAAGTAAACATAAAGGAAATATTGATAAACTCTTATTTCCTACCCTCCCCCCCCCCATGATGGCAATATATAAAGCAAATGGAAAAATAGTAGGTTGGTAATAGCATACTATGGGCTCCTTCCATAGGATCAGCATCAGTAGCTAAAATGTCATAGGCTGTTAGCACCTCAAGAGAGAAGCAGTAGCTTGGTGTTTGGGTGGCAGTCACACCATCACTGTGTTGAGCTCTGCCTTTTGTGTTGAATGGAAGGGCTATTACTCCCCAATGCCCTAGCCACCCCTTGGTGTGTTTCCCCTAAACTGGAATCAGAGTGACTGTAATTACCCATCCATTCCCTTTACAGAAAACACTTCTGTTCTTGACTATTGGTAGCCCCCTTGTATTGTGGGGTCCTTGAATTTGGTGTTAAAATTCACAGGCCTCATGGGGACACATATCCTTGCAGCAACCTTAGCATCAAAGACATTTGTGTAAAAAGGGCCCTTCTCCATTACTACAGAACAGTTTATTTTTTCAATTAACGAAGGATAAGGTGGTCCACTGGGGAATTTTGGCTTAGAGTCCCAGAATTTAAATATGTATGCTCAGTGGGAGACTAGAAAGACCTTAGATTAATCCAGTTCTTTCGACATCTGGGGCTGGGCTTGCAGTGGGGGTGGCTAGTTTAAGTGCTGACTTTGGAAGGAGCCATTCTGTCCAAGTTTGGAGCCATGGGCTCAGGTCGCAGCTGCAGGCTTGGAATATTTCACCGACTTACACTCAGTTGAAAAGTTGATAGTACACCCTTTGACATGCCTTGGTGTCTACTCTCATACCTCTGTTTTACCTTTTCTCTCCTTCTCAACAAATATACCTTATATCTAACTTGATATTTGGGGCACACAGACTTTATTTAAGATCCAGTCTGGGGGTTTTTTGATTTAAGAAAGAATGAGCCCCAATGTGAGACTTAGGGGGAGCAGGAGACCCCTCAGTGATCCATACATGCCCCTTTTAGGTTAGGCTGAATGCAGAGGTTTTCTTCCTTCTCTCTGCTAGCTGATCTATTGAATTTTAAAGCAAATATGTATGTAGAAATTCAATAAATTGCATAGGTCTGCTCTGGGAAATTTTCAATTTCAGGAACTGGCAGGATAAGAAAAAGGTGGGAGAGCTTATCAGGAACTGCTAAGATTACAAATGAAGGCAGAGTGAGAGGCCACACTCTGAACACTTTTTATTTCCTTCTTTACCCTATGTCTTCCCTCCTCCAGTCTGGAAATACAGATGCTTCAAACTTCCCTAGGGTAAGGATGACCAATGGCCAATCTGATCATGGGAGAGACCAGCCTTTGCCATGGCCTTCAGCAGAGAGCCCCAATAAGATTTTTAAAATTTACTCTCGAATTCTTGAAACTGAGAAACATTTACATCAGTTAGTGATTTGTAGATTTGTGTATGTCAAGTCTTTCAGAGGAGATACTTCCCTCCATTGTGGCATCGATCCAATTTATAATGGATGGCATCCAGTCCCTGACTTTGCCTCCTCCCTTCCACTTCCACTGGTGTGAAGGAAAGGTCTCCTGAACAAAATGTGTGTGATGATCTTAACACCACTGAACACACTGTAGTCTTCTTACGAGCATGGCATGTCTCTCTTGGGCATTGTGGATTCAGGTTTACATAATGAAATTTAAAGAAATGGAGGGGGAAAGCTTCTGGCTTAAAATTCAGTTTTAGGATTTGCATTACCCACAAAATACCAACCACCTCCAGAAGGTGGCTTTCCATCTCAGCTCAGAAAATGCACAAGTAGACGGGGACTAGGAAAAATGGAAAGGTGGGAAGACTTGGTTTGCTTCCCAAAGCCTCCCTCCTTCCCAGCAAGAGTGCTGATTACTTCTCTTCCTCATTTCACTTCATCTCTTTCTGCTGCCCTCAAGCCCATCAATTCTGATATTAGATACAGTTGGGTTTTCAGCCCAGTGCCAGTGAATTTAGTTCAACATGTTAACTTTCCTCTGCATTTGTCTTGTCTTTAATTATGAAAGGAAAGGTTCTACCCTTTTAAAGGCATTGTGGGGAGTCTAGGGGGTATAGTAGACCCGGAAAGGAAACATCTTCAGGAACTTTTGACCAAGAGAAACGCCATCTGAAAATGCCTAAGCTAACAAAACTGGGTTTAGGACATCTGCTTTTGGCCCATTCTCATTAACCACCATATCCCTGGAGACTGGTTTTCCTCCTAATATGGTGAAATATGCCAAAAGCAAGTAAATTCTCCTGTGGGATTTAAAGGATTTAACTGAATCACATGGAAAGTTACCAGATCTTCTGAATGATTTATGTGGTGGAGGCATGGTTCTATTTGGATGAACTTCTTGCTGTATCACAGGAAAAAGAAAGTGAAATATTCAATATATACTCACCAAGTGGTTCCAAGGACCTTGCCTTGAAAAAAAGACAGTTTGTTTTAAAAGTTAGTTTAGAAATGTTAAAAAAATTACATTTTTAAAGTAAGGGTTATCACATTGCCAATCCTTTTCATCAATGCTGTAAATAAAGTCACTCTTTTTTGTTGTTGCATCATTTCATTGCTCATAAGTAAGAAAAAGGTGTATAAGTTTGGTCTTAATCTAAATCTTAACACATTGGATAGAAATGTGAAGTCTCATAAAATTTATACCAAACACTTAAAACACATGAGATAAATTTTAGAAGCTGGAAACCACATGGGAATCCTGGGTCCCAGATATGTGTCCTCATTCCCTCAAAAATCTACAGCATCTCTTAAAAGTTGAAGCTCGGTTCCACTTAAAACGTGATCGTTTCCATTCTCAGCCTTATTTTAAAATGGAACTGCAGAAATGAATTCTTCTGGGTTCTATTCACATCTCAGTGACTCTAGGAAAGTCCACAGAAAGCACACTTCTCAAAACATTTAGTTAACCATGTACTACAAAGGCCTCAGAAAGTGTGGTATTTTTCAACATTGCAGCAAAACGTATTGCTAGAGAGTTAGGAAAAAATATACAACTTAAGTCTTGCTCTTCAAAGACATCTTCTAGTGGACAGGCAAGAATTACCAAAGATTCTTACAACATAATAAAGAAAAGAATGATCTGGGTTTTTTAAAAAAAAATTTTAACGTTTATTCATTTTTGAGAGACAGAGCACAAGCAGGGGAGGAACAGAGAGAAAGGGAGACACAGAATCTGAAGCAGGCTCCAGGCTCCGAGCTGTCAGCACAGATCCTGACATGGGGCTTGAACTCACAGACTGTGAGATCATGACCTGAGCCAATGACCTGATGCTTAATCGACTGAGCCACCCAGGCACCCCATAGAATGATCTGTTTTTTTATAAAGAATAGAGTGTGGGGGTCCAAATGGAATTCGGGTCATTGTGGTTATGTTCCGCACTCCAATATGTACTGCATGTCTCAGATGCATTGGGAACACTGTAGGACCACTCAGTGTGCCTGCTCTATATCTTTTACCTGGCAAGTCTCTACTCAGCAGTGTCCCTCATACCGTACAAAAAACAGCAGTGGTCCAAGAAAGGCATTTGGATGCTTCTTTAGAGTAAGTGACTAATCTTGGTTTAGAAATGTGGTTTTTATTTTTTGAAGTTTATTTCTTTATTTTGAGAGAGAGAAAGCACCTGCATGTGAGTGGGGAGGGGGCAGAGAGAGAGGCAGAGAGAATCCAAAGCACGCTGAGAGTGCAGAGCCAGATGGGGGGTTCAAACCCACAAATTGTGAGATCATGACCTGCACCAAAATCGAGAGTGGGATGCTTAACCAACTGAGCCACGCAAGTGCCCCAGAAGTGTGGTTTTTAAAGTCTTAGGTGTATAGATCATTTTGAGAAACTATGATTAGAGTCAAGAAAAAGGGAACATACATATCACATACATGTTATATTTTGCATTTAGTTCTAGGGTTCCAAAAACATCAAGGCTAGAAGATCATTATGGGAGAAATTTCATTAGGTCTACTTAAAGAACATCAATGACAGGCAGGAAGAAAGAGGAAGGGTTCTGACCTTGGACAAGGATGTAATTCCTTGTACTAGTGACCAGTTAATTCCACCCATCAGAATAACCTTTGCCCTTGCTTTTCAGTGGTTTATAAAAAGGAATAACGGGAAATGGCACTGGTAGGAGATTTTCAGAACTGGAAATACTATTCAATTGGCTCCCCAAACAGATAAAAATAATATACACCTAATTCAAGTTTTAAATGCCATTTAAGCCAGAGAGGCAAAGGATGGAATGCTGATTATTTGGGGGAGAAATAGTGGGGAGTGGGGTGGGGAGGGAAATAGAAAGGGAAGGCCAGATGTTCAATTTTCAACATCAATGTTTCTGAAGCCAAGAATATATTGCTGACCCAGTCATGATAAAATGTGCAGGGGTTTCCAGCAATCCAGAGTCAGCTGACTTGTTTAAGGAGGAAAACAACAATTTTAAAATAATAAAGTTAGGCTGTAAATATAATTTTCTTATCTGGGATTCTAGTTATTTATACCACAAAATGAATAGCCACATAAAGATCTTATTGTTTCTCATCAGAGCGAGCAAGCTTCATGCTCAGAGAATGCCTTGACTTCGCGAGGTTATCAGAAGAAAATGTTGTATTTTTATGTGATAGACGGACATGAATTTTATTTAATAGCCAATCTGATGTGAATCAAAATACTATCAATTATATCAAAAACAATAGAAATCTTCATCTTATTGCTGGTTATATGGCAGTACTGTTCTCCTTCCAAAAGCCGATGGGAACGATTTCTTTTGCTTTTCATTTGAGCCACTTTACAAGTTTGTTATTGTTGTTAGAATAAAATATTTTACCAATAACACTGAGTGACCTATACATTGCCTTAATAATGTGACGTTTTATAGGTTTGGCCGCCTAATGACACCATTTAGAAGTTTGCGCTCTGCCCACTGTTGATTTGCCTTTGCAATTACCAAACTGAAGAAAAATGGCTTTTATAAATACATGAATCCAATTGAAACTTTGCAAGGTTGGAATCATTTAATTTTTGGAGTCTGTATTGCATCCAAAAGCCTTCTGTGGTTTGTGCACCCCAAGAATGATTTTCTATCCAAGTCATATTTGAATAAAGCAATGGATAACAACATGTCCTGTGTTTCCAAGAAACCTAATCTGGTGCAGGGGTGGGAGTTCATTATCTTCTCTTGTACCACCCTTCAGAGTACAGGCTGGTAAGAAGTTTGCTTGAAAGCTTGTCTGCAGAAAGATAATTTTATTGCATTAAAGTCATACAACAGAAGTTATCAATTCTATGTCAGGAATTAAAAATTACATCACAAATAAGTATATTTTCTTTCTTGTCAAAATATATAGTTTGTATTTCTCAATACCCAAGAAAAAGTAGACTATTTTCAGCAGAAATAATCCTGCTACCCTTTTTTTCTTCTCTACTCAAGATAGACAAACATACTTTTGCTTTTTTTCTTCAAAATAATGGCCTGAATAACAACTGTTTGCTCCCAGACACAACTTTGGTAACTTCAATAAATGTATGGTAACTTCGCTTTGCCGTTCATTGTTGGTGTAAACCTTTTATAATACTAAAAAATCCCAATTTTCTAAGACTTGGACCTATTTATTTCTGCATCTTAACCTGCCCTGACTTTCCTCCAGACAAACTTAAGTCCTAAGGCCTCTAGAACTGATCTGCTAAATAAAATGGTCAGTGATCATAGAGAACTTATATGAAGAAATAAAATGATTTTCAGTAAAAATCTGGAAAAATGTGGTTTGTGTCAGGTAAAGAGGGTGGTAGTGCTTGGTATATTGTTTACAATTGATTTTAAAATATTGCAACGTGGACTTTAAGGTGGTACTTGTGTTAATTTCCTTCTCTACTACTTACTACTTACTAATTGAAGCTATCTAACCAGGGGTGGTTGGTTAACATTTGAAAAAGTCTAATCAGGAGTGATGGGTGGCTCAGTCAGTTAGGCATCTGACTCCTGATTTTAGCTCAGGTCATGATCTCAAGGTTGTGAGATCGAGCCCCACGTGGGACTCCGTGCTAGGTGTGGAGTATGCTTGGGATTCTCTCTCTCCTTCTCCCTCTGCCCCTCTCCCATTTGTTTTCTTCCTCTCTCTCTCTCTCTCTCTGTCTAAAAACAAAAAACTCTAATCGAAAGCCTCCAGGAAGTTAACACAGGATGTGGTAGGCAGCTTCCCAGTACTCTTCTTATACAACCTTCTCCCCTTAAATGTGGGCTAGACCAAACAACTTGGTTTAACAAAGAGAATGCAGCAAAAAGGATGAGATATCACTTGTGAGATTAGCTTAGCAAAGGCTGTGACTTCCATTTTGCTAGCATTCTCTGTCTTGCTGGCTTTGATGTAACAGCTGCCATGTTGGAGAGGTACACATGGCAAGGAACTAAGAGTGGCCCCCAGACACAGAAACTGAGACCCTCAGTCCAAGAACCCACGAAGAACTGAATCCTACCAACCAGAACCTGAGTGAACTGGAGGGAGCTACTCCTTCCTAGTTAGAGCTATAAGGTAGATACAGACCCAGCCAACACCTTGACTGCATCTTGTGAGAGGACCTGAAGCAGAATCCCCCACTGAACTCTGTCTGGAATCCTGACCCAACCAAAACTTAGGAACTCACAAATGTTCTTCTAAGCCATCAAGTTTTGGGGTAGTCTGTTATACAGCAGTAGATAAGTAATACACAAGAACTACAAGGATCCTGTTTTAATCTATACTAGCTGATCTAATTATACTTACAATTGAATTATACCTCAATAAAGCTATTTACAAATGCAATCTAGAGCATTTGTTAAATATCATAATATTAGAAACACATGTACATATATCTATAAAAGGAGTGGTGTACAAAATATATATATTGGCTAGAAATAGTGTAGAGTACCTCTGCCTTTGCATGTAAGAGGCATAAGAATATGGTAAGCGCAGAGCCCAATACTCTTCTCAATAGTACCCTAGCCCTAGGATTCTTGTTCAGCCCTGGATTTGGCCATCACGTGGAGGGATTATGTGGCTTGATTTGACTCACGTTAGCTAGGATCTATTGCTAGAACATTGTGGCCTTTGTCTCAAGTAAAACCTTCTAGTAAGCTACTTGCCAAAGAGTCTGAAGTGTGGAGTTTATACTTTTCTGAGCTTACAAGAGTGGATTCCAAGGCCTCTTTATGCTGCATGTTAATATTTGCTTGTGGATGAGGCAGAATTTGATGGGAGACTTGCTTTCATTGTAATGTGCTGCTCCTGAGGATATGAGAGATCTGTAGTTCCCACCTTTTTCTAATAGAGGCTAAAGAAATCGACCAAAGCAAAAGGGATGACTGTGAATGACCAAATTGACTTGGGCAGTTCTGTGACAGTGCTGATGTGCCAAGAGGTTAAAGCATCAGACAACTGACTGACTCCCATGCATGGTAAGGTGGCCCCTGTGTCTCCTCTAGCATCTTTCTTTGTTATGGCAAATAACTGATTAAACTGGTCCCTCAGCAGATCCATAAGTTAATTTGAGCAAACTTAGAAAACTAATGTAACCGTTATTTTCTCACTCGGAAACCTTCCATGGCATCCTATTTCCCCCCAAACTAAGTCCACCTCCTTTTCTTGAATACAAGGTTCTCATAACTTTTGTTTTCTACCGTCTTTCATACATTAAATTGGAAAACTTAAATGTGAGTCATTCTTGTACTTTCTTGCCTCTCTGTCTTTGCTCATTTAATTCCAACAGTCTGAATGATCTTTCCACCCGTTAGCTTTGGACAAACGGTGTTTATTGTATCTCAGGCCCTTGGATACAAAGATAAATAAGGTATGTTATGCCCATAAAAAGCTTATTCTGTATTGTATGAGTTGAATGTATCAACAAGCAATTTTAATATAATTTGGTGAGTGATATGATTGGTTTCCGGGGGTGGATTAAATATAGCCGGCAATCCTTTTGTGGCTCCTATTAAAAAATGGACTCTTTTTCCCCAACTCTTGAGCCTGGGCTATCCTTGTGTCTTGTTTTGACCTATTGAATGCAGTGGAAGTGACATCACGTCATTGTTGAGCCTTGGTTTCTAGAGATCTGCCTTCCCTCTTGGAGCCAGCCACCATGTAGGAAAGCCCAGTGTGCCTGCTGGAGAATGAGAGGCCATGTGGAGTAGAACTGAGGAAACTCAGTGGATGGCAGCACTGTATCAATCATGTTTTTTTCTTTTTTGTATCTTGTAATGTTTTGACACCTCAGGGGCTTTCAGACCTGGGGAGACACTGCCTCTCCCGTGGCCAGCTGACTCCTAGAGGTGGTGGTCAGCTTGCCCGGAGCATGAGTTTTCTTTGCAGATCGCTTGATTCAGTGCCAAGTTGCCATCTACCTGCTTATCTCACCCCCACACTCCAAGCCAGTATTTCCCCTGCTCCAAATCACCCCAGGGCCAGCTATCAGACAGCTAGGGACAGCACCCCAGGCCCCAGAGCCTATCGAAAATATTCAAACTCGACAATCCTAAACCTCAATAAAGGCTCTGGCACAGACTTGTCTTTTGCCCCTGCTTTTGCCTCCTGACTAAAACTTCGAACTTCCCCATGTAGCCATGCGTGGTGTGGCATGCCCCCTTCTCTTACGAAATGTAAGTAGGGAAAATCTTCTTTCAGTGGTATTAGTCTTCCTGTGTCATGACTCAGTTACCACCATACATTAAAATCCTGCAGGTACAAATTTTAGAACAAGCAGCAACTGCCTGGGTTCTCCAGCTTCGGTCAAGCCTTCAGATGATGGCAGCACCAGGAATGACCTCAGGTGAACCCAGCAGAGCCCCCTGCCCAGCTGAGTCCAGTTCAAATGATTAAGTTATGAGAAACTCGGGGTTTGTGCTACAGGGAAAAAATGTGCTGTGGTGGAAAACGACATTGTATGGAGTACACTCTTTCAAGTTACCAGATTCTGGTTCCTTGGGAGCAGTTTAAGAATTCTGTGAATTGTTGACAGCTGATCTCAATCCAAAATAATTCTTATTATAGACATACAAATGAATTCTGTCCAGTGGATGGCCCAGCCTTCCTTTCTGCCCCCCCCCCTCAAATTTAATGTTATCTCCATTTTCATCTTCATTTCAACATTCCTTTCCCCTATATACATTTATGTTTCTTTGTCTTCTCTTTTGAATCAGTTATAACATTTACTATTTCCCTCGTTTAATTGATGAGTTACATAAAATCCAACACATGTTCATTTTATATCTGTATGAGGGTGATGAGTTCGCCATATTTCGAAAATTACCCCTTAACATAACAACCGTGAAAATTTGAGGTAGAGCAATAGATAAGTAAAAGCGACGATAGGCAACTGAATTGATTGCTGATACCCTGTTTGCCTAGATTTCTTTGCTACCCATATGACTAATAGAAAATGCTATTTTCTGTGGTATAGATGCTGATAAACATTTATAAAGGAAAATATTGGGATCATAGCCCTGTAACATTCCAACTAAATGGAAGTGGTAAAGCGATGAGGTTAAGGGCTTTCACCATTTAATATGCTTGAGTTCAAACCCAGACTTCACTACGTATCAGCTGCATAAACTTGGGCATATTTGTTAACAACTCTAAGCCTCAATTTCTTCATGAATCAAAATCATCCTTAAGGCATAGGATCATAGTAAATGTTAAATAAGATTGTGTAGCAGACACCTTTCATTGCCCACCTGACATCTACTTCCTCATTTCTGAACAGAGTCCCAAGTTAGTCTAGGGGTCCACATTATCTCCAGCTCCAGAGAAATGTCCTGACCTGTATAAACCAAGGAGTCCATGGCCTTTCCCTGGCATCTGAATTTGTTTAGAAGAGGGCAAAAGATTGACGTGACCCAGTCATGCAAATAGGAATGATTTACATCCAGGATGGGAGAGATCATTTCCTTTTTTCCTTCTTTCTTCTGCTGGGTGTGAATGAGGAAGCATATGAACACTTACTGCTGTTGGCAACCATCTTGTAACCAAGAAGCAAAACAGCCTTGGAATAGAGCCTCTGCTGACAGAAGAACAGAAGGACCGAAGCTGTAAGCTTAAAACGTGACCTTAGTCAGGGTTCAGTGCGTGGGATCTAAGCAGCAACCTAGGTTCTATTGAGTTGGAGAGGAACCCTCATTTGAATCTGCACCAAAAGGACTCTGGAGTGTTGGCCAGTGAGGATTGGAAGAGATACTCTATTTCCCGTATATTGTGTAAGGAAAGTGCAGTTTTATCATCTAACCATCCCTAAATGATTGTTCCCTTCAAAACCAAAATTCAAGTACAATTGGGACATTGGCCTCTGTATTCATTGCCTATAGTCATAATTTATTTGTGTCAAAAATGTCCTTTTTTTTGCCAAATTGTTGAAATTACAATTTTTAAGAGTCTGGCAAAGAAGCTTTTTCCCATCAGAGATAGCATTTTTACTGCGATTTTTGCCCGTTACATTATAAAATAATAATAGTCAAAGGCTTGCTTCTGGTAATAGTGGATCCTTAGAGTATCTGTTAGCACCACCACAAAGTGACATTTCTAATTCAAGCCCTCTTTTGGGGATGTGATAACAGAGTTGGAAATTTTTGCTGCTGGCCAACACGTAGCATATTAGATTTAAGCTTCCAAACATTCTTCTGAATACAGTTTTGCCAAAATGCAGGCATGCACGCATCCACACATACACGCACACACATGCGGTCTTTCTTTTTCTTTTTTGAGAAAATAAAGACAAATGAACAAAAACGCATGAAGGAGGATGAAGCACACTCGTTGACAAGGCCCAAAATCTTGTTTGATTCCAGCCTCTTACAAGCAACAATCTACTTTTAAGATGTGGAATGAGGGGTGCCTGGGTGGCTCAGTCAGTTAAACATCCGACCTTAGCTCAGGTCATGATCTCCAATTTGTGAGTTTGAGCCTCGCATTGGGCTCTGTGCTGACAGCTCAGAGCCTGGAGCTTGCTTTGGATTCTGTGTCTCCCCCTCTCTCTGCTCCTCCCCTGCTCATGCTCTCTTGCTTTCTCTCTAATGAATAAACATGAAGAAAAAAAAAGTTGTGGGATGAGACAGAGGCGTCACCTAAAGTGATGCCTTTTCAAATGTTGCTGGAGTTTTGAAATATAGAGACCAAATTGAAAACAATGTGTAAATTTTGGGAAAATGGCATTAACATGCTTTTGAGTCACAACACTGATTCTCGTCACAGGGTTCCTGTGATTTTTATGATGATCTGCTTCCTCTCCTAATGAGATACTATTCTGCAATTTCACTTGTGTGTGTTTTAGCACTCCTCCACAGTATCTAGAAAAATCACCACAGTCAATTGTCAGCTTGGATTCTCCACTAGAATCTAGTCCTTCTACGATCAGTCAGTGCCTAGAAAGTCAAAGACCCAGTCAGAGTTAAATGTAAAATCCTGTCTGTTGGTACAATTCATTAAGAGACAATTTGCCTGTAATAGCTACTTAATGTGTCTGCAGTATATTTTCACCCTAGACAAAATCAATAGAGATGATCGATAAAAAGAATTATCACAAATTTCCTGACAACTCCAGGGTGGCAGCAGCTGGGAAGCCACGGCAAAAGGGCGGGTTGCTTTATTAGTCTGCACTTGGGGGAGGGGGTGTCTCCCAGCCATTGGAACACAGTCTAGACTGGTTATCACATAGTGAGAGTCTTGTGGCTCCCCAAGAGAGCTCACAGTTCTCTCTCTGGTTTGTCCACTAGACCAATACCTTGATCTCCTCCTACTTTCTGCGCCGGCTCTAGGCCCTTCTCTGGGTGGAGATGGGTTGGGGTGAGGCCCTGAGCCTGAATTGTTTTGATTTTCATTCTTGTTAGCTCCATCTAGGAAGCTCTTAAGAACAAGGAGAGTCAACGGATAATTCAAGGTGAGGGAGGTTTCTACATGGAGTTACAGCAGAATGAACATACTCTTTTATTCCTGAATTCTCCATATTGTTCAGGGTGTGTGTGTGTGTGTGTGTGTGTGTGTGTGTGTCTGTATACCTACTTTTATCCATGTTCAAAGATTTGAACCACCTTATAGTAAGGACAGCACATATAAGACTATATAAATAGAATAGGAAGTCAAGGTCCTGGACTAGGACATATGGACTATTTAGTGGCTACAGCTGAGTTACACAAAAGGACATAAGGAAAAAACAAAAACAAAAACAAAACAAAAAACAAAAACACAAACCTTGCTACATGGTTCTTGACTAAGAGGAAAAACGCAGCTCTTTCCCTGTCTTGCCTGGCTTCTTCTTCCTTGCTCACTGAGTCAAGTTATTCAGATAGGGAAGATGTCCAGGTCTCAGGGAAATCCTTTTTAAAAGCCCCACCGGAAGCCTACCATGGACTTGAGTTTCCGTTCTCCTGGGAGCATTTGCTTCAGTCCTTTGCAGAGGGGGTTGACTGTGTTCAGATCAGTGACATGTGTGGTGAGGTCTCCCAAGGTAGCGTTAACAGAAACCCTTGTGGGAAGAGCTTAGTGCAGCGACTCTTTCCTTTCTTCTTGTGCCCTTTGTGTGGAAGCTTGAGCGTTTTTGATGCCATCTTGCAACTTTGGAGGAAGGGCTGGTGGGAGTGCAAAGCTGCAGAACCAGACCACTCTGGGATTACCCGCTCTAGCCTTCTGGTTATGTGAGAGGATCAAATGCTTTTATTACTGAAAACACTACTGGGAATTCTGCTTACTGCAGCTGACCATATCCTACTGATGCAGGTAGATAATTCTCGATCACATAGGACAATTGAGGCTTCCCTGGGTGACATGCTAGTGAGTAGCAATGCCTGGGTTGGAAGGCTCCTTGTCTGACTAGTGTGACTCCCTTCCCTGGTAATTCTTTAACTTCACCTGAAACCCCATCAAAGATGGTGGCTCTTGACTTCACTCCCAAAGATTCTACTTAGTAACTCCGAAATGGGGTTGAAGGAATGTCCGTTCTAAGCGAGCAGTGTGGGCACTTCTGATGCAAGGGCTTCCTGAACCCCAGTTTAAGACTCACTGCTCTATGCTACCTAACTGTTCAGTCAAGCTCACCTCTTTCCAAAGCCTACTCTTCTTCCCACCACTTTGGGCTGACCTCATCACAGCATCGTCACCCCCGCTCCTACCCCTCACCGCCCAGCACATGAGTACATTCAGAGACAGGTCTACCTCAGCATGAAAACACCAGGTCTCAATTGGAGATCTGAGGCTGGAAAGAAAGGACAATCAGAGTCAAAGATATTGTAATAGTGTTGTATGGTGACAGATGGTAGCTACATTTGTGGTGAACACAGCATCACTTATAAAGTTGCTCAATCACTGTCTTTGTACACCTGAAACTAATGTAACATTGCATGTCAACCATACTCGAAAAAGAAAAAGGGTGAGACATCTCTTCCTTTTTTTTTTAAATTTTTTATGTTTTATTTATTTTTGAGAGAGAAAGAGAGAGAGAGAGAGAGAGAGTGAGAGAAAGCATGGGAGGGACAGAGAGAGAGAGAGGGAGACACAGAATCCGAAGACAGACTCCAGGGGGAGCCTGGGTGGCTCGGTCGGTTAAGTGTCCGACTTCAGCTCAGGTCATGATCTCGTGGTCTGGGAGTTCGAGCCCTGCGTCAGGCTCTGTGCTGACGGCTCGGAGCCTGGAGCCTGTTTCGGATTCTGTGTCTCCCTCTCTCTCTGCCCCTCCCCTGTTCATGCTCTCTCTCTGTCTCAAAAATAAATAAACGTTAAAAAAAAAATTAAAAAAAAAAAAGACAGACTCCAGGCTCTGAGCTAGCTGTCAGCACAGAACCCAACGCGGGGCCCGAACCCACAAACTGTGAGATCATAACCTGAGCCGAAGTCGGCCGCTTAACCAACTGAGCCACCCAGGTGCCCCACTTCTCTTCTCTGTTTAAGCAGAATTTTCTCATTTGTTAAACTGGACATCCTGGGTGATCACGGACAGAAACAACCAGCTCTAAGCCTTACTTATTCCACCAGTGGCCAGCTCACTACTTGGATGTCCTCTTCTTGAACAGTACGAAAGTGAAATCGTGAGTCTTTCTTTTGGGGAAACACGTAGGGAAGGGGTGAGGGAAGTAATGCACACATTCATTTTGCTTTGTTTTGTTTTGAAGAAACCCATGTGGTTCATTGTCATTCACTATAGATTAGTCCCTTCTGGCTTTGCCTGAGAGACACAGAATCCAAACTTAATATTGTAGGAAGCTGTGAAACCAAAGTTTTGAATTTTTCTCAAGAATTTTATTTTTAATAATAATAATAAAAACCCTGAGCCCATGTGTCCCATAAAAATAAATGAATGTTTTCACTCTTGAACCAATAAAGCAGAAGAAAGTTGGAAGCCACATAATGCTCTCTGTGTAGCTCATCCTGGCCATGGAAAGACTTGGAGAAGCAATCATTTTATGTTTTGCAGATGGGGGAAACTGAGGAAACACCAGGTTCATGTCCCTGGGTGCGACTGTCAGCAAGTTGCCGGCCAGGTGTTCTAATTTGGAAGAGCAGCTGTCTTGAGAGTTGGAGAAAAGTCCAGATTCCATAGCATGGCAGGTTCCAGCCTAGCCAGTGAGTTCAGCTACATTTCCGGCTAAGTCCTTCTTGCACCTAATGACCTGTGGTTCTTCACAGGGTCAGGTTGCATCATGCCTTTGCACAGGCCGCCCTTTGCTGAAACACTCTCTTGCTCCTTTCCCACACAGCAAACATCAAACACCCATTCATCCATTGCTCATTCATCACCAGAAGCTGTTGATGCTCCCGTGTGGCTGCTGGAATACCTGATGACATTTACTTGTTCTCCTGTATCTGGCCATCCCATCATCTCCTACCAGAGCACACAAGGCCCATCTTGAAGGCTGGATCCTGTTCAGTTCATTTTTATGTAACCAAGGTACATAGCCAGGCACTGAATAGATGTTCATTAAATGCTCATTGAAGGCATAAGTCAATGAACTGATGTAGACAGGGAGTAATGTGGGGGAAAAAAAAAAGATGACACCTGCAACCAAATAGTGTTTCCTAAAAGAAGGCGGAGGAAGAAACAGGGAAGAGGATGCCCATATAACTTTCTGGCCAGCCTTGTCTTAGGGGCTGTTCCTTTCTCTTGGTCTAAGGAATGTAAACATTCAGATTCCTTTCATTGAAAATAACTTCTTCTTCCATTTGAAAAAAAAAAAAAGGAAGGAAAACTGACAGTTACTTGGGGGAATGATTTCTGCTGGGCTGCCAGGGACCATGTTTGTGGCTATGATGGGTATTTGAGCAAAGACACTATTAGGAGGGCTGGGATCACTTAAGGCCTACCCCATTTGGTGGGGAGAAATTTTTAAGGCTTTTTTTTTTCCCTTGGGAGGAAGTCACACCCCGGCAGCTGCTGTCATGCTATGCTCTGTTTAGTCCTGCATGAGAAAACCCTGGGCTTTGGTAACATTGCCCTTCTTGCTCCTTCAGTACAAAGGCTGGGAATTGAGTAACAGTCATCCAGCAAGAGGGATTTTCCCTTTAGCCGGCGGGTGTCAGCCTCCCCACCAGGGGGCTGGAGTCAGGCCTGGTTAACATATTTACCCAGGCCTCCAGGCAAGGCAGCCCACTGTGATATGGGTTGTCCCGTGGACTTTCTTCTCCGGGATCCCCTAGGTCATTCTATCTCTAAGCAACCTCCCGTTGCAAAAGATTCAGGTATTTGAATTTTCCTAGTGGGAGACTGGGAAATTGAGAAAGATTACTGATAAAAGAGGCTCATGAGATGGAGTTGGGAAGAAAGTTCTGAATCTTTAAGAGTGAACTTTGCCCACTTCAGTGAGGCACAGTGGTACCAAAGTCAAAAACAATGGGGGTGCTGTAGGGGGTGAAATGGGACAGGGAATGGAATTAGCCTTCACAAGAGCCTGGTCTTGTGGAGCTGGTTTTATATGTACAATTTCACTTTGTATACCCAAATACCCTCGAGGTCTGTATTATTATCCATTGTACACAGATGACAAACTGAGGCTAAGGGGATCAAGGGACAGCCGAGGCCACCTACCTAGTAGAAGTGGGGGTCAGGATGTGAATATGGTCTGGGGTACAGACCATGAGTGAAGTATAAGGAGTAGGAAAATCGTTAACAAAAAAGAGAATTATGTTTGGCAGTTTAAGCCCGGGTCAGTTTACGATTCTTGAGTGGTTATTCTCTGCCAACCATCATCCCTTTTAATCCTTATAAAACTTCCATTTTGTCAGTGAGGAAACTGAGACTCAGTGAGGTCATGCCTCTTGTCCAAAGTCAAATGACTAAATATCTCTGGAGTCAGGACTCAAACTCAGGTCACCTGAAATTCTAATCATTGTGGTAAGGCAAGGAGCAAGAGAATATAAGAGTGAGTTTGCAGATTCTGATGAACCATTAGGAAAATAATATCCTCCCAAAGCCACCAAGTTAGGTAGGGCAGAATCCATGTGGTTTCAGAGAATAAGTAAGGGGGAGCAACGGCCAGTGCGGAAGGAGCAGAGAACAGATGGAAGCACTTCCTGCTGCAGACAGACACCCCTGCAGGTCATAGCACCCTCCCCTCTCCTGCCAGATCTTGGGATAAGTGCAGGCTTACCAAATGCCAGGATATATAAAGCTCCTCTGTGGTGGTTTTAAACATGCAAACAAATTCTTAGATATTTGTCCTTTACCCTTTGGTCTGGGTGGGCTTGGGATTTGCTTATAACTAGTAAAATGCAGGAAAATTGACAGCAAGAATTTTGAGGCTGGGTCATTAAAGGCAACCCCGCTGCCACCTTTGTTGCTGGGACACTCACCTTTGGAGGCTTGAACTTCCATACATGAAATCTGACTCTCAGGCGGCTGCCATGCTCTGAGGGAGCCCAGGTCATGTGTTCTGGCCAACAGTCCTAAGTGAAGTCCCAACCAATAGCCATTATTTTGTACTAGATATATGAGTGAAGACCCTTCCAGATGACTTTAGTCTACAACTTGCAAATCACCTTGCCCCCCAATCTTTGTATAGTCCTAGGAAGACCCCAGATGTTGTGGAGCAAAGGTAAGCTGTGCCCACTGTAACCTGTCACAATTCCCAATACATGGAATCCATATGCATGATAAAGTCATTGTTTTATGCCACCAAATTCTGGGGCGGATTGTTGTGCAGCAATAGAACATCTTCTCATTACTTATTTTTAGAAGCAGCCCATGTCTCCTTCGTTTTTTTAAGTGTATTTATTTTGAGAGAGAGCGAGAGAGAGCATATGCATGCATGTGAGGGAGGAGTGCAGAGCCTGATGTGGGGCTCGATCCCACAAACAGTGAGATCACGACCTGAACTGAGATCAAGAGTCGGATGCTTAACTGACTGAGCCACCCAGGCACCTGTTCCATGTCTGCTTCCTTGTCTTCCACACCAAGCTCTTAATTTCTGATAAACTGTAGATACACATGATGGCAATCCTCCAAGTACGTGAACTGATCGCATTCTTTGATGAGGGCCCTGTTAGAACGGGGAAGATGAGCCAGCTACTTTACAACTGCCTCTCCTAAGGAGGCTCCCAGGCCTCATTCCCAGCCCCCTTTCCATCATTCACTTCTAGTTGACAGCTCCTCAACCCCTTCCATCCCCATCTGGATGGCAGATACCTTTCAGTCCATTGGGGCCCCAGGGTGAATGCCCCCCATCAACTGGAGAGCCATTTATGTAGTCCATGCCTCCCATTGCTCACAACCCCAGGGGCAACTATGGGCTTTTTGTGAAAGTGGCTGGTAGGAAGCCACCTTAGTGGGTATCTCTCTGTCTCAGGTGCTACCCTACTGGCATAATCCCATGGTTGTTAAAGTTCTTCAAAGAACGAGTTGAGCTCATTTCTCTTCAATTAGTGCCTGGTAGGAGATCTCTCATTTTCCCAGCACAAAATTCATTGTGGTACTGCTGTGCTAACACACCATTAGCAACCCTTTCGGTTAATAAACAGAGAAGAAAGTTCAGAGTCCAAATACGACTTTTCTCACTCTTTTTTGTTTTATTTTTTTCAGAGTTGACTCTGAAATCTAGTATCTATCCAGTACAGTGTGCTGGTAAGGTTTTGGACTGACATAAATCAACGTCTGCTCTACTTACTAGATCGTGTCCTTAGCAAGTTACGTAAGTCCTCTGAGTCCCATTTCCTCATCTGCAAAATGGAGATAATAATTCTTGCCCAGGGTTATTTTGAAGATGGACTGAGTTCACGTTGGTAGCCAAGTTGGCCAGAAGTTAGGCTTGTTGAAGGATATGGTCTAAGATCTTGTTAATATTTTTGTCATGGTTATTGTTACTATTTGTGGTTACCCTTCAGCAAATCCCGTCAGCTCTACCTTCCAAATAAATTTCAAATCCAGCCACTTCTCATCACCTCCAGTGCCGGGCATCTGGTCCAAGCCATGAGCATCTCTCTTTGCATGGTTGCCATACTCTCCTATCTGGTCTCCTGGTTTCACCCTACTTGCCTTTTGCCCTTCCACACAGGAGCCAGAAGAGTCCTATTCCATCCTGTCCTGTCACTTCTAGGCTCAAAACTTTTCCATCACTTCCCTTCCTGCTCAGAGTAAACTTTTGTCCGCAATCTGTAAATCTGTGTAAAATCAGGCTCCTGTGACTCAATGCCTTCATCTTCTCCTCCTTTCTCACTCTCTCTCTCCCTTCTTGCTATTCCTCCAACAGCGCACACCTGCCCTAGAGTCTTTGCACCTTCTGCTTCTCAGCCTATGAGTGCACGACCTGAACCTTTATCTCCTTCAAAGCGTGGCTCACGCAGCATCTTCTTTTGAGTTCTTCCCCGACCATCCTATTTAAAACATCTCCACTGCCTTTTCTTTTTGCTTTATTTTCCTAGAGTCAGTCCCTTTCTAATGTGTAATTGACTTAGTCATTTTATTTATTATCTGTTTCAACTAGAAGCCCATTGAAAGCAAAGACTGTGATCTCCTGCTAATTGCTACCTCCAGTGTCAAACACAGTGCCTGGCATTACATACTGAAGTGACCACAGACCACAGAAACAGATTACGTGGCTGCTTGCTGATATTTTATATGAATGAAGACGACTACGTGCATTTACTGCATCATCAGTGTGGTTTTGTTTAAGGTGCCGCCTTTATCTGGTTGGGAAATATGCTGATGATAAAAACCTTGAGTGAAAAACCGGTTGAAGTCAAAGGATGTAGGACTAAGACCTAGGTCTTCTGCGTGTTGATTTAGAAGGCCCCCAAGAATCAAGTGTGGATCTCACTCTCTGGCCCAACCATACAATTGGCAGGGCCTAGTGCAAAATAAAAATGCAGAATGGCCCCTTGTTCGAAATTATTAAGAATTCCAAGACATCAACGGGAGAGCATTAAACCAAGAGTGGGGCCCTCCTGGGCACAGCTTGCACAAGTATGATTCTGGCCCGGCTCACTTTCTACAACCTTGTATCTTTTTGCAAACAATTGAAACAAACCTTAGGTGTACTGAGTGAACTTTATCCACACTAGTATCTATTTAAATTGCCATGCTGCTAGGGCAGTTAAGGGTGTCCATTCTGCCTGAGGTCCGCTGGCATTCAAGCTTCAAAATAATCCCTTTTGTTTTGTACTAGATTTTATGACAACCTCAGTTTTAGAGCAAGGAGATTGAAAGATACCTAAATTGTTACCCCTACCCTTTGAGTAGGTTACAATCTTACTGTGAAGACGGTGCTAAAAGCTGAGGTCAGGCTGGAAGTGCCCTGGGGCGAGGCAAACAGGAATTGCTGCCACTGAAAGAGAGCGGGTCATTTCTGGCCCATCTTCACTGTCATCCTGTGGTCTGACCATCAGCAGCAATCTCTGGCTTAATGGGTTGCAAATATGGACCAGCCTGAGGGATGGTCTGAAGAGAGAATGGCAGTGGGGACTGAGATATGGTCCAGGCTGGAGACAGGACCCCAGGCCTCCAGGTGCCATCAGGTAACTAGTGAATGAGGAGGACACCTGCTAGAATTCACCAAGGCCTTGCTGGCCAAGTCAGATCCTTTCCTTGGGATTTATTTTTTCATCTTTCAAAAGACGACTATATGGTTCAGAGGTTATTTTTGAATATCAACCAGACTTTAAACATTCACTTGGATTTTTTGGGGTTGGATATTATTTAAAAAACAACAACAACAAAAACCAATAAAAACACAAACTGCTGGCCTCTTTTATTCACATTTTCTTAAAAACCAAAAAGAAGCCTTTTGCGTAGTTTCATTACAGGACCATCTCAACCTCTCAAATATTTTTAATGATCTGTTCTTTGGCTAGGAATATGGGTTAGTTGATTGAGGCTGCTTCTAGGCCCTCCTGTGAGTATTTTTTTTTTTTAAAAACCAAATTACAAACATCACAGTTGAAATTAAAAAAAAAAGTAACAGAAATGTATTACTTAAGTTCCAAAATTATTTCTAGACTTTTAGAAATTTCCAAAGATGAGCTGATTTGGCCACAAGGTTTAAAAACTATTAAATGAAATGAGCAAAAACATTAGTTCCACATTTCAAGGCCAATTTATCACTAAGCAAATGGATTTGAACCTCTGGAGATCTTTCTTACAAGACTTGAAAGTCTTCTCGTAAAGATAGCTAAAATAAACATCATACACTATTTTAAAAATTGTATGTACGCTTATATCTTAGTGTGAGTTGTTTCTGGTGGGTCCAAAGTAACCCATTTGTGTAGGAAGACATGTGACCATAGTTACAAGGGTAGACTTTTCTTCACTTTTATTTCTGTCTTTGGTAGGGGCTGTTAACATTTGAAGGTAGTTTGGCTTGTGGTGGTTGTTTAAATGTGTCCATTAAACTGTGGGTATCAGTTTAATAGGGAGTGAAATGTCACAAGGTACTAGCCTCTGGCACAGACATAAGAATTTAGCCAAACACATTTGGAATCATAGATTCTTCCCCTTAACATAAATATTCTGGGGATTTAACTTTCTCTCTCGTTCTACACCAGGTTCTCATACAAGTAAGACCAACCTTCATTTTGACCCTTCTGATTCAGAATATTGTCCAGGGCAGGATACTGGAAGAGAGGGCATCCATTGAAGAGGAAGAGACTGGGGTATGAATTGCCTTGTTTCTCTGCCACCTTAACAACACTGCTGCATTTTTAGGGATGGCTAGCAGACAACAAGGAATTCCTTCCCCTCCAGAAAAATCCCCAAAGAAAGCCAGGGTTACAAGGGAGCTGAGCTGGCTTATCTTAATGGCATTGTTGTCCTTCCATCTCCACTAGGAGAGATATCCCTGCAAGCCAGGAAGCCAGGGCTAGCTTCTGTCCCCCTTTTCCAAGCCCCGCCCTCAAGACTCCCCTTTTGATATCCACATTCTTTCCTTAGATATGTTAATGTCCTCAGCTAGGAGCTACCTGGGGCCACCTCTCTGGCTCCTGGAGAGGATTTTTATATCTCTAGATGATTTATGGCTCCCATAGAGTTGAAGGCTCAGAAAGCAGCCTGGTTTCCCAGTTTTCAAGTTCTGGAGGGCTGTAGGCAAAGGGAACCACTTCTGTGCCCCAGATATGTCTGACAGGGTTTTTCAAAGCTTTCATACTTGGATTGAGCTAAATTCAGGGCTAGACTCCTCAATAGCCATTGTTTCTAATTGATAACAATTGAGAGTAAAATTGATAAACTAATTGATAATTGATAAAAAATTATTAGGTTGAACCATAGGAAAATGCCAGTATGCAACCATTTTGACTCAACAAATGTAGCAATTTCCTATGGTTCTATGTAATACTGTAAATTGTTTTCACACATCAATGAAGAGATATTGAAAGATTTTTTTTTTTGTTTTTTGTTTTCACTGTTTCACATCCCCTAACTTCTTTTCCTGTACCCTGCATACCTGTAATAAGACTGCACAGGCACACACACACACACACACACACACACACACACTATGACTTAATCTTCCTCTTCTGGGACTTCAAAGAATTAAGAAATGAGATGAGAATGAGGTAACACATTTACATGAAAAAAAGGCTTGGACAGTTCTACTCCTGATACTCTTCTCCTTTGTTCAGGAATATCCACCCTCTTTTTACCCCTTCTTCCTCAGCTCTGCCTGTAATCATTTTATTAGCTTGAAAGCAATGAAGACAACCTTGCAACAGGCTTGGGGGCAGGCTGCTTGTGTATGGAACAAGCCCCAACTTTGAGTTACAAAGACCTGGAGTCTGCATTTGCCTTGATTATTCCCTGGGAGTGAGCATATGCATCCCTAAAATGCTAGCATCCCTAAAAATGAAGCATACCATACATTGGGCAACTTTCTTAACCACAGTGTTCTTCGGTTTCTCATCTGTAGGTTAGGGATAATGCTATCTGCTTGAGACAGTTGAAGGAGTCGAATAAGATAGTGTATATAAACTTCCTAAAACTGCTGATGGAACAGGTGCTCCAAACTTATGTAAAACCAAGATTAAATGTCCTATCCCTTGGTGTTTCCAGCCCCCATGCCCACCTGTCTACCACACGTGGCTCAGAAACCAAAGAGCCTCTTTAGCTGAAATGACATGTGGCCTGGGACATTGGCTGTCTCAGTGGTAACCAGTCAGCCGGGTGAGTCATGGCTAGCAGAATCTCTACCGCTTTGGGAAGGATAACTTGCAGCTGGGGAGGCACATAAGTGGCTTTGTGGCGTCAGTGACATTTGGGTTGGTCCCTAAGGATGGTTAGGATTTAGACATTCACTCTAGGCTAGCAAGGTCTCGTGAAACCTTCTGCAATGATGGAAATGTGCTATAATCTGTGCCGTCTAAAGTGTGTGGCTACAGAGCCCTGGCAATGAGGCCAGTGTGACTGAGGAGAGAACTTCAAATTTAATTTTAATTAATTTAAACAGCCACGTGTGGCTAGTGGCTATGGTATTGGACAGGACAGGACTCCCAGGAGTAGGCAGAGGAAACAGAAAAGTGAAGTGATGGAAGAGGAAAACCGTGGGGGCAAGCGGGTGTGCAGCCCGTCCTTCAGTTGGCTGAAGCCCAAGCTGTGTGAAGGACACTGGTTGTATCGGCAACTGGAGAGGGACATGCAGTAAACTCTGATAGTCAGTGTAGAGTTCAAATGTTCTTTTCCGAGCCATGGGAGCTGGTGAAGGTCTGTGAACAACATGCAGAAATGACACCATAATGCTCTACATCAGAGCAATTGATCTGGCAGGTGGTAGGGGAGTGGGGTCTCTGTTTTGACCAGATAGAAGCTGGAAATAGAAGTCCTTGAGACTGTTACTGCAAAAGCCCAGGAGAAGCTCTCACTGCATCTGGGTACCATGTGAACAGCTCCATCTGGATTATCCTGTGTTATTCTGGGGCAGGTGCTAGCAAGAGATCCATTTTACAAAGAAATGCATTTACCATCAGTGAAGTTACATATCCTCATGTAAGCCCAGAAATACAAATTGGAACCCTGGTCTGTTGGAGTCCAAAGACCATAAAAGAATTGAACTCCACTCTACCTCTATTTTAGATCTCCCTGGGAAAATAAGAAAAGGGTCTCCCCGCAGCAGTGTGATGGGATTGAGGATACAGAGTCGACGTCAGGACTTGACATTAATCAGACTGGGTGTGGCTTTACTCCTGACCTGTGAAAAGGAAACTTCTTGTTTTTCCAAACACTTGTGAATGGGACTCACTGTTTTGTTGCCACACCCGGCCTCTCTCATCTCCCTGCTGCCTTGGTTAAAGCCCAAATTAAGCCATTGCCGAGCCCATTAGCTTGTGTATTTGTGGGCCAGAAGAGTTATTATCTGCATTTGGGGCACTCTCCGGAAGAATAGAGACTTATGTCCTTTTTGAGATCTCTTCAATTTGCAGGTAGTTACCTGATGGCTTGAAAATTTTCTTTTACAATCTTTAGGTAAGAGGCAGCTCAGTGTGATGTTAAAAACACCAATTCAAGAACCAGGATGCCTGTGTTTGAACCCTGGTTTGCAGTCTGACTTTGAGCAAGTTACTGACGATACTACCTCTCTCGTGGCCTGGCTTTAAGGATTGAATGAGCAAAGGTACCTAACGTGCCTAGAATGGTGCATGACGTTTATTGTATACGGTTTACAATTTCTTATATACGGTTTGCCAAAAACTGGGTGGGGATGGGGGCAGGCGTGCCTCAGGATGATCAGGAGGAAGAAGCCACTCTCAAAAGACCACTCCAAAATATTTGGGTTTTAAATCAAAAGGAACCGGTCAGAAAGAGAATGGAATGCCAATTTTCTGAGTTAAGTTTAGACTCAACCTAATAGAGAAGCCAATCAAATGTAAACACAGAAAGAGAAGTTAGGCTGCTCCAGAGAGAACGGAAAAGGAAATCTTGACAGGTAGTGGAAAGAACAGTTTCTCCATACGTGGGAGCAAACTCTGCACTTTCGGGGTCTGGGCAGATGACCCAGCTGAACCACTCACTAGGTCTAGGCTGGCGCTTCTGGAATCGCTACGCGCTGGGCTGCGGACTCCGGCAGTCTCAGTGCTGCCACCTACAGGGCCTTCGAGGCAAAGCGCTCAGTCCTTGGTTCCGGGGCGGCTGGGCGCTGTGTCTCCGCGCAGGATCCATAGCCGCCTCACCAGCAATCATTAGCTCCTCCCTCTTACAGGTTTTAAATGCTTCTGCCCTAGATAAAACAGTTCTGAAACACTGTTTATTTCTCAAAGGGGGTTAATGAGAAATAAACTATGACAAACTCCACACATAGAAATGTACAAATGTCACACTGAGGCTGCACCATGTGCCGGGCACTTAGTGGCTTGGGATATGCTATTGCATTTAATCCACATAAAAGATAGCATCAGCATTATTATCCCCATTTCAAAGTATGTTAGGAAATCAAATACACAATAGTTCAGAATCTGTGCCACTCACATTCCACAGTCTCATAACACACTATCCCACAAATTATCTTTCCATCTTTCCCAAGTATAGAAGCATAGACAATGGAGCTGACCAAACAGGAACAAGTCACAAAGAGCTTCTGTTTGCACACGACAAATGCTGCTTACCTTGAGCTATTGTTTTGAAAATCTGGGCTCCTCAAATGAAGATGCTATAGCAGAAATGTTCACTTATGTGAGTCAGGTCTTCATTACCAGGGCCCAAATCTTTGTCCATTTGTAAATTAAGTTCTTTCTATGCAAGCCAAACTTAATGAATTAGTATTGTGAACTACAAAGCAAAGTGCCGCGCCTTGCTTTTACCAACTAAAACTCTATTAATTCATTACAATTTGGGCACGCTTACGCTATATTTATGCTACAAAGGTGGTGTTTAAATTGACCATCCCGGGGCACCTGGGTGGCTCATTTGGTTGAGCGTCCAACTTTGGCTCAGGTCATGATTTCATGGTTCATGAGCTGTGCTGACAGCTCGGAGCCTGGAGCCTGCTTCAGATTCTGTGTCTCCCTCTCTCTCTGCCTCTCCCTCGCTAGCACCCTGTCTCTCTGTCTCAAAAATAAATAAATGTTAAAAAAAAATTTAAATTGACCATCCTGTGGTACTAACAGTGCTTCTCAAACATTTGTGTATACACTTTTCACCTGGGGACCTTGTTGAAAGGCAGATTCGAATTCAGTAAATCTGGGATGGGGTCTTAGATTCGATTATTTCTAACTATCTCCCGGGTGATACAGATGCTGCTGGTTCAGCAACCACACTTTGAGTTTCAAGGAATTTAAAGATTTGAAGTTCCTTTGAATCATCAAAATAAAAATTTATTTCATGGCATATTAATTACATTTTATTGTTTCCCAATGCTTTGAGAATCGGTATGCTATATATTTCAACTAAAATATTTTATCAACTAGAACACCGAATGTACCAGAATATTCTATTCCTTCACCCAGGCTGGATTATAAAGTGTTTACTGCAAGAAAAACCTGAAGGAATTTTGCCTTCAATCAAAGAGTAATTTAGGCTTCAGGAGAATTATTTTCCAAACTCTAAGGGAAAGTAATGATGATATTAACTTAAGAAAAACGTGTTAAAATTACACTTACCACTTTTTCAGGTTTTTATACTGACTCTTCTGTCATCTAGGGAATTCGTTACATGGAAGAGTAGAGCAGGAGACCCAATGACACACTTCAAAATGAAAAAGCATCTTTTCACATCATTCGCATCTGGGAATTCATTTATGCTTATGCTTATCAGAGTGTCCAGATGTTGAGTAGCAAAAAGTAACACATTCACATGTGATACAGAGCAAAGACCTATTATAAGGCCCAAAGACAAGCTATTTATAGCAGTAGAGACTAAAGTGACCCATAAATAGACTGCCATTTACTTGTTTGTTTTGTCTGGGGTCCATTTAATGGCATCTGTCAGTAGTACAATAGCTAATGCCCAGCAATTATTTCCATCATAAACCTCACCGGGAATGAGAAATGCAGTGGAACTAGATCCTCTGGAATTGATTCCCCCCCCCCCCCCCCCCCGCATCAGTTAAAATATTCAGTGAAGGTGTTGGGTTCTCCCCTACTCCTGTCTACACAAATAAAGTATACACATTTTGATAGCTAAATATAGGGGTGGCTGCAGTCAGGTAAGCATCCAACTTCAGCTCAGGTCATGACCTCACGGTTTGTGGGTTCAAGCCCCCCGTCAGGCTCTGTGCTGGCAGCTCGGAGCCTGGAGCCTGCTGCGGATTCTGTGTCTCCCTCTCTCTCTGCCCCTCTTCCGCTCATGCTCTGTCTCTCTCTGTCTCTCAAAAATAAATAAACATTAAAAAAATTTTAAATAGCTAACTATGAATGACAGCTTTATATGTCTCTATATTCTACAGAATATAACATCTCAGAGTAGTGGAAATTATGGCAACTTGAACGAGAAGAAAATGAAAGAAACTATGATAACTTCAATGGGAACAGAGCACCTGTTACCCACACAGTAGGTTTTCAATAAATGTGGATTTACTGCCTTGAACAGCCTTAAGACTGATTTCTAGGCTTGCAAAGACTGACGTGGATTGTGAAGATAAGGGTAGACTAAGAGTGGGGAAGCAGGTTCCTGGTATCTCCGTCCTGGATCTCAGGGGTCCTGCAAGACCAGTCTCCTTCCTCCTCTGCAGATCTTTCTCTAATGTCCCAAATTATCTACCTTTAGTTTTAGTGCTTTAGGTTCAGGCATTGATGATAGCAGGTGCTGTAGTACTTAGATATTGGTATATTAACTTTGAGATTATTATCGTTAATAACATCTATGTTGGCCAACATTTATTCAAGGCCAACTATGTGGCAGATTTCAAACAGAGAACAAAAGGTACTTTCACCTCAGCTGAAGTTTGAAAAATCTGGAAGAGCTGGGGTCATGTTTTCAGTTCCTGACCAATGAATGTGGTCAGAGGGATGAGAAGTTATAATTGGCCCAGTTTGGGCCACATGATCTCCCTGTTGGCAGGGAGGGTGTGTGGGGAGGGTGGGGAGAAGAGGCTAATAAAGTTCAGCAGACCTCAGTAAAACCATATATTTTGAAGAATATTTCCCAAAGAAGGTCCTTGCTTTTCTGAAAAAAAAAAAATAAATAAATAAATAATAATAATCATGTCCAGCATAGATTTGGGCAAGTTACTTTATTTATTTGAACCTCAGTGGAAGAGTTTGTATGATGGAGTAGAATTAGATGCTTTCTGAGGGTCCTTTCATATCCCAAATCTCTAGTTTTCAGTTCCTTTTTTTAATGTAGCGCTTTATAAAATGATTTCATACCCAATCCTGATGAGCAAGCCAAGGTGATGCTATTTCACCCACATATTCGGTGGAGAAACTGAGCCTTACAAAGTTAATTAATTTGCTGCAAAATCATTCAAATGTCAAGTGGCAGAACTAGGACCAGATATTAAGTCACTGGATTAGTTTCAAAGAATTCCCTTTGAATGCTTCCCACATTAGTGAAATTAATTTTCTTCATTCCGTAATGACCACTAACTAATCTCATGGGTAGCAAACTACTATAAATTAAGCTCGAGTTAATGGGATAGTTTTGATGGATTAAATCTTGGGCACTGGAAATTTTTATTTTGTTGCCTTCTCAGAGATGCTGCAACTGTTCATTAAATATGATTCTTGTCTTGCCGGCGGGAGGTACTGGAAAGTATGGCTTGGGGAAGGAAAAGCCACTGCAAATTCAAGTTGAAAGAGGATGCTTTTAGGAAGGGATTGAGGAGAAAACTGGGAGGAACTGATCGTTATCTTCCAGCTCACAGGCACTTGATATTGTGCCTCGAAGCTGATAGTTGTTAAATAAGTCACTATTGTTTGTTTTAAGATTTCCTTAAATAAATATTTGCACCACGCAATCAATGGAGTCTAGAAAGTCAATGGGATGTGTTTTATTTTTAACAAGCCTTAAATTAATTGTATATCCTCTGCATCTACAAACATCTATTAAGATAACACTGAGAAACAGTTCAGAGCTCCTGATGCTCCTACAGAAGCACGTCAGTCTGGCTGATTTCTAAGACCGAAGGGGAAAAGAATCCTTGATTAAGAATGTGTAAAAATAGGATTCAAAAGTCTTAATGCACATGCCTTTGGTCTGCCAGTTAATGAAATTTATCCTCAAGGAAATAAATATGAATAGTAAGAGGATGTTCACTCAAGCATCTCTTATAGTAGGAAAAAACTGGGAACAACTTAGATGGAAAATGATTTAAGAGAATTATAGTACTTTCATAAAATAGAATATTATGTCATTACTTAAAATGATGTAGCCAAAGAATACTTAGTGACAAAAACATCCACAATAGCATAATTAGTAAGAGCAAGGGCTCCAGAGTTGGCCTGCCTGGATACTGGTTGTAGCTCAACCAACTCCCTGTTGTATGACCTTGAACAATTTATTTGACCTTTGGTGCTTAATGGCACTTAAACGTAAAATGGGGCTAACAATAGTACCTGCCTCATAAGCTTGTTGGGTGAACTGAATGAGGTAATATGTAAACTGCTTAGCACAAAGCCAGTCACTTTAATAAGATTATAAGACAGGACAATGTTTTCTTTCTTTGATAATCTGTATTTCCTACTTTTGGGGCCTGCCATTATGTTGATTTGGTAATGAAGAAGAAAATATAAAAGTTATCTTTTAAAAAAATTATCTTGAACATTTTAATTGTGGTATAATAGACATAGCATAAAATTTGCCATTTAACCAGTTTCTTTCTTTCTTTCTTTCTTTCTTTCTTTCTTTCTTTCTTTCTTTCTTTCTTTTTTTGAATGAGAGCGAGAGAAAGAGAGGAGAAAGTGAGAGTGCACAAGCCTGCGCTAGGTGGGGAGGGACAGAGGGAGAGGGAAAGAGAGAATCCCAAGCAGGCTCCCCTGCTCAGCAAGGAGCAAAACAACGGGCCTCGATCTCACAACCCTGGCATCATGACCCGAGCTGAAACCAAGCGTCAGGTGCTTAACTGACTGAGCCCCCCAGGTGCCCCATCTTAACCATTTTTAAGTGAACAGTTTAGTAGTGTTATGTGCATTCACGTTGTTGTGTAACTAATCTCCAGAACTCTTCCCGTCTTGCAAAACGCCACCCATTAAACAACTCCCCTCGGCCCCTGGCAATTACCACTGTGAACTCTCTGTCTCTATAAATTTGACTGCTCTAGCTACTTCTTAGAAGGGGAATGTATGGTGCTAGTCTTTGTGACAGGCTTACTTCACCTAGCATAATGACCTGGAGGTTCATCCATGTTGTAGCACATGTCAGAATTTCCTTCCTTTTTAAGGCTGAATAATATTCTAGTTTATGTACCTGTTACATTTTTGCTTATCCATTCATCCGTTGATGAGCAATTAGGGTGCTTCTACTTTTTGGCCATTGTGAATAATGCTGCTATGAGTATAAATATTTAAAAGTTGTTTTTTAAAAGAAAGAATAAGTTCCCCCTGAATTTCCTGAAACTCGTTAGACGTAAGTAAACAGGCACCACAGGTGATTGACATCCTAGATCTGTTCTTTGGCTCTGAAAGTGCTTCAATCTTTAAATCATAGATTAATCAATGAATACAGTTGACTTTTTGTTGGGTGCTTCTTCTTCTTCTTCAGTTCTAAATATTTCAGAAGATTTTATGCGTAGTTGAAAGTAACAAGGAAATAGAAAACTAAGAAGGCAGATTCTGCTTTTCCTCTCAGATTCAGGAGAGTCAGAGGGAGTCAGCCCAGGGCTCATTTTGCAGTTCTTGTCAGAGTTCAGTCTTCTGTCTTCTTTCTTGCTCTTCTTTGTCCTTAAAGCTTCCACCCCCACCCCCACCCCCACCCCCCCACCCCCCCATTAAAGCTCTTTTCACGGGACAAGGTGGTAAGGTGGTTGCTGGAGTTCCAGTGGCATTATTTATGCTTATACTCCAGCCATCAGGAGGAGGGAAGGGAAGGAGGAAGAGCACGTCCCTCCTCTAAAGACGCTTTCCATTCTATCCTATGGCTACAAGTTCCTCATGGGGTCACTATCTGTGAGAGGCTGAGGAAAGTGGTGTTTATTGCTGATAAGCCGTACATGCACTGCACAGATTAGGGGCTCTGTATTGAGGAAGAATGGATACTGGAGGACAGCCAGCCTCTGTACATGTTACCTAGCATCCTGGTGGTATACATTGTTAGGTAGGTAGTGTTGAACAGTTTTTCTCTGAGTCTATAGATCATCTCAGAAAACAGTTCTGAGGCAATGGTGACATTCTCTGCTATGTTGATGTTTGAACGGATTTGAACAATTCAATGAGACTGATTTAAAATCTTATAGGAGGGCTCATGCAATCTAGGACAAAATGAGCACGGCATTAGCTTACTGTTCTGGTGCCTAGGGTTGGGTCGTGCTTCCTTCAACTATCCCCCACTTCGGACAGATAGACAGGGCTGCGGTATGGTGCCCATGAAGCTGGTGATTGGGCAAAGTTGGTTTGGGGAGTGACTTCCCAGATAGAATGTGGGGTAAAGGACCCTTCCTCAAAGTTATTCTCTATAAATGAGCAACATGGTGCCTTCCTAGTGATGGAGTCAAATTTATGTCTGATGTTTATAATCTCCAGTATCAAAATGACTTATTTATTAAATATTTTAGATATTGATGGAGATTAAAAAACATCTTTGAACAATAACCACTTTTGTTGTACTTGTAGAACTGGAGAATCTATGACACTCCAAAACAGGTGTGTTGGCTCATGGACATTTAAATGAACAAATGCTACGTGAAACACGTGAACCTTATCTCATTACTCATGAGGTACCATCATCCTGGAGGCAAGAATTGAGTAAGGTCGGAGGTGGGTGAGAGCCAGGGAGGAGTAACAGGGAGTTTATGTACTACGATATTATTTAAAAAATTAAAAAAGGGGTGCCTAGGCAGCTCAATTGGTTAAATGTCTGACTTTTGATTTTGGCTCAGTTTCCAGAGTTCAAGACTTGAGGAGTCGGCTCTGTAGCTGGCTGGGCAGCTCACTTGGGATTCTCCCTCTCTCTCCGCACCCCCCCCCCCCCGCTCGCACACTCTCTGTCTCTCTCAAAATAAATAAATAAACTTTAAAAAACCCTAAAAATAAAGAAAAGTGATTTTGTTATTTTGATAACAAAATAACAGCAGCTGTGTCTCAAAATGCCTCGGTTCTATCATCTTTATCAAAATGCCCTGCTTTAGAAATGGATAAACTCTTTTAGTGAGTTTAGTCGTACGAAAAGAACCTTAAGGTTACAAATAATGAAGAAAATGATTAATTGAGAAAAGATCAGGCTAATCACTTAGCAGTTCAATCTTAATGATCATTTAAGTAAAATAGAACAATGACACTGAAAGGATGCTTTTGTCATTGTCCCCACTCTCCCCACCGGCCACAAAAAAGTAATTTCAGAGACTCTGACTTCTTGGAATGACAGGAGAGCCCTCTGGCAGAATCTGGAGGACTTCTCACCAGCTACAATGGTGCCCACCCCTTCCTGAAGGAACAGAAACGAAGCAAAACAGTAGCAAAGCCCAGAAGAGAGTACAGTTAGTTCTTTAACATTTTAGTCTGGTGATCTAAGAGTATATTCACTGTACAGCTGCTAAGCTAAGTCGTGGTCTGCTTTTTATGGTCTTAGAATTTGTGTCTTTGCTGCCAGTTCAGTTCAATAGATTTTTGAGTATTGCCTCAACTCTGTAATTTTAATTTTCATTGTATATAAAACATCCAGTGGTGTTTTCCTATAATTCCTATGACTTAAGAAGGCAGAACATTTGTAATGGAAAGCACCATGTCTGAGAACCAGAGGAACTTTGTTGAAATGGGCTATGCCATTAACTAGCTGTGTGACCTCGGGAAAGTCATTTATCTCAGCTCTCAGATTCTCATTTTTAAAGTGAAAGGGCAGGAAGTTGGTTTATATGATGTCTAAGATCTCTAGTGCTTAAAAAAATAGTTAAAAGCAACATTTGTACTTTCATTCCAAGCAGAATTATGTAGCCATTGCTAAAAAGGTTGAGAAACGGATTCATGTGTATTATGCATTGTATCATCCAAACCCTTTCAAAAAGATGTAGTGGAAATGATGCTCTCCCATATGATTAATAATGACTACATGTGCAGATTGCTGAACATGCAGAAATAATTTCCTTTCTCCAGAAATGTAGTTTGGTTGTTTTATTTTATTTAGTTTTTATTTATTTACTTATTTTTTTCATCTGGTTGTTTTAAAGAAGAATTAGGCACTTACTCCATGGTAAACTTTATACTGCTCATCAGGGGTGGATTCCTTAAGTGCTGCCGGTAGATTCCTCATGATTTCCCAGGTTTCCCACAGCTCCTGCTCTACCAACAAATAGAGCCAACTGGGTGGCTGCTCCCCATTCTCTATCAACCACGTGACTCCTGGCTGTTACTCTCTTCTCTTGCCAGATTGTGCTTCCCCTACTAAAGCTTCCCCTTTTTTCAAGGCTCAGCTCCTGTGCCACTTCCTCCAGGAAGCTCAATTTCTTCTTTCTTTAAACTTCCACAGCAGGGCGTGTTATCGCCTCCTTTTACACAGTCATGCCCCTTGATCTGTGGTTTCGCTCTCTGCAGGTTCAGTTGCCAGTGGTCAATTGAGATCCTGAAGCAGATGATCCCTCCTGACGAATCATCAGATGGTCAGTAGTTGCCTAACTGAAGTCATGAAGCCTGCGTCATTCACCTAGCTTCATCTCATGGCATAGGTGTTTTATCAGCCCGCTTCAGCAAAAGAAGGGTGCATATAGTACCATAAGATATTGAGAGAGAGCATATTCACAGAATTTTATGATAGTATGCTGTTATAATTGTCTGATTTTATTATTAGTTATGGTTAATCTCTTACTGTGCCTAATGTAAATTAAACTTTATCATAGTGTGTGTAGGAAAAAACATAGTATATATAGGGTTTAGTACCATCTGTGGTTTTAGGCACCCACTGAGAGTCTGCAGACAAGGGGAAACTTCCACATTCATTCCTACCTTGTACTGCCTTCATTTACACACATGCTTTATCTCCTTCACTAGATGGTAAACTCCTTAGGAGCACCACCCCTTATCCTTATCAAGTCTAAAAGGCGTAGCCTGATGTCTTTTATAAAGCAAAACCTTCACACATTTATGGAATACTTTCGGCCCTCCCTAGTGGTTGGTATCACTATTCCTTTGCCCTGCTGCCTTTTTGATGGATCTATTTGTTTCTATTTTTAGGATGCTGGTTCACATCATCTCTTTGGCTAAATTATATATTAGTTGGATTTTTCACTGCAACTTCAGTATCACAGTTTTGCAAGAGATGAGGAGAATTTCTCCTACCACAGGCCTGATTTCCTTTTAGTAAGATTAGGTGATATATTTTATTGTAAAGAGGACGAGACAGCACTTTATCTGAGAACGGAATGGGTCATGAGTTAAGCAATAGTCTTTGAGCCCCATTACCTCCTTTCCTTGAAAAATGCTATAAACAAAGCCAAACATTCATTGTCTTCTTTCGATTTCCCTCAAGAGCATTTTGGGATTTGGGTGGTACCACCATTCGTTTTAATTGTGAAAGCAGATTTATGTGTCATTCAATGAGGCCTTCTTTTCTTTCTTTTTGGACCCTGGAATATCTCAGCTTTGTGTAGATAGAGACCAACTGGCAGCTGATAGACCTTCACTTGAAGGGGTAGTAGCAGCAGCAATGAATGTGTGCAGGAACATTCTGGTAAGTCCTCTGGGGAGTCGGATGCTTTGGGGAGTAGGGTTTGCCAAAGGCTTCTGTACATCTTTCACATTCGTAAACTTACAGACAGATGAAAATGTTTTTCAGGTGGTTTTTGGATTTGTACCTACAGAGAGGGTTTCAATGCATCCCAAATCACCTCGCCCCTTGTTAGACAAAGGTCACACACACCTATATTCCATCATAAAGAATTTTGTCATGCAAACCTTTGAGGGTGTGTGGCTGGTGCCAGAGAAGGCACATCAGAGCAACTCACAGGCCTTCTTCAAATTTCCTCTGGTTCCTTAATGTGTGTTTATCCAAATCTACTGCTTAAGTCTGCAGCGATAAAAGGTCTCTCAGTCTCCCCATTATTCTGTGTTTCCCTAGTTAAGTTGTGATTAACATCTTTTTCTAAAAACCCCATGCAGAGAGAATCTTTTTAGATTGAGAAGATAGTGGTTTCAACGGATTGTGCTTATCTAGTAATAAAAGTTTTTATTTTATTTTTTAATCAGTCACTATGAATTGGGAGGTAAGATTGGGTTTGGAGGGTTTTTGTTTCTTACAGTTTCCCTCTTTATGGTTAAATACGTTAAACACATTCTGATTTTCAAGAAGCTGCCTGGCCACGGCCAGTTTTTTGGTGAGGGAGGGGGGACCCCCAAAAGAGCCACACATCATCTTTCTTTTCTTTTAACTTTTCTACTAAAAACCTGTTTTGAGAGGGAAATGGAGCGTGCTAGGCTAATGACAGCTCTCCCTTCCCTTATTTTTTCCCTGTCGGAGCAGTGTGCTCCAATCAGCTCCTTGATGTACGGGACGTGGGCAATGCTGCATTAAAACATGAAAACACATAAACAGCACCCCTCACTCCCGCCCCAAGCGCGGAGGGGATAAGATGGAACTAGACTAAATGTATTAGCAAACAGACTAATTCATTTTCAAAGATTTGGTTTCTGGGGCTGCAGACAACCCACTTCGCCGGGAGACTAAGTGCGTCCCGCTAAGAAAAGTGCTTGGCTAGGCAAAGATTGTCTTGGGGATCCTCCCAGGCGGGTCTGCCGGGAGGATAGGCACGCGGGACCCGGTTTCCATTCTTGGGGGGAGGAAGCCGGCAACCCACGGTGAACTCCGAAGACAGCTGATTATCAGATTCCAGCCCAAGCTAAATGTTCCCTAAATCCCACCCCGCGCCTTCACAATTTGGTTACAAAAATTCTTCTCCATTGCAACCCCTCTTTGAGCAGAGGCTGGGTGCTACTGCTTGGGCAGAAGGCCGCGATTCCGGCGGAGGTATCCGCGGGGCGTGCCGGACTCGCCGATACCCAGGGCTGCAGAGGCAAGAAGGGCGCCGCGAGGCTGCGGCGGCGACAGAGCTGCGAGCTGCGGAGTCCCCGGTGGCGCCCCCCGCCAGAGATAAGCCGCCCGGCGCGTCCCTCCCTCTTTCGCGGCTGAATGAATGATTAGTCAAACGGCACCTCCCCGCCCCTGTGCGCCAGAGGTTGGAAGGGAGGAGTCTTGGAGCGACTGTTCTTTTTTAAGGGCGAAAAGCGTTCGCCTCTGTGCTTTTATTAATCGACCTTGCCTGTCGTTTCAACTTCTGTCCTCCCTAATGTCACCACGAGCAGACACTTAAGCACTGAACACTGATGTCGGAGGTGCCTCACCCCTGTGTCCGCTCAGCCCGGCAGTCCACTGCCGCGCCCCCGCCAGAGGGAAGCAAAGCCGGGAGTGAAAAGTTGCTGGGCCCCTCCTGCGCCCCGTTTGTCGCTCCTTCCCAAAGCTGGGGCACCTGGGAGACAGCAGGGTGGTGAGGCGCCCCTATCGCCCCATTATCTGCTCTCTCATAAGGTTGGGGCACCCGGGCGTGAGCAGAAGCGGTGTGGCATTCCCCGTTTAGGGAGGGTTTCCCCGGGAAAGGGAGGAGGTACCAAGCGCGCCGGGCCGTGGAGACACGCCTGCCCGGCTCGGATCCGCGACCCTGGGCCGGCGGCCTCCCTGGAGGGGCTGGGGAGCGGGCTGGACGCCCGGCTGAGACGTGTCCGGGGCGCGGGGTTCCTGCACCCGGGCGCCCCCAGCGGGTTCCGGGCGGCGGCCGGTGCGCCCCCGTCTTGGGCGCGGGAGCGTGCGCGCGCGCCGGCCGGACGGAGAGCCGGCGGGGCCGGCGGGAGGTGGGGAGTACAGGAGTGGAAGACGCGGCTGCGGCGGCAGCGCCCGGGGCAGTAGCTGCAGCCCTGGCGGCGGCGGCGGCGGCGGCGGCGGCGGCGGCGGCGGCGGAGCGGTGGTGCGCAGTCGGCAGCGCAGCCTCTCCTCTCGGCCTATCTCCGGCTGCTCCGCCGTCCCCTCCTCCCGGCCCCATCTCTGGCGTAGGGGGGCCGACGACTAAGCCACTGTGAGCAACTCCCTAAAAAAAAAAAAAAAAAAAAAAAAAAAAAACCGCATTGGAGGAGGCTGGCCGCAGGACCCCTCCTCCCTGGCGCCCCTCACCCCTCGCTTCCCCCCCCCCCCCCGAGCCCCCCCTCCCGGGCGCCCGCCTCCCTCCTTCGCGGACTGTCTCCCGACTCGCCGGCTGAGAGCCCTTTTTGACTGCGAGCGGCGGTAGCGGAGCAGAGGCGGCGGCGCGGGACCTGCAGTCGCCCGGGATTCCCTCCAGGTGACGATGCTCTGGTTCTCCGGCGTCAGGGCTCTGGCTGAGCGTCCCTGCCGGCGCTCGCCCGGGATTACCTGCTGCGTCTTGCTGCTGCTCAATTGCTCGGGGGTCCCCATGTCTCTGGCTTCCTCCTTCTTGACAGGTAGGGGAGGGGGCGGGAGGGACCGGCCCTCCCGGACGCAGGCTTGGTACCTGGGAGCCGAGGCACTGTCTCGCCCGGGAGACCGGAGGGTGGGGAGCGAGCACCTTGGCGCCTGCCACTCGCTGGCCGGTGGGGATGAAGCGAAGCCCGCCGTGTTAAGGGGTGGGAAGGCAGTGAGTAGGTTAAGGGGTGGAGGACTAAGAAGCTGTTAACATCAAGAGAAATTCTATTGGAATTTGAGAAATTTCTTTATTTTTATTGTTTTCCTCAACCCTTGTTTTGATCCCTTCCCTTCATGTACGTATCAAGGAAAAACATTTGCGCCGTTTTCCACATACCCTTCTTTCTCACTCTACAAGGTTCCGACATAGCTTCTGTGTAAGGAGTGCTTTTTAAAACACTGGCACTCCAGACTTTGAATTTAAAGAAACTGTCATATTTTAAAAGGGTAATATCAGCAGGATATAATAATGATATGCTTTCAGGCAGGTGAAGACCTCAGCTACTATTCTGAAGGACATACTTTACTGACACCTGGTGCAGAAAAGAAAATATTGAGTCCGTTTCTAAGAGAGGAGGAAAGAAGATTGTTTCAAAAAGTGATTTAAACTCAAGATTATATGAGGCAGATTCATAGAAAGGCCTGTTCATTGCCACAGTCCTGAATTTTGTTCTGCCTTAATGTCCACTTTGAAATTTTTTTTTTTCTTATATGGGGATATGTGTTTAGTTGAAATACCTTCATCAAGGAGGAGGAGTATTAAAGAGTCAGTGAAATACTTGGATTTGTACTTAAGTCATCTGAGAGCAGAAAATCTGTTTATATATGACAGGCTTTTTTTTTTTTAAACCTCAAATAAAATTATTTAAAATAATTATTTCTGGGGGGATTTGGTTTTGTTGAGTTTGATAATTTAAAACTCATTAGAGATTTCTGAATCTGGGTAGTTGCTTCAAAAAGGATTAGTGTAAAAATTTAAATGTTTGCAATAATGCCATTCAGTGAGATTGAATTTTCCCCTTCACTTCAGGTTCTGTTGCGAAATGTGAAAATGAAGGTGAAGTCCTCCAGATCCCATTCATCACAGACAACCCTTGTATAATGTGTGTCTGCTTGGTAAGTATGGAGATCAGGTAATGTGAAGCCCATCGCTCCATTAGACAAGGTGAATCCATTAAATGTAATAATATAACCAGATCTTAAAAATGGTTTTTAGTCATTACAAAACTGCACATAGCTGGCAAATTGAATTCAGTTGAATTTCTTTGGGATTCTTATTTTTGACATCATCCTTATAGAAATAAAATTAAGATGGGCTTTGTGAGGCATCGTCTCAGTGATAAAATTACCGTTGGCACTGTCTGTTCCCGGAATGGCTGTTGCCACCAAATCATAGGTGCCCCCACACTTTCTGCCTTGATTCTGTCGTCTTAGTGGGAAGATGAGATAACGTTTAAGTGTAAAAGTCGGGGATAAGATATCCCTGACAAGGGGAAAGAGAGGTGACAGTCACAGAGAACAAACATGAGGATGAGGTGTAATCTTGGATTTCTCTGCCTGTGATACCCTAAGATCTCCAGAACAGTCTTTATATTTCTGATCTGGGAGCATGAGTCACAAAGGACATTCTATCCTTAACAGAGAATGACACTTGGCTGTCAGCTGCTTCGTTAACACTGGCAGTGGCTAATAGACTAAAAAAAAAAAATTTGTTTCCATTTATTTTGGTTTAATACTTAATGATAAGATCTAATGAGTAACCACATGGGGGAGATTAAGTTATATGAACACGAATTTCTGAGATGAGATGTAGACTCACAAAGAGCAACATATTTGCTGGACAGTGTTTTACATGCCAATCACTTTTGGCAAAACTTGGTTAAGAACTACACATCACAAAACCCTGTTGGAAACACATTAAGGCAGTCAAATGCAAAGCCCAAAAGTGATAGATGACTGCTAGTTAACAGATCAACATGCTGTATGGAACCATAGAAGGGATTCTTCTCAATTTAGGTGAAAGCCAAGCCATCTGGGTTTAAACTACCCAAACTTTCTCATGACAAGGGATGAGGTCAATGTTGCAAAATGATAAATGAGTGAAGGTGAATGTCTGTATCAAATGATTATCAGGTTCTGAAGACTAAGGGAATCAACAGAAACAGAGGTAAAAATACATTACATTTGCTGAGATGGTAAATGTTGTTACCTTAATAAAAGAGAGCCAGGAAAGGGGCTCTTTAGATTTTACCAGTTGCCGTGTCAGTTAGTGATCCTTCACTAAATGACCTGTTGAAGTTTTGCATTTAAATTTTGTCTCCATTGTATATTTACAAATGTAGTGGGGGGTGGAGGGTGGGTTGGGGGAGTGATAACCTTCCCTTTTCACTGATCTTATCTGTATAAAAGGAGTAAATTATTTTATCTTAATCTCTTAAGATTTTAGGGGACATTACTGAATAACATTTAAATGTGCTCGGAGCTCCACATGTGAAAATAGTGTTTTTCTCTTTGGCAGTGTTACTACTTATAAAGTTTAAATATACAGTTTGCAAACTGTTCCCGAATAACATTATGAAAAATTCTACACAGAGCAATCCCCCTTTTCAGTATTCTTGTTAGGGTGGAAAATAGTGCTTTTCTTTGAGAGCACAGCCTTACTGAAAATAAGAGAGTTGTTAGAATCCTGCTGTTTTGAAGCTAAAAGAATGAATCAGAAGAGAAAAGAAGCCTCAGTTGGGATTCAAGTGGGAATGATTATTTATTCTAAAAAGTATTGATTAAGCTCCGAAGGATAGCAAGTTCATTTATATCTTCAACATTTGAAGGTATCTGCCTTGAGTGAGAGCTGTTAGATATCCTTTTATAAACACGTGAAGTCCTAACTCGGGCAATCCCATTCACTTGTTATTCCTAAAATGTCTTGAGCTCCTTCAGGAACTGAAAGGTTCAGTGATACGTTCTCCCGACCTTTGCAGAGGTTTAGGATTATGGGACCCAAGCTGTCATAGTCGGTGCTTCCAAACATTTGTAATGACTTGATAAAATTGAGAAGGAATAGATGGATGGCCACTTCTCTATTTGTATATGTTCTGGTAAGTTTCTGAGGGATCTACTGCAGTCCTTGGATTTCAAAGCACCCCAGACTGCAGTGAGGCTGGTTGGCATTGTATACTTAGGTTGGAAGGTAGCCATTTTTAGCAGATAGATAATATCAGTAACAGCAACATTTACGAAACACTTTATTTGCTGGCACTTACCTAAGCCCACATTATTTAATTTAGCCATCACAAAAGTCCTTTGAGACCTTTTACTACCCCCATTTTACAGGCAACGAAACTGAGGCTAAAGAGTCTTGTAGCTTGTGAAGTTCATATTGTAGTAGATAGAGCTGGAATTCGCTCTCGGTTTCATCTGCCTCTAGGGCACCTACCTATAATCAAGTGGAACAGGCTATTTGCTTAATTAAAGGTGTGAAAAAGCAAGGAAAAAATACGAAGATTGTTGAATCATTTTACTTCTCGGTGCTGCTTGAGTTATTTTGTTTTTTTCTTTTGAGTCTTTTTGGAGTTCAGTTAGCTAACATTTGTTAATCACATTATATGAAAGGAAAATCTCGTTATGATTTCAGCTGACCTGCAGGGAGCTTTAGTTGTGAGCCGGTTTTATGTATGTACATTAAGAGGGTATGTAATAGTCAAAACTGTACTTTGGATAAAGAAAATAGTCATATTTAGTTTGTGTTGGTCCAGCCTTTTGGCAGAAAGGTACCTAAAGCTGAGCACAAGTTCATATCTTATTTCATAACATGTAGAAAAAAAAAAAAGGCTAACCTCAACGTATGCTTAAAAAAGACGTAAAATGTTACAGTTGGGAGGAAATAGGTGGCATGAAGTCCTGTATGTAATTACAGTGTAAAAGCCTGAAAAACCCCACAAAATCAACTTGGCCTGATTTAAACCTTTAAGCTCCGAAATGTTTTAAAGTGGAATGAGCTCATTTCTGTGGGAATTTTGAGGATGACAGCGGGCACGGTGGCCACGGCAAGCAGAACTGAATAATCGTATTCTCATTTATCCTCGTCTGCTTCGGCCCAGCATCTTGCCAGAATCCGCTGTGATCCAAGAATAACCTGTCTGTTACTGGTGATGGATATAGTTTTAAAGTGTAGGAGTCAGAAAAGCTTCAGTTCATCTATTCAAGGGGAAGGTGAAAGTTGGACCACTGTCATGAAATTGAGGGAATCCGGTAGGCAGTTTAGATCAAAGATGCCAGTGCTCCATTGTTTAGTCAGAAAGCAAAGCGTGGCTTTCCTCCGCCTTAAAAAACGGGCTTTTATGGGGCTGAGGAAGGAAGGCTCAGACTCACTGCTGTTTTGTATGATTTTTTTCCCCCTGCTTGCTGGAATTTTTTTTTTCCCCCCAGAATGCCTAGGAAAACACGTTGGTGCCTTTCCTGAAGTACAGCTGATAAGAGCCAGCCATGCTCAGATAATGAATCTAAAACAATTCTCTGGATCTTTTGGGCATCGCCACGTCCACCAAGTGTGACTTGAGGTGGCACTCCTACTTCTTGTCCCTTTTCCACCTAAGTGTCACATAGAAGGAAATGGCACCAGCCAGTGAGTTCGGCCCAGTCCTGGAAACCTGAGAAAACTTTGGAGGCCGGGACTCAGAAAACCAGAAGTCAGTCAGAGCTTAGTTTGGCATACATTTTGTTCAGCAAAAAACATTATTCTGAGGTTTAAATTTCCTCTTTTAAATCCGGAGGTGCAATGTAGAAATGGACCCTCTGCTCATAAAAAGCAACGTGAAATTTGGTGTTACAAGAAGCGGGCTCCACCTGTCTTAGAGTCAACCAAGTGGTGAGAACAGGGGAGACTTTGTCTGCTGTCTTCTACCTTTTAATCACAAAAGTTCTCTGTCACCAAAGAAGTAGCTACCAGCATCTTTGGTTCTCTGGGATGCCTTATCTCCATAACATCCTCATGTTTTTTTTTATTGTTGAAATTAACTGGCTAGAGAAGAGATATCTATTATCTGAGCAAGTGTTAGGCACATGTTGAGCATGAGAGAGATAATGTTACATCAGGATTTCATTGTGTGTGTGTGTGAGAGAGAGAGACAGAGAGACAGAGAGAGAGACAGAGAGATGGGGGTGGGGAGAAAGAGAGAAAGGAAATATGAAGTAGTCCAGATGAGTTCAGAGAGATACTGCCCTTAGTATATGCACATATACATAGATTTGCATAAGTTTTTGAAAATTGTTTCGTATCACATTTATCACAGGTGTTTCGATCACTAAGGAAGTGGTCAGGATTTGTTTGTTTGTTTGTTTTCTGTTTAGAAGGTGTTGTGATCAATTGCCTTTCCATAGAACAATGTATTCAATAGAACAGTTTTAAGGGAAGTAACTTATTTCTAGCATTGTGCTAGCAAGTTCACCAGTACTACCTCTGAAGCAATTATTTCTACCCATGCTTTACTGAGGCTAAGAGAGGCAGAGCAAATGTCCTGAGGTTACATAGTTACTAAGAGTCAGAACTGGGATGTGAAGCCAATTTCGTCTCCACTAAACCAATTTGCTCTTACTACTTTTTTACTTTTTCTTTGTTTACTATTTAAAGACATCTTTAAGTACTTCTAAGAGCTTCAAAGAGTTATTTCAACCTCTGTGAAGCTGACATAGGCTCTCTTCAGGGGTGGTTCAAGTGATTTTGGTCTGGAATTTGGAAGACCCTTTCAAAGGAAGACCTGCAATGCAGTGAGCTTTTTTGTCTGGCATTGCATCATATTTTGGCAAAGAGCTTTGAATCTGGCATCAGATGGGCCTGGGTTCAAATCTAGGCTCTGTCTCTAACTGGTGGTAAACGTGGGAAGGCTATCTTACATTTCCAAGGCTTGGTTTCCTTATCTGGAGAGTGGGATGAATGTTAATACCAAGCTCAGAGATCTGCTGTGAGAATCAAGTGAACAACAGCATTTAAGGCTTAGCCCTGGGTTTGGCATCGAGCGAGCTCTCTAGAATGATTCATTGTTGTTGTTGTTGATGATGACGTTATTGTTTAAATTCTTATTTCCTCACATGGAGTAGGATGCAAAGTTTCATCAGAAAAGGGAAAAAAAAAAAAATAGAAGCAGCATGGGGATAATGATGCCAAGCCCACCCATCGCTATGAATGAACGGGGCTAAGTCAGGAACATTTGTGGGGTTTTCTATCCCTCCAGACTTGGACTGGGCCGATCTAGGCTGCTTCCTTATTGGTCCAGTGGTCTGTGAGCCCTGGTATAAGTTTTCCCCTTGCTCTCCATTAAACACTAAAAAAACTTTCCATGGAAGAGGGGCCTCGTTTTTCTGCAGAGTATTTACATCTCTATGCCTGTGGGGTCACCTTCACTTGTACTTTTATTGGCAGAGGGATAGAGTTGGGACTCAGGAGCGCTGTAATTCTGGAAAAACTGCCTAGTGGTCTGGCAACATGGGGATTTTCCTGGCCCGCCTCGTGGAAGTCTCTCAACCCCGTTCCAGACCTGAGTGGGTTTTTGCCGCCCATTTAGTCGTGTGCTCCCCTACCTCATTCCCATCTCGTCCACATCCCATTTTAAACATGGTCTCTGGTCTTTCAACTGCGCATCAACAGTAAACTGTGTTTTAAGTCTAGGAAATGATGCTGAAGAAGGGGAGCCCTTCTGTAGACTGGGGTACAGCTATGGCGAAGGCAGGAGAATCAGACAGAAAAGCCAGGCAAGGCAAAACAATGGAAAAAAAGGTCCGTTCATAAAAAATTTGTTGAACAAATAAAGGATATCACTTTTTCGCACCCTCTTCTGTGGCACTTCTGTCCAGCTGATGGTATATTGACTCTTTTGTGATAAAAAGAATACGAATAACACCACCTTTCACGGTACCGGGAGGTCAAGTGTGCTTGTTGAACTTAGTTAAGATCAGCAAATGAGCTGAGTGTGTATTTTAAGACCTCTCGATTCCCAGTTCTAATTCTATAAAACAGTATTCAAAGCACTAGGGATAGCAGGTTATAATTTCAATAATATTATTCTTTCTTCCTTCTCTCCACACTTCATTCTCCCCTTCCATTTTATTTTATTATTTTTAGCCTTTTCTGTGTTTGAAGCATTGTGTTGGTTGGGCACCTTGGGGAGGCAAAGACCAATAGGACAGACCCTTGCCCACAGTCTAATGGGGGAGAAAGACACATGCATAAATAAGTTCCACAGGAGTGACAGAAAAGCACTATAATAGACATGAACCCGAGCTGAGGCAGCTGTAATTGAAATCTGACTGGACTATCTGGGACCTCGATGGGTAGAGGAAAGTTTGTTGTGGCAAGGCATTGTTGAAGGAAAGGCACAGAGGAGTGTGTGCCTGGGAATTGTGGAAATGGCAGAGTCCTGAGGGCCTGAAGCTCTGATAGAAGCTGAAGCTAGAAAGTCTGGTGGGAACCAGCCAGGGGAGAACCTTGAGTGCAATAATAAGGAGATCGGTTTCACTCATGTAATTGGGGGGTGGGGGGTGGGATTTCTATATTGGTGCAGCCACATGACACAGTAAGATGTGTTTTTTATAAATGCCTCTAGGAGCTTTTGTGGGGATGTTTCCAGTGTGGCAAGGCTGGAGTTTGGACAGCAGACTCTAGGGATCTGTTGTGGTCAGTCGAGAGCAAGCAGCCTGGAGTAGAAGGGGCAGTGAGAATGGAAGAAGATGTTGGGGTAAACCAATGTCGCTTGTTCTTCTGAATTTCTTTAACCACCTTCCAGTTCTAGAATATGTGGATTAAAAGACTCCAAGCCACGCCCAGCAAGACAGTAATGAAATACAGTGTCATTAAAGTGGCATGAAATGCTATGGTGTCTCTGTAGCAGTCACTTTGCTAATCACTTACTGTCTTGAGAGCAGGGTGCAGTCACCTGAATGGAATAGTGTGCTTCCCAGAGCTTACTTTCAAAATTCCATTTTTGCTCTATCCTGTTGCTTGACCCATTTGGCAAATTACTGCATCTGGTAGATATTACCATGATAGTATATACTGTCAGTGGTAGCACAAATTTCAGGCAATAATCAAAATTGGGTAGCTCACCTTAAAAAAAGTGCACGAGTGTGCTGAGACCCTAAGACTTGCAGAGGAAGTTTAGAGCCCATGTTGCTAGCACTTGGCAGTAAAACAGAAGTGGGGGGTGGGGCGAATTAAAGGGAATTTTGAGAGTTCTAGTCAGTGGCATAGACCATGTAGAAGAGAAGAGGTTACTGACATGGGTGCATGTCGTGAGTTTAGACCTGATGAGTTGGCCTGGATATGGATTTTCCAAGTAGAAAAGCCCAGTAGGCTCAGAAGAGAAATCCGGACCAGAGAACAGCAATTTGGTACCTGTCTACATTGAAATACACTTCAAAACTTTCGTAATAAATTATTTGTCTACGCCGAGCTTTCCATAAAGGGGCCTACAAGAGTAATTAGAAGAAGGGTTGTATTTAAGAGAAGGGTAGACAAGGGATTCAAGAGTGCTGATGCATAGGGGCACTTGTACCCCAATGTTTATAGCAGCACTTTCAACAATAGCCAAATTATGGAAAGAGCCTAAACGCCCATCAATTGATGAATGATAAAGAAATTGTGGTTTATGTACACAATGGAATACTACGTGGCAATGAGAAAGAATGAAATATGGCCTTTGTAGCAACATCAATGGAACTGGAGAGTGTTATGCTAAGTGAAATAAGTCATACAGAGAAAGACAGATACCATATGTTTTCACTCTTATGTGGATCCTGAGAAACTTAACAGAAGACCATGGGGGGGGCTCCTGGGTGGCTCAGTCGGTTAAGTGTCCGACTTCGGCTCAGGTCACGATCTCACGGTCCGTGAGTTCGAGCCCCACGTCGGGCTCTGGGCTGACTGCTCAGAGCCTGGAGCCTGTTTCAGATTCTGTGTCTCCCTCTCTCTCTGACCCTCCCCCGTTCATGCTTTGTCTCTCTCCGTCTCAAAAATAAATAAACGTTAAAAAAAAAAAAAATTAAAAAAAAAAAAAAAAAAAGAAGACCATGGGGGAAGGGAAGGAAAAAAAAAAAAAAAAGGTTAGAGAGGGAGGGAGCCAAAACATAAGAGACTCTTAAAAACTGAGAACAAACTGAGGGTTGATGGGGAGTGGGAGGGAGGGGAGGATGGGTAATGGGCATTGAGGAGGGCACCTGTTGGGATGAGCACTGGGTGTTGTATGGAAACCAATTTGACAGTAAATTTCATATTAAAAAAAAAAATAAGAGAAGGGTAGAGAAGTGTAGAAACCCATGGCAGAGACTGAGTAGTTATAGAAGAAGGAGCAGAACCAGCAAAGTGCAGGCCAAGGCAGAAGAGGTTTGAAGAACAGAAAGACCAGGGGTATTAAATTTTGCAATGTTAGTCTGAAGATTCTAGGAGAATATCGAAGAAGGACCTTTCTCATCATCTTATCGAACTATTTGAAACAGTCAGTGATGGTGCGCACCTCTCTGGTACCTGTTGCACATTTCACATGGAATCGAATTCATCATAGATGGAATTTGGTGGAACCCCATTTGATAGAAATCCAAAGCTAAGATTGCTGTAGCGATTCTGAAAATTTACTGCAAAAATCACAAATTTTCCAAACTTTGATTTGGAAAGATCTTAGCAAAAGTGTTAAATGCCACAAGAAATTTTAAAAGGTACCAAAACAAAACTAATTTCGTGGATAAAAGTAATATACTTTTCCAAACATCTTTGGAATGTTTCTATAGTTAAGGGCAAAATGGACAAGACCACACTGAGGCTTTTTTTTCCTTTTTTTTTTTAATGAATAAGAGCAACAATATAAAAGAGCCTGGCTAATATAAAATCTTACCATTATGAACTTTCAAGTTTGCTCTATTAAACTGTTAATGGTGCTTTAAAAATATTACGATATAATTTAATCCCTAAGCTAGGTCTTCAGGAAAAATATTTTCTTTCTTCACTAAATTTTCAATATCTGCTTTGTCATTGAAGTATAGCTGTGGAGTGGCGGCCCTGGTGTCTGAAATCCCGGGTTCAAGTCTCACGGGGGCCACCTGGTAGCTGTGCATCACTAAACAGGTGACTTGTACTCTCTGAGCCTCAGTCGTGAGTTCTGGGCAAATTGCAATGGTCTGTGTACCCAGCAGCTTCATCTCTAAAGAGGAATAATAATGCAGGCCCGAATCTGTTGACTGGAGCCATTATCTGAGGTGATACCTGTGGGTTAGACGTACTGATGTTTGTGAAAGGCTTTTGCATAACAGTATGAATGGAATTATTAAGGGTAAGAACCTGAATAGAAGAAAGTGAAGTGTGTGCCATAAACCAGCTTTTAGCAGATGATTTAATGCGTATATTTTTTAAGGAACAATAGTGTAGGGATTCCTAAGTCTACTCCTACTGTTGGCTTGTAAGACTTTGTGTGAGTTGCCTAATTTTCTGTGTCTCTTTGTGTTCATCATAGGGCCTTGGTCAGAACTGTGGGCTAAAACATGTAAAGTTCTTAAAACAGGGTTTGGAATATGGTAAGCACCTCCAAAATGATACTGCCACTATCTAAGTGCTGTGCAATCACTCCCTCTGCAGTGCTTTTAAGAAGCGATTAAGTGGACTGTTTTTATTTCATTTTTTTAGTTTTTAATCTTAATTTATTTTGAAAGAGAGGGAGAGGGAGAGAGAGAATCTTAAGCAGGCCCCATGCCCGGTGCAGGCCTGAAGACGCGAGGCTCCATCTCCCAACTGTGAGATCATGACCTGAGCTGAAATAAATCAAAAGTTGGACGCTCACCCAGCTGAGCACCCCAGGTGCCCCTTTATTTAAATTTTTGTCTACACTTATGTAATATGTTTACTGTGAATGACTGTCAGGTAGACAGTGGAACTTCAATAGAGGTGACTGCTATCTTTTCTGATAAAAGATGGAAAATGCTGGTTGTATTCGGGGCTTAGGAAGACGAGTTGCTTCTCTGTTTTTCATCTTCAAAAGTTCACCTCCTTGATTGGTGCCCGTCTACAGACAACTAATCACAATGTGGCCTTCACGGCGAGGCCTAGTTGTCCTTTTTCGGCACTTGCCGTTGAGTCAGGAGGTGGCAGGTGGGAGGCAAAAATGTAAACTTAATTACTGAGTGGACCCTCTGAGCCTGGCACTCCTGAGTCCCCTCCAATTGAGACTGTGACTCTGACCAAGCACAGTCACTCATGCATGCCCGTGGTGGGGGGGCCTCATCCTTTACAGGCTAATCCCAGATTCACTGATATGACTGGATTTGACACGTGGGCCCTACAAATCCATGCAGCTTTGTAGTTTGCAGCCAGTGGTCCCATCAACGCCGTGGACCGTGCGTGTTGTCTTCTCTTCAACAGCATGCTCTGTGTTGTAGTGCGGTTACCTGGGTGAATTTATGTCTTAGGAGATGAAGTCTGCAAGTCTAAGAACCTTGTCCAGTCATCTCTGCAAGCCCCATAGCTTCAGCGAGAGGTCCGCAACCTTGGGACTTAAGTAGGAGTCAGGCTGGAGTTTCCTGTTTATAGTTTGGGTTGTTAACACTTGGGCTAGTTCCCCCCCACCCCCAAGAATGGAACTCCAAGTTCCAGAACATGATTCTCCCAGAGAGTTTGTCACAGAAGGTCAGCCCTCTCTATAAAAGACATCCTAAATAATCATTACAAAAACACACTTTTCCCTTTGAAAGAATGTACTCATTTGAAAATTTAGAGTCCTATAGACATTAAGACCTGCTTTTCTTTGTGACAAAAGGAACATTCTCTCTTATAGAAATATCCTGCTGTCAAAGGCAGCAATGTGTGTGACAATACAGGAGGTGTGAGAGGGAAGGATCTGGGATTATCTCACTCCTGCTCTCAAAAGTCACAATGAAAAATGCTTCCCCCATCCTTGTAGCTGCTGGTCTGGGTCATTTCCTCCCCTTTTAGTGAGGCTGGAGCTCCGAAACCCTGACACAAGCCCTAATGTTTATATTGGGTTTTGGATGTTAGCTCCCTTGGCTTCTGGGAGCTGACTCTGTTGAAAATTATGTTTTTCTTTTAAGGACAAAGGCCTTATTGTACGTACATGTTGTGTAGTGTAATGAGGTTTTGTTTTTTTTTTTTTTTCTTTTTTTAAATGTTAGGTAATGGGTGGTACTAACCCAGATCTGCCAAATGAGAAGTTCAAAGGTAGGTCTGTAACCTGAATGGCAGTTAGAAGGTTTCACTAAGGTAACTTAACAAGAGAAAATGAGGGGGCGGGACAAGTGACATCTTCACTGACCAGAGTGTGTGCCCCAAACGCCCCCCTTTGATGGAATAACCATAAAATCACTCTGGGAAAGGACCTGCAGCCTGAGTGATGGTACCCCAGAGACACTTCAAAGAGAATGATAGAGATAATAATAAAAATAATAGAGATAACAGCCATTCCATTTGACTTAAAAAAACAGGCATTTCCCAAATAACTCTTGTATTCTTGGTCAGCTAAATGGATTTTGGCTAGATGGTTCCTCATGGCTGCCTAGGCCATCAGGCCTAGGCTGAGCGTCTTATTTTTCAAGCCTGTGCGGTGGGCCTTTTTGGTTGTGTTGCTTGGTCCTTTTCATCTGGGGGTGACCTCAGGAAACTATTCCGAGAGAGCCTGGGCCTGGACCACAGAAAAAAAGGCATGAAAACCAGAAGGGCCAAAGCTGTTCTTGTATTTCTTTGGGCCTCGGTGAGAGGCATTTTTGGCATCTTTTTCTTAATTCTTTTCCTCTTTCTCTGTAAACATTGCTTTTTTTTTTAAAAACCTATCTTTCCTAGGTTCCTCTTTGAGAAATCTGTGGACCCCGGCAATGGCATTAAGATTCCTTTAACCCCTCACTGCTTTCTTTTTAGCAAAGTAATGACATCTGCATTCTTTTTCGTATTTATTCTTAGAGCTTCTTACTGGAAAAAACCGGAGTGGGGGTGGGGGGGAATTCCTTTTCTATTTCATTTTCTCCTTAAGCAGAACTATTTGAGGGGAGATATGACAGTTGCTCCCTCTTGGGTCAGATGCACCTGCATTGTGTCTGTGGTCTGTGGTGCTTGAAGCTTCTGCCTCTGGGAAAGCCTTGCTGTGCCGAATTTGACTGCTTCATTCCATCCCTTTACCTTTCAGAAATTCACAAATCCTAGAGGCCCTCACAGCCTGCTGGCTGTCTCCTGCCTTGTGGATTTATAGTATAAAAGCAGTAGCATCAAGACATCTCACATAGCAGTGTTTCTTGGTCTCGGTGGGGATACTATTTTCCTGAATGAGAGGACGTGAAAGATTAATCAGATATTCTCCCACTCGAGAGCGGCCGCGTACCTGTGTTTATGCTCCTTGGGGGGAATGGGGGCTGTTGGAATTGCAATTGCGATGTGGTGATTTCCTGTTTTCAAGCACATGTGAAACGGTGGTTCCGTGCCCAGTGGGACCCACCAGAGGTTGGCTCACAGTCCCATTAGCACATAGGTGAGCACTGGGATGGAAATTCCTTTTCCCCTAAGAGGGAATTGGGGAAGAGCTGAATGGCTGGGATGGGGGCAAGAATGTGCCATTTTTTCCCAGTCTTATTAGTCCAGGGGTGGTTTCTGTTGGAGGAAGTAGCCCTTCGTCCTCCTTCCTGGGATGTGCTGGGAATGTATATACCAGAGAGCAGTGGCTTCCTTTTTGTTGTGAATGCTTGTGTGTGTACATGTAGGGGAATAGTTGGGATTTATTAAAAAAAAAAATATATATATATATATGTATGTGTATGTATGTATGTATATGTATACATATATATATGTGTGTGTGTGTATATACATACATATATATATATATATATATATTTGTTTTATATAAAGCATACACTGGACAAGGGCAAAGAGAAACTTGCTTAAAGTAATTTACACACTATTTGGTCAAGTTACAGACATACAGGGTTCTCAGATTTTGGTGTTTGATTGAAGCATATGAAAATTTTGATCCTTGGTGTTGACCTTCAGAAACAGCAATTTTTGTGGTTCAACATAATATATACTTTGAACATCTTAAGGCTTTTTCACTGGAGATAGTTACCCTGACAGGTTATTGCAATGTATCTCAATAACGCAGCCTTTACATTAAGGGTGAATTTATACTGGGTTCATAAACTAAACATAAAATGTGATGGTATAGTGAAACTAACACCTCTCAATCTCTGAACCCCCAACTCTGAATTAATGGCTCTTGTGTACATCCTCAGACCCCTTCTGATGTGGTAGGGGTAGAAAGAGAAGCAGTATTCATTTACCTTAGTACCAGTGAGAGGGAATACATGGTATTCTCTGAAGGAGGAAAATGATTGATGGTCATTAAACTCAGCACATATTTATTGAACATTTATGTTAATAATGGCCTGAGGCACTATGAGATTGGAAAAACACTTTTTAAAAAAAATGAACAAAAAATTAAATTATGTTCCAGATGGTTTTGAAGTTAGATGTCTTATATTGCTCTGGAGTTCTTTGAAAATTGATGAACTTCTGCTAGCCATGGGTATTAACTCTTGGTTGGAATATTTGATTAATCAGAACAAATTATTATTCCTTGACTGTGGTAGGTTATACACACACATACACACACACACACACACACACACACACATAATATGTATGTATGTATTTAGTATAATATTTGGATAATGGATCTAGTTTGCAGACTACTTTCTATTACTAGAGTCTAAAAGAGAGGTGTGAATGTGGGATTGAACCCATGGTCATGTGCAGGTGGGCGAGGCCCTTCAAGTGGAGTTTGGGGCACTGGTGACAAGGAACAGACGATTGTATTTCCCATGGCTAGTGGCCTTTCCCTCTTCCTGCCACCCCCCCCCCCCCCCCACTTCCACACGGCTACTGGTCTTATCTCACACTGACAAGTCAGTGGTAAGGATTTTGCCTTTGGCTCTCAGTTTGTAATATGCATAAGAACCACGAGGAAGCTTGTTGAAAATGCAGACTCAGAGATCCTCCAGAGATTCTGAGGGTCTGGTGGGGACCAGAGAGTCTCTATTTTTAATAAACTCTTCCAGTGACTCTATGCAAGGGCCAATTTTTGAAAAACTCTTCCCAGCTGAGGTTAACGGAAAGGGAAGGATGTATAAATATAAACATAAATATAGGTAAATCCCCCAATGAAGCAACACGTTAAACAGGGGATAGGTACAATTGAAGTTCTCTTTTTGGTACAAAGCTTAACAATAGGTCATCTCTCATTTACAGAATATTATTTTTGTGGGCCTTTCACGCAGTCATCTTGCACGCTAATGGTATTTGCTGAAGTGCCTCTTTTTCTCTTCATGTCCTTTCATCTCTTTTTTTTTTTAATTTTTTCATGTTTTATTTTATTTTTGAAAGAGAGAGAGAGAGCACCTGAGCAGGGGAGGGGTAGAGAGAGAGGGGGAGACACAGAATCCAAAGCAGGCTCCAGGCTCTGAGCTGTCAGCCCAGAGCCTGATGCGGGGCTCGAACCCATGAACTGTGAGATCATGACCTGAGTCGAAGTTGGACGCTTTATTGACTGAGCCACCCAGGCACCCCATGTCCTTTCATCTCTTAAGCCTCCTTTTGTCACCCAATCAAAATGAGTCATTTGTTCTTTGAAGACTTATGTTGGTCACTTGTATTATAACCCTTACTCCTGCCTACCCTGAAGTTTTATTAATTCTTTTCATGGCCGTCTCTCCTGCTGGACTTCAAGCTTCTTCAGGGCAGGAATAGTGTCTGACTTCTCACTCCCACTCAAAGCATCTAGAATAGCACCTCTTAACAACTGTTTTATGAATAAATACTGTGTTCATAAATTGGGGGGGGGGGTAGCCTGATCTTCATTTTCCTCAAAGCCAGACTTCATTTCTGAGGTAGCGCAGGTTTTCTCAAGAAACCTATTTCCTAGGTGAGATAATTAAGGCCCAGAAAAGTGAAGCAAGACAAAGCTCACCCTGCAAATGAGCGAGAGTTGGGACTGTGATTCAAGGACGGGAATCCTGGGCCATCCCGGGTAGACTCCATAGAGTTATCAATCAGAGAATGTTTCCTGACCACAAGGGTTGAGAAAGCACCCCGAGGGGATGAGTGAGACCCAGCAAATAACTTCCCCAAGGATTAGATTTTTAACAGTCCTTGTGGTCCAGTTAGGTAGAGCCCTGACTGGCGCCTTTGGGTGGGGCAGGCTGACCCTCTGGGCTGCTGCCAGCCCTTTCGTGTGATGGATTCTCACAGGGACACACTCTGTTTTCTGTGGTCTCTCTGTGATGGGCAGCAGCTGCACGATGAAGCTGATGTGGCGTATGTTTGTTGCTTCTTCAACATGAGCCAACTAGATGTAGCAATTTGACAAAACAGCCAGGCTTTTCAGACTGATTTGCTGGAATCCTGCAGCATCTGGAGGAAACAGGCAATCGATAAAGAGTTGAGGGCCAGGTGAGGTGGGGTTTAGAGACGCCCCAGCCCTTCCCTTCCCAAACCTCCATAATAGAAGCTGTTTCCTTCTGCTAACAATTTCCATCCAGCAGGTACCTTCCTCATCCAGAACAGAACTATTCTGGGAAATTTTAGTTCTTTTCTCTCTCTTTATGCCACTCCATTTCTGCCCACATTTTCCTTTCCTTAATCAGGGAGAATGTAAAGTCAAGATGTTGCCTTCACATTAATTCTGGTCACGTTGCTAAACTATTTCCCATACTTTTAATGAGAATCCTTAAAAAATTTTTTTCTTTTTAAATTGGCCTGACATTCCATTGTTCCAGGGTTTCACCTTTATCATCTCCATCTTTATTATTTTTTACCATATTATTTTCTCTCTCTGTTATTAGCTCAGCATTTCCATGATGTCACCACTCCTCAAGTTTTCTGCCTTGTTTTTCTCAGTTTCAGTTTCTAATTCTTGGTTTCAGCCTGATAATGAAATGTACAAACAAAATTACAGTGGGGTGGTTGTTCCTCCTACACTCAACACCATGGTGGCCAAACATCTGAGGGATGGAGTGTCCAGTGGGGAGCTCTCTGGCATTGGTGGAGTTGGAAGAGCAGGTGGAAGGCCAGAAGGTAGGCCATTTGCTATAAGGATTAAGGAGTCAAGAAAAGGATAGCTAGGAAGAACGAAAAGGCTAGCTTAGAGCAGTGCCGAGTGCCCAGGTGGGGGTTTAGTAAATATTTTCCGCTCATGATGATGGGCTGATACAATTTGGCCTGGTGGAGAGAATGCCCAGGGGAACTTTAACAGCCTTCCAATATGTGGGAAGGAAATTCTTTGTTGAAAGGACAGAGAGAAGTACACATCCCAAAGTTGCAACATATCTTTAGCTCTAGCTTCTCCGCTGGCCTCTCTGCCTCTTGCTTACTTCCAGAGTGAGCCCCAAAGTGGTTGTGGGGTGTTGGCTTCCCTGTTTCTTGGCCAGTGGCTGCCTGTGAGTGCAGGCCTCTTCCCTAGATCCCTCTATCCTAGTTACCCTGCCGTAGATGAGATCACCCTCTCAGCTTAGAGCCACATTTGTTGGGATCAGAAATTGAAAGCAGGGTCTGACTGTGGACTCTATTCATCCCAGGGTTTTGGCTCTAGGTCTTAGTATAACCAAGAAGGAAAATTCTAAATAAAGGACTCCCCCCTTTTTCTTTCCATTACTCCTAAGGGTTAATATTCTCTGCCTCCCGCACTCTTCCTTAATACTCAACTAGCCTTTGGTTACTAGGCTCTGGTGGGTCTGAGCCTTGTTGGTTGGGGATATTGGTCCTAGAATTTTCCCCTGGCATTCTCGGGTCTTCTAGAGAGTCAGAATTTTCCTAAACTGCATCTATTCCCTCAGCGATGTAGCTTGGCAGGCATGCTGTTTATTAGCAATAGGGGCAAGGAGCGCCCAGCAGTGGCCAAGACAACATCTCTGTGAGCCTCAACTGACAGAGACAGTTCCATCCTGAAGTTTCTGGGTCCCTAGGTATCTGGCATGGTGGCAGGTGCTGAGAGAAGGTGACCTCTGGTGGTCACTGGATTAATGTGATCATCTGAGCCAGTGATTTTGTACAGGTGTGTGTGTGTGTGTGTGTGTGTGTGTGTGTGTGTAAGTAACACTTATGCGTATAGTATTCTCTTAGCACTTGTATGAGGGATTTATAAGAATTTTGTTTCTTTGGCTATTCTTTCTTAGCCCTTTTTTGTTTTTGCTGGGCCTTTCATCTCTTCTCAAACATTAGAAATTGGAGGGCCCCAAGATCCAATCAAGATACTTTCTCTGTTTACATTTTTTTCTTGGTGACTTCATAGAGATTCATGGCTTAAAAACCCATCCATACACTGGAAGTTCCCACATTTATGGTCCCAGCTCTCTCACCCTTCAAGTGCAGACTCCTATCCAAATGTGCACATGGATGTCCCGGAAACATCTCCAAGTTAAAATGGCCCAGACAGAGATCTTTCTCCCACCTGTCCCCCAAATCCAGTCTTTTCCAGCCAGCAGGGTCTGCTACATTGCTGCATTTTCTCAGGCCGTCAGCCCTGGGGTTTTTAATTCTTCTTTTTCTTACAGCCTATGTGCAGTCTATTAGCAAATCTTGACAGCAAATCCTTGAAAATATATCTGAGAATTTCTGACTACCTCCACTATCATTTTTGCCTCTGGACAATATATTATCAACCAGTGACCATTTAAAAGTACATATCCAATTATTTCACTTATTTATGAAAAACCCTCTGGTGGTTCTCATCTCACTCACAACACAGTCTGAAATATAACTGTGGTTTGCGAGGCCCTACATGATCTGGCTCCTGATGCCGCCTCTGGCCTTCCCTCCCCATCAGAGCCATCCTTGGCTCCCAGCACAGGTGATACCCAGCACCCCCTCAGCAAGGGTATTTGTTCTCTCTGGAACACACTTATCCAATATATTACGCATTCTCATCCCCTCACTCTGGTCTCTGGTAAAAATGTTCCCTTATCGAGGGTCTTTCTCTCCTCAGTACACATCGTCCTTCTGTGCCCTTGTCCTGCTTCATTGTTTCCAAAGTCCTTGTCAGTGCCTATTATCAGGCAGATATTTGCTTCCTGTATGTCTCCCAATTAGAATATCAGCTCCGTGAGGATGTGGGCTCTGCCATTCATGCTGTACCCCCAGGGCCTGAGACAGTGCTGGCCCGGGACAGTGCTTATCTGTCGGATAAATGAGTATCTGCTATTTGTGTTTAATTTTTTGATTCAATAATTTGAAGATCTAGCTAATTCCAACCACCAAAATTAAATTATGAAATTTGATTTCTACTGTAAATCTGATTTTTCTGTATGATAACTTGCCTTTTTCAGAGTTCACATTACATTGTGTATCAAATCTGATAGAAGAAAATTGTACAAATATACCAAAAGATGGAAAGTTGTGTCCCATGAACAATAACATAATCAGAGTAAGATATATATAATAAGCAATGATAATTATAAAACAAAATTTTTCCTATAGAAAACTATTTTTTAAAATATATATTACTGCTTATACTTGGTAGCATTGTAAGTATTAGTTTCGGTATTTAAATCAAAATTCAATATGTTGGTATTTTACATTTTGCCTAAAACATTTTATAGATGCAAGACCAGCAAAGTGTGTTAAATCTTAAAATTCCCTAGAGCAAGAATAACGTGGCACACAATATTTTCCCATGATATGCATAAAACAGACAGTTCCAGGGCTCACAATGCTGAGCCATGTTGCTGCACGTAAGTTGGAGTGTGCTGGGATGTCCTCGTCAAAGGAGATTCCTTTTGTGGGTTGTCACATCCCAAGGTGCTGACATATGTCGGTCAAATTCTGTCTCAGTGAGATAACTGTGTAACAAAACTTTTTAGTCTCCTTCAGTGGCCCACATAGTAGCTAAGGAACCAAGATGAGTTGGATGATCTCAGGGAGATTGCGGCAGTGGACTTTGGTTGAAACTGACCTTTCCCTCCTCTGAACTCATGAACAGCACCATGGGCCACTCGTGTTGCAACATACGAGGTGCTTTTGCTGTGTTCATGCTCTGGTCCCTCTCCCTCTTGGACTGTAAGCTCTTCTAGGGCAGAAGATGTATCTGATTCATATTTTCTGTTCCCAACAAAACCTGGCACAGTGCCTGGCCGACAGCAGGGGCTCAAAAAATATTTATTAACCAGACTCACAGATTTTTAGTCAGATAGTTTTGACTTCTGCAGTGCAAATGTTTAACCCACAGAAAAACCCAGGTTTATAACAAAGATGTCACATTTCCTAAAGGCCATTTGTTTTCTGTTGACAGTTTTATCTTATTTTAGATGTTAAAGACTTCAACAAGCTGTTTTATGGTGAAACTCTTTTAAAAATCAACTATTAAGGGTAGTAATCAGGGTTGGCCCTTTGTTTTTAAAAATGGGTCATGGGGCACCTGGGTGGTTCAGTCAGTTAAGCTTCCAACTTTGGGTCAGGTCACGATCTCATGGTTTGTGAGTTCAAGCCCTGCGTCGGGCTCTGTGCTGACAGCACGGAGCCTGCTTTGGATTCTCTGTCTCTGTCTCTCTCTCTCTGTCTCTCTGTCTCTCTGCCCCTCCCTGTTTGTTCTCTCTCTCTCTCAAAAATAAAAACAAACAGTAAAAAGGGCACATGTTGTGAATCCCTTTAGCAGCAAGTTTATGTAATGTTTGGTGGGTACCTAGTCATTTCTCTGTAACACCTTAATCTGATGTGTATTATATACAAAATTTACATTTGTTGATTGTTTGATGAGTTTGAAAATGAAAGCTCGTGGATTAAAATTACATTCTAAACCTATGAAATAAATCTGTGGCTTCTTCAGTGCTTTCTGACATCTGCATGTGGCCCTTGGGAAAGCCTTGGTGAAGGGAACATGCTGCTAATGGCCCTGGTGAATGAGTCAGACCAACCCTAGCTCACAGAATTGCCTTCATATGGGAAGTCTGGAGCTGGCTTTTCCAGTTTCAGCCAGCTAGAGGGCCCCTGCTTCCCCTTGCTCTCCTGCCTGATGCTCCTCAGGCTAACTGGACACTGTCTGCAGTCAGTATGGATGGGAAGACGATCCGGGAGCAGGGATCTTTCCAGCATCTAATGCCTCACACCGCCTTTATCGTTATTCAGAGGCAGGACAGTAGGAATCAGCTCTACAGCCTGTCATCCCAGGGGTCCCTTTGAAAGCCTCTGTGATTGCTGGTGGTCAGGGTCAATTGTGCAGATGTCTTTAAAAGTGTCTCACTAGTGACCAGAAAGTTACTTTGTCAAGATGACAGATGGACTGCGAGCAGCCCCTCCACCCTGCCTGTGTTCCCTGTGATGTCAGCTCCATTTACTTGTCAAGAGCAGGTATTTTTGTAGCTCCCAACAGTGCACAAGCTTTCACGGGCAACCTGAGAAAACTCTTCTGTTCTGTTCTGTGAAAAATCTGCTCCGTGGCTCGTTGTTGACCCACAGGAATGAGGGACATGTGAGGACCTGGTGAGTCCCACCCACTGTGGAAGATGTAGGAAGTGGCATGTGCTGACGAGGGGGACACCTTTCAGGGCTGGCCCCAAGAGGAGGTGGTCTGCCACCTCCCACCATCCCGGCAGGACACCAATGGGATCTAAGACACTCCATCTCTACGCTTTGGACGTTTGCATTCTTGGCAGAGAATCCTCTATGTGCGTAATTGACAGGGTCCGTTGACCTCTCAGCCTCTTTGTCTAGCCAGAGAGCCTGGTTTGTACATGGTGGTGGGTCAGAAGAGGCACTGCCACGATCATCTCTCCACGCATCCTTCCTGGACGTCACATCGCAACCTTTCCTGTGGGAGGTGCTCCAACTTTATTATTATGTTTAGCTCCTTCACTCCTCAGTCTCTCCAATACTCCCGCCAAACTAGTGGGCAGCCTCCACGCCACTGCCCAGAGAGGAGGAAGCCCGGTTTGTGCCCTCAGCATCATAGATGTCGCTGGTGGTTGGACTTGGCCTCCCATCAACTGGAGAGTAAAAGAACTCACCAGAAATGCATACAAATGTTCAGAGAATTTCATCTCCCCTTTCTTCTTTGTTTTCTTTTTGGGTGGAGGAAGAAACAGATTCATTATTCTTCATGTGCTGAAGGGCGCACAGCAAAGTAAAATCATCAAAGGTGCTGGGAGAGACAGCTGGACCGCTTGTGCTGGAGGCTGCGTTACTTTGAAGGATTTCACCCCCTCTCACCCCTGGTCCGGAATCTGTAGACATTTCCTCTGTATCACCGGCCCCATCCCACGTCCCAGCTGTTTGATTCCCTTTTGGTTGGCTGGGGAGGAGAGAGGAGCGGGCTTGAGAATTGGGGCAAAATTAAGGAAGGATGCCCACATTTATTCCTCTCGCTTCACATATTTGGCTCCCGTCTCCTGGCAAAAGGGGACCAGCCTATCTTCTGGTTTTCCCTTCTGCTTCTGAGGGCTGGAGTTGTCAGAGCCGCGCCTGTGGCAGGGTCTGATGTGCGAGGTCACCGGCTGCTTTGTGTCCCATCCATTACAGTTCCATGAACGTGGTGCTACCCGCAGACCCTCGCTTATAAGACGTACGGTGTAATAAAAACCAGGCAGTGCTACTTTCTTTGGGCTACTATTTTTATTTGGTGGTTATTTCTTTTGTGTTCTGCCATCTCTAATGTTTTGGTTCTATTTCAAAATATGATTAAACAGAATGAGGAGCTGTCTGACACTGCCCTGTTTTAAATCAGAGTTGTGCTTGAGTAGCCGGGACATTCTAATGGCCTGCGTTTCTTTGTTCTGAGGGTTTCTTGAAAAGGAGAAAAAAAAAAAAGAAAGAAAAAAGAAAAAAAAACAATACCACCAGACCTAAATCCTTAAACAGCATAGAACCCAAAACAATCCCTTCCAACAAACGAAGGCCCATTAAAAAAGAATTGAAATGTTAGGTAAGTTAAATATAAAAGGCCTCCTTATTAATCCCCCGTTGCTTCTTCTGGCACGTGTCATATTTTCAAGGTACAATATCAGGAGAGCACTGTCACTTAGTGATGTATTAGGGCCATATATCATCAGAACATCGTCTTTGTAGAGGATATGGGTACTAAAAGACACGATTCTGGCCAGACAGAACAGCAGGGGGCCTTACTTCTTTTCTCCAGCCCCCCCTTACCCCTCCTGCCTTTTTCTTTAATCTCCCTCTGTTTTGTGTTGCAGAGAAGTGAATTTCTTCATGGGATATGACTTGTTGCAAAATAATCGGGGGGCCCCGGTGGGCTTCATAAAGTCTTTTAAATGGCTGAGTTTCAAGGGCAGCTTTGTTCAGAGTTTGCACTGTTCGCAGGGCCGGGGAAGGCCGCATTTGCCAGGGTCCAGGTCTCCAGGGGAAAGGCTCGCTGAGCCTAGACAGGAGGAAGAAAGAATAACACTCCCAGATGTAGTGCAGTGAATTGTGTTGTCCTTGCAAGATGCTTGCACATTAAGTCTCCAAAAATATGTTCTTGCAAGGGATTTTTACCTTAAGACTCCAAAAGTGTGGCCTCCGGGTGCTACCAGCCTCCCGGAGAGACACCCTCCTGCTAAAATTGAGGAAGCAATGACAGGGCTCGGAGGCTAAGGATCCAGGTTCTGATCTGTTTTGCAAATGACCAGGCTCTCAGAAATTGAGGCTTGTTTTGAGTTTTAAGCCAGAGACTTAATCTGTCTATCTTAAAATGCACTATTTTTATTCATGTGTTCAAAATGAAACCATAAACCACTAAGGTTTATAATGGTCTGAAAATGAGGAGTGCTTAACAAAGGCAAACATTTAAATTCCTAGCTCTGAGGGAGAGATGGCTCATCTTAGCCTTTGAACCAAATTGTGTAGCATTGTGATTTAATCACCAACACCGCTATCAGTGAGTCCTGGCTTTGAATCTGTGCCCTGACTAGCTGTGTAAACCCAGGGAAGCCCTTAAAACTCTCTGTGCTTCAGTTTTCTTATCGAAAACAATAGGGGTAAATTGGTACCTTCTTGAGACTTGTCGCAAAGGTTAAAAAGGATATAATACACAAAACATGCTCAGCACAGTCTGGCAAATAGTAGATTTTCTATAAATGCCAGGTACTCTTAATAGTTCAGCACCCTGCCCGGAAAACTATATGCCACTTCATTGTTCGGTTAGCAATGGATCGGCTCTCTCGCTTTGGCTATTAAAGGAATTTGCAAAGAGTGGTGGAGGTTGGGGGTTCAGAAAGGTCTGAAAATGCTAATTTACATTAAAAGCAAGGGCCATCGACACCTGCCACCTTTCCTACTGACCTCAGACACCTCCCACCTCTTGTACTGACCTCACTCAATTGGGGAAGAAGAGATCTTGGGAAACATTCTCTTGCCTGGGAAGTTTGAGTCATTTTCCTTACTAATCGCCCTTTCCTCACTTTTGAAATGGTTTTGTTAATTTTTTCTCTCTTTCCATTTTTTTTTCTTCCTATTTTCATTGAGCTGAGAGATATGGCTCAGAGACTCATACTTGTAACTAAAGCTTTGTAGTGGACCAAATTTCCCCCACCCCTTTTTTTTCTTCCAGCTCATTCTGTGCAAGAATTATGGGGAAGTCAATTGTACTATCAGTAATAAAGGACGAGCAAGTAAAAGCTTAATTAAAACAATAAATCATCAATCAAATTTAATATTGCCACTGGCAACCACTGAACTATCTCAGTTCCCCCCACCCGCCCGGTGATTATTGTCTCAGAGATCAAGAACAGATTTTGTCCGAAGGAGACAGGCTGGAGCAGGTACAGGCTTGTGTTGGCTCCTCTATGAGCGCTCATGCTCCCTTGGAAAGGATTTCCCCTGACCGTATGTTCCAGAGAATCACTGTATTTTATGTCCCATTTGTCAAACCCACTGACAAGCAATGGAACCTGCCCACTCTGGGTCTTTTCTTTCAGCCTTTGCCTGTATCTCTGAATTCTAGAACCATGCCATTCTGCAGTCCAGTCTGTTTGCCCAAGTCCCGGTCCAGCCCTTGCACGGTGCCTTTGACAGGTTACCTTATAAAAGGGCCGGAGACCTTGTGTGTTGGGCCCAGGTGGCCTCTTTCCGGAAGATTTCCAGACTAGCTCAGCTACATACTAATCTATTCCTAAAATCTCAACAGTCATGTAGGAGCTAACCTAATTCTAATATGATACACCCATAAATTTTAATGCTGTGCCTTAGCAACTAACCTGCCTGGCTGGCCCCTTAATCCAGGCCTGGGAACCAGGTTGTGTTCCCAGGTCCACTGCTCGCTAGCTCTTTGAGGGACCTGAGACACTTAACTTCATTGTGTACCATTCCCCCATCTGCAAATCTTAAGAAACCTGTGAGGATTAATGAAATAATGTCTGCTGAGCGCTTTAGAAGAAAAGTGCTATGTAAACTTGAAGTATAATTCTTCTGTTTATGAGAAGTTTTATAATATCGCCTAGGAGAAATTGTGACCTGCGTTCAAAGGTACCATAAAGTTCCCTTCGGCTCTTTTGGGGCTGGATTTGGGTTACAACGGGGGACTTCAAGGAAAAGTTGACCTCTTTAACTTCATGCATGGGGAGACTAGAAATTCCACGGAGAATACATGTGCTGATGTCGGATCACCTTCCTCCTTGGGAAACTTGACACAAGATATTTGTAATCCTAAAAACAAATTCCTCTGTGATCAATCTTGAGACTCTCGAGTAGTGAAACACCATTGAGAAAAAACAAAACAAAACAAAACAAAACAAAACACCATTTTTCTCACAGAGAAAAATAATTTGATTCGGGGTCAAAATGTCCTATCTGTGCTCACCGCCCACGATGGCTTTTGAGTCAAGGTGACATTCCCGCTTGGTCCCAGAAGCTGCACTGCAGTTTTGGTGTGATCTGCTAACGTGTGACGTCTTGTTTCCTCCAACACTGTAGGTTTCTGGAGAACAGAGAGGAAGCTTGTAGCATGACTCCTCGCTCCAACGGCACCGCGTACCGTGGCACACATATCAAGTCTTCAGTTTGGTTGCTCTGGAACTACACTGTGTCTTTACTTGTCAGAGTTGTCATGCTGGGCATCCGTCCCCTGACGGTAGCTGTTGATGAAGGGGACAGATGAGTCAGGGTTAATATGGGTCCACTCCCATGGACGTTTGCATTTTGGTAGGGGGATTCTGGAGGGCAACACAGTCTTAGAAGCTCCTCCTCCAGTAAGACTGCCATGATTCAATGACAGAGTTGGGGGGTGGGGGTTGCACATACATAGGAGGAAGGGATAGTCTTCAGGGCTTCTAATGGAAGAAAGACAGCCACTGTCAGTTACCTCTTTATCTCCTCTATGATACTCCCTGGCCTGTGGACTTCATTGACGTATTGAGTGTTGTTCATCCGGTCAGAGAAAAGTATTGCAACTTCACAACCTTCTTGATTTTCTGCAAAAGGGTCTGGCACTTAGAATTTGGTAGTTTGCCAAATGACAGCTGTTTGCCCCCAAGGGCAGGGTTTGGTTTTGTAAGAGACAAGGACTGAAGGGAAATAATGCCATCTTCTAGGAAGACACTCAGGTGGTCTGCCAGCTTCCTAATATGGCTGTAGAGTCTCAGCAGGCGGGGCACCGGATATTTTTGTTTTTATTCTTATTTCAAGATATTGGAGGTACAGTTTCAGAGTCTAAAAATAGAGTATCTGCCTGTTGACCTTTCTCCCTGATCGGTCTCATCATATTAGCTGCTGTGTTTTCCTCTCCAGATTTCTATTTTATTATTATTTTTTAAAATATAAATGAAAGGTCAGGTAATACTTTACATATTTCATAATAGGATTGGTCCCGGAAGAATCTGAGAAAAAAAAAAAATCAAGACATTGGCTTGAAAGAGAACAAAAGCATTTCAAAAAACATTTTTTTTCTACTTGCAGAAAGCAAACAGGAAAATCTCCCAGTGGTGATCGGCTATCTTCTCTATAACCCCACTACCACTTCCCTGCAGTGGGAGATCATTTCCCTCAACAGCAGACGCTGAAAAATGTTCAGGAGCCACTACCGGGTCTCATGGTCCCAATTCCTAAGCCCAGGGAACTCTGTGCTACCATCTAGTGGCAGACTTCAGACACAACAAGCTGGCTGCGGGAATCCTGTTTGAACTTGGCTGTGGCTGGAGCTGTGGTTTGGCTCACATCCTTATAGAGCTTTGTTGCCAGCCATGTAGACTTTTTCTTTTTTACTCCCTATGCCCCCCCTTCTATTTTTGCATGTTGGCACTTCATTTCATGTGCCTCCAGAGGTATGTTTGGGGTTTTGATATATTCAGTCTTTTGGAAAGGAGGCAATAATGCAGATACCTTTGACAACAGGTAAATCACAGGCAGGCTGACCCTAGAAAGTGATAAACACCAGGAGACAGAGACAGAGCATGAAAAATGTGATAAGGCTTATTACTCTTAAACACTGGCGAGGTCTGTTTTTTAGAACATTCTGACATTTTCCTGCAGTGCTTTTCTACCACTGTGTCTGTTGCTTAGATTTGGAGAGATTCAAGCCCAAGCTGGAATCTCTGGGAAGTCTGTTTGGGGATGCCAGTCTAGATTTCAGAGATATATAGGCACAGCTACCTATCAGATATCCAGAATGGTTAGAATTGTCCTCATTACCAGAAAACAGCTGGTGTTTGTACACCTTCCCGTGGTTGGTGATGACAAAGCTCTGTGGAGTTATCCTGCTGCTGTTAGAGAGCTCACTTCACTTGTGTGGAACGACTGGGAAGGCACCAGTCTCCCCTGGGGCTTCTGGGCCGGGACATTGTTTTGTTCTTGTCTGTATCCTGAGTGCCTGGAAGTTGCAAAGTGCAACACTTAAATGTTTGCCTTTGGAGTCAGACAAACCTCTCTTTGCATTCCAAATCTGACTTTTATGTGACCCTGGGCAAGTTTCTTAACCTTGGTTCCTCATCTGTAAAATGGGGGTGATGTGGATTTTTTTGGGTGAAATAATGCATATAAAATTCTTAGCACAGAGCCCGGTACACAGAACGTGTTTGGTAAGTATGAATCAGCATCAGAAAAGGCTTCTTGAGTGAAGAAGTGAGCCAAACGAGCCATGGCCTTGCATCAGGGCAGAGGACACTTGGCGCACATGGGGATGAGGAAGCCAGCGGAGATGGGCTGCTGCAGGAGTGGCTTCGTGCGTGCGGCTTCTCACCAGAGCCGCCGGCTGCAGCCCAGCGTTCTTGTCTTGCCGCAAAATCAGTGACAGCAAAGCGAGTGGTCTTAATTAACCTGTGCTTAAATTTACTCTGTAGCTGCTGGACTCAATTAAGGAGACAGAGGAATCAGCCTCTGACCAGCAATGCTCTGTAGTTTTTCTTGCTTTCTTCGAGGGCCTGCGATTCTAAGCATGTGCTTCATATCCTTGTCAACCAGACACCAGGGAGATGATCAGATATGGTGGCTTGGTAGAATATGAAAAAACTCCAAATGTCATTAGAAGGGGGGAAATCCTGCAGTAAAAGTAGAGCTAAAGTTTAGGTTTGGGGTGTGTGTGTGTGTGCGAGAGAGAGAGAGAGGGAGGGAGAGAGAGAGGGAGAGAGAGAGAGAACAACAAAAAAATTCCAGATGTGCAGCTACAAACCATCTGGTTGGAATGACTTTTGTGCTGGACTGTAATTACAAGCTATTTATTATGAATCTTGGGATCCTGTTATGGATTTTGACTGGCTCCCAGGTTTCTAATTTAGCAAAGGATTCCTATATTTAAGAAAGTGTGGGTCTTCCTATTTATCAGACCCTGAATTGTGTCTCATACCCACTCTGACCGCCCTTAGAGCTTTGAACTCCCCATGCCTGAGGACTTTCCCCTCCAGAGAGGAGATGCACTTGGGGGTGGCCCTTCCCTAAAGCTGCAGCCAGGTTTGCATAAGCCGTGCTAACGGAAGTTCTGCTTAGAAAGTGTGTTCACTTCCAGAGTCTTGGGGTGGGGGTGGGGGCGGGGTCGGTATCAAACTGCGGCTTGTGGGAACTGCACTTTGCCAAATGAAGTCACTGTTAATGATGCCAGGCAGCGTATATCCCTGATCATTGCTCATGATGACTTCAGTGGTAGTGGAGGGACACTATTAATATTTTAAAATATACCTCTTAAATTTGAGTTGTGACCATACTATGTATTTTGCTTGTAACTTGAGAAAAATTATGAGAATCAGTTGAAGGGCTGTGACCTACAGTGAGTCTTGATGCAGCCATCATTATGAAGGAGAGGGGGAGGGAAAGAGCTTTGGAGGGCTGGGAGCTGGGCCACCTGGGTTCAGATTATAGGTCTACCATCACTTGAGGGACTGCTGACAGCTCCCGAACCCATCTCAGCCTCACTGGGAACAAGAATGTGCTCCGTAGAGTGGCTGCATGTTGGAATTACCTGGGAAGCTCGGGAAGCACCCAGGTCTCATCCTCAGATCAATCAGCTCGGAGCTTCAGGGGGTGGGAGACAGTGCCATCTTTGTTAAGAACCACACAAGGGTCCTGGTTTGCAGCTAAGGAGGAGGACCACAGATTGTGGGAGGAAATGAGGTTAGCTCCGTGAAGGACCTTATCACATAACAGACACCAAAAAGGGGGGGGGGGGAAGAATGGATTCCTCAGGTCATATATATATACCTTCTCTGAGCAGCAGTTTTCTTGTTTATCAACTGGGGATATGAATAATGCTTATCTCGCAGAAGTTAAGTAGGAATGAAAGCCATAGCGCCTAGCATATAGGAGAAATTTACTGAAACTCAAATCTTGTTGAGGTTTGTGACATTGTATTCTTGGTGCACGTGTATCCAGTCTGTGTATAAACAGGCATATACATCACGTTTGGGTCTTCTCTGAGACATTTTAACAGCTAACCTTTCAGGATAAAACCGAAGATGCAAATGCTCACCACACTTCATTAGCATAAGTGCTAATATAATGCAGCTGTCCCATGGCTATAAAACACTGACGCCTGTGTCTCTGCTTGGCGTGGGGAATATTATTTTTTCTCTAACTGAGCTGATTCAATACTCAACTTTGTCATTATTTGAGTTGGAACTTTAGATTGCTGCATTTTAATGCACTCTACTATTAAGGATTGTTGGACGGCTGTGTGCAAATATTTTTGTTCTCACGATGCAGTCCTGGCCCAGGTAGCCCAATGGGCAAAATATGATTTACACAAATATTATCGTTCCTATAGTGTATACTAAAGAGAAACTTTAGAACAGAGCGGGAGAACACTTTTCTCTCGGCGTTCGGTTATCTGGGTTACGTTGGTTTCTGAAGAAGGGACTTTTCATCCCTTCTCGTGTGCCCTTCTCAAAAGTTCTGTGTTTCTGGATGACTATTTCTGTTCCAGAGAGAGCGAAATCCTATTTGCTTTCGTGAGTGTTCTTGCCAAGATGAAGGCAAGATAGGAAGAGGGAGGCTAGGAAAACCTGTGTCAGGCTTCTGGGGATTCTGTTTGGAGTTGCTTTCAAATGTCTCTTGTCTCTTTTTGCCTAGAACAAGGAAGTGACCTGTAAGAGAGAGAAGTGCCCAGTGCTGTCAAGAGACTGTGCCCTGGCCATCAAGCAGAGGGGAGCCTGTTGTGAGCGGTGCAAAGGTGACTTATGTCTTGGCCGCCTTCTCTTCTGGCCGTCGCTTCGGGCATTTTTATTTCTCTTTTTCTCACCTTCCTCTTCACTCGGCTCTTGGCTGGGGTGCAAGTGGGTGTTGGGAGGGAAGCTAGTGTGTGTGTATGTGTGTGAGTTTGGGGAGGTTGGTAGTAATAGGGACTCTTCTAATGGAGGGAAGAAAGAAGAGTGGCCATCTGCATATTTGGTTTCCTTTCGAAGGCGAGTGGCTTAAGTGTGACAGAGATGCTACAGACATGATGCCTATGTATGTTGGTATTCACATGTGCACTGTTTCTTTTGTCAAGAAGTTTCAATGGTTTCTCCTGGCTGCATGCTCACCCTGCCTTCCTCTGCCAGAGGAGTAAGCCCGAATTTTATCATTTTGATCCCTATTCATTTTTTTCTTAACTTCAAAAATGAATCAACGTTGCTCCCCTCACCTTGGAAGCCTTTCTAACATATCCTTACTCCAACCTCGTTTTCCACGGCCCTCCAGTGCACGCACTCTCTCTTGAACATGCTGTTCCTGCTGTAGCCGCTTAGCCTTGGCTCAGGTCTCTCCTCCCCACCTGTCCACATGCTGCCTGTGCTTAAGGCCCCCAGCCTACATTGTCTATGTTTCTGTGGCACACAGAAGTCCACATGGGTTCTTCATGGCTGTGCTTTTTCTCCTTCATCGCCTTGTTTGCGTTTGTAAGTCCTTGGGGACGGGAGCCGTGTCATGCTCTGACATCGCCTTGTGCCTAACAGAGGGGGTCCCTTGAGAGGCAATGAGAGCATCATGGCTCAGGATGTGGGCTCTGGAGTTACACTGCTATGCCAGAGTCCAGCAGTCCCGGGCTGTGGAGTGTTTACCAAAGTTCATGTCCACTAGGAACCTCAGTATGTGACCTTATTTGGAAATAGGACCTTTGGAAGTATAATTAGTTAAGATAAGGTCATACTGGCTGAGGGTGGCCCCAAGTCCAATATGACAAGTGTCTTTAGACCAGGGAGTGGAGACAGGCAGATACACAGAGAAGACAACCATATTATGGGAAAGGCAGATATAAACGCCTGCGCTCTGTTCCCTGGGACTCCCGTTCAGTTGTTCTGGGGAGGGGGATAGGTGTTTGTCTTTTTAAATTTTTTTAAATGTTTATTTGTTTTTGAGAGAGTGGGGGAGGGGCAGAGAGAGAGGGAAGCACAAAATCTGAAGCAGGCTCCAGGTTCTGAGCTATCAGCACAGAGCCCAACGTGGGGCTCGAACCCACAAACTGTGAGATCATGACCTGAGCCAAAGTCAGATGCTTAACCAACTAAGCCACACAAGCCACTCTCTGAAGCCATTTTTTTTTTTAAATGTTTATTTCTGGGAGACAGAGAGACAGAGTGGGGGAGGGGCAGAGAGAGAAGGACCCACAGAATCTGAAGCAGGCTCCAGGTTCTGATCCATCAGCACAGAGCCTAATGTGGGGCTCGAACCCACGAACCGCGGGATCATGACCTGGGCGGAAGTCGGACGCTCAACCGACTGAGCCACCCAGGCGCCCCAGTCTGCAGCCATTTTTAATGACAACCCATGAGTCTCAATATTCAGTAAAGATCCTGTGAACTTTTTAAAACATACTATTATGTAAAATCCACATTTCAAGAATTAATGCCCAATTGTGTGTTAATAACTACAGTTATTGTAGTAAACTATTTAGTTAAAAAGTTAAAAACTAAAAAAGCAAAATCAAACCCAACAGAGAGAGATTAGAGTTAAGCCACCACAAGCCAAGGAGCACCTGGAGACACTAGGAGGCAGGAGAAAGCAAGGAGGGGCTCTTCCCAAAGCCTTTACAGGGAGCACAGCCCTGCCAACACCCTGATTTTGGACTCCTGGGCTCCAGAACTGTGAAAGAGTAAATGTCTGTTGTTTAAAGCCACCAAGGTTGTGGTAATTTATTATGGTAGCCCCAAGAAAAGAATACACCAACATCTCTACTTAGGCAGGTAAAGATATGGAATCTCTCCCCCAGTTCCCTCCTATATATGGGGGTAATAATTGTGTTGGAGGCAGTTGAGTGGGAAGGTCCATTCAAAGTGCTTAGCACAGCCTGACATGTAAGCGTTTCTCAGTTAATTTCAGTATAGTAGGTGCTCTTTAAATATTTGGTAACTGGACTATAAAAATATACCTTCTGAAGCCTTTTTGGAGCAGGGGTGAGTGGGCTGGGATGATATTTTTTCAGAGCCTTTTGCATCAACCATTTACCTATTGCCTTCTTACAAGTTGGGAGTCAGATGTTTTACCCATTTGACTTCTGAGAGCTATCAATGCGAGGCCTGAAATGGTAATTTATTAGGAATCTCCCAAGCAGATGGTCAGATAAAGCGATTCTAGTGAAAAACACATTAGCGAGCCAGTGTGTGTCCAAGTTACTGTTGTTTCACCTTAAAGAAGCTCCTCTATTCATTCTTTATTTTTTGAACTGCTTATTTGCTGTCTTCATCTTTCAGCGATTAATAAGGCTGCCTTGCCAATGAGAGGCCAGTTAGATACCACAGGATGGAAGCACCGTGTGTCAAGGGAACGTGCCCAAGGCTTTGGGTTTGTTTCCCCATTAACCGTGGTACAGCAGGGAACTTTCTGTGGCTGTAGTGTATGACCGTCTTTTCTGATTGTCCTGCTGTTTCCTTTATGGTCATTTTTCCCTCTGATTATCCTACGGTCCCAAGGGAAAGAGATACCCAAAACAAACCCATTTCTTGAATGTTCTTTTTGAGCTTTAAGAAGATAAGGTTCTTCAAATTAAACTGGGCCCAAGAATAGACTAGAGAATTCAGCATACTGAGATCTCTTTCTGTTAGTAGTGTCAGCCTTTTGGGGGAGGTCAAAATTCCCAACCTGCTCTGAGGTGATCCTTCATGAGAGAGACTCTTGAACGCATCAGAATTCTCAAGCTCTGGAGGTTGATGTTAGAGACACCCCCTTCATTTTTCTTTATTTCTACTCCATCGCACACTATTTGTCTCATGGATTTTAAGAGAAACAATTGTATTCGCTCTTAGCTACTGGCTTATTTATGTGTTTCTGATCAGAATAGTAACATATGCTCATAGAAGAAGCTTTGAAAAATAGTTTAAAGTGTAGGAAAGCAGAAAATAAATTTACTGATAACCCCGCCACCAGAAGTTACAATTGTTAATATTTAGTATATTTCTTTCCATATTTCTCCCTGTGTAAAAGTGTTTAGCTAATAGCTTACTACTTATGTTGCATTATTAAAAAAAAGATTTCCACTTAAAATCAGGGCATAAAATCTTTGCAACTAACTTGGAAATATTGCCCTTGATGGGTACATGAGATTCTGTTATGGGAAGGTTATCAACATTCCCTTGGTCGTTCTCCATTTCTGGGCATTGAGGTTGTATCTTAAATTGGAGCACTGTGGAAGGTGAAAGAAAGACAAACAGCTGAAACCAAAGAGCACACACAGTGAAATAAAAATGACTGGAAAGAGAGAATCAAGAGGAGCATTACCTGGGTAGGGAGAAGTCAGTGTGAACCCACAGACCACGCTGGATTTGGCATCCAAAGGAATCTGGATGGACCTCTCCTTAACCCTTCTGCACCATTTGTTCACACAGGGGGAGAAACAATAATAACAACAGAAAACTAGCTGTGTTTCTCCGAAGTCCTCTTTGAACCAGCGTCCTCCATGCTAACACTGGGGGTTTTGACTTTTCTTATTCAAAGAGGGTGATTCAGTGAGGAATCATATTAATGAGAATTTTGTCGATAATACTTGACTTCAGAGCAGAGTGATGTTTAGGCAATATTGTCTCAGGGTCAAATAATTTTGATCAGATCAGGGAATAATATGCAGTTAGTTGTTCTTAGCAAAGAAATGGAGCCTCTGGTTTTGGATCAGTTAACACATGGTCAGCAGAGAACTGATGGACTTCATTCCTCTGTATTTTGAAGGGCATTTATGTTCAAGGATACCATCTTTCTGCTCATTCTGAAGTTGCTCATCAGATAGATTAGGGCACAGTGAGGTCAGGCCTCTTGTAGAGATGAGCACAGCATGTGTCTGACCTGGTGGGATAGGTGGAGGGTGTGTCTACCAGGCTTCCCAGCAGAGACAGCCCTTCTAGAAGAGCCTTTCTACCAGCAGGTATGCAGAAAGGCAAAATCTAGCACTGCTAACTGGGTGAAGCAATAGTGAAAGCTTGATAGTTGCTTTGACTTGCCCTTGAATATTGTTTTTTGTCTGTCCTTTCTCTTACCTGAAGGAATCGTGTGTATAAGCAGTGATTCTCAAAATGCAATGGACTACAGGATCACCTGTTAAATGTAGATTCCTGGGCCTTGCCCTGCAATAATAATAGGAACTGGGATCATCTTTCTTTTTATTCAAATAGCAGCAGCTACTCTAGGTAATCTTTACTCAGAGCCAGGCATTAAATCCTCACAGGTACTGTCATAACCCCATTTTGAAGATGAAAAAAATGGTACCACTGAGACGCTTAGTGACTAGTCCAAGGTTACGGACTAGATGATGATGGAGATGGGGCACAGTCTATGATCTCACCATTAGGCTTGCAGGCCTGCTGTGTCCCTGGGCCCAGGTCCCTGATTCTACATTTCCAGGTCTCCACTGGGCGTCTCATGGGGGCTGAAGCTTGAGAACCACTGGTACCAGATAAAGAAAGGACAAGAGGATAAGGGAATGCAAACCACGTGTTTAGTAGAGTGTTGGTTGGTATCTACTTCAATCAGTGCGTCTTTGGGGTAAAAAATTGCTTTGCCCTTTGTAGCTGTGAGTCCATCTTGTTTCTCTGACTCTATGTACCCCTCTTATTTGGAAATTTTATATTACTACAGTTATGGTATCAGATATAAAGTGAAATAGATTAATGACCAAGAAAATGTAACTAAAATGTTGAAGGGCTGGTGAATGCACATCAAAACTCCTTCCCAGTTGTTCAATTGTGTAATAAATGAGGGGGAGTTTGATCCTCAAGAACTGACTAACCACCTACCATCATTGTTGGGACTTTCTGTTTTCTCTTTGGACTTTTCTCTCTTCCTCTTTCCCTTTTGAGCATAATTATATAATTTAGACTTTAGTTCAATTTGCATTAATACATTATCATACCAAAAAAACTAAACAAAAGGGAAAAAAAAGTCCTATTCAGACTACAAAAATCCACTCTTCTCAGAAATAATAACCATTATCAACTCATTGGATCTTTCTCAGATATTTTTTAGTTTATTACATATTTATTCACACATATGTACATATATATGTAATTTTGTATGTGTGGTTTTATTTTTACATAAATGGAATTAAGTGGTATATAATCTTTTACAGTTTACTTAAAAAAAAATTTCAACAACAGTAGGACTTGGGAATTTTCCCATGCCAGTTCATGCTTTTTAACTGTTTATGGATTCCATAGCATACATGTACAGTAATTTATTTAACATCTCTCCACTGATAGATGTTTAGACTTTCAGTTTTTTGCTAAGAAGAGAACCAGCTTGTCGTGACTATTGTGCCCTTGTGTGTATGTTTCTTAAGAAATCCATGTGCCATGGGGAGAGGTGTGCAAATGTTCAGTTGAAAAGAATATAATTCAGTGGCCTCCGAAAAAGGCAAGGCTAGTCTCCTTTCCTATTCCGCTCACAGTTTTTAGGACCTTTTTAAAAGGTGATGGATGAAACGTGGGAGAGTTAGTGTTACACCTGGCAACATTTAGGCATACCGGCCGCTTTCGCCTTAAAAACTCACCACTGCCCATCTTGCCGATTCCCTTTTTAGACTGCTATGTGGGCACTCTTATCCCACTTCTTCCCTGTTCTCAACTTCCCCCATAGGACAGGGGGTATTTTCCTTGACTTTCTGTGGTTCAGTGAGAAATGGTAGCAAGTGCCTTTTAAAGAACCTAGTTGAGGGCGCCTGGGTGGCTCAGTCAGTTAAGCATCTGACTTCGGCTGAGGTCATGATCTTGCGGTTTGTGAGTTCAAGTCCCACGCTGGGCTCTGTGCTGACAGCTCAGAGCCTGGAGCCTGCTTTGGATTCTGTGTTTCCCCCTCTCTCTGCCCCTCCCTTGCTCATGCTCTGTCTCTCTCTGTCTCTCAATAATAAATAAACATTAAAAAAAAAGCCTAGTTGAGGGCCATCAGTTGCTTTCCTGCTTTTCAATGTAGTCTAGAAAGCACTGACAGTTGTCAATAAGTTAAGACTTGAATGATACTATTTTCACAGAATTTTGCCATATGTTGGCAAGCTGCAGTTTTGAATTGACTAGATTTAGAATAGAGACTCCATAAAGAAAGGAGGAAATATTTTACTTGCCTCTTATTTCTTATTTATTTATTTATTTATTTATTTTGAAAGAGAGTGAGCAAGCAAGCTGGGGAAGGGTAAAGAGAGAGGGAGACAGAGAATCCCTAGCAGGCTCCACGCTATCAGCACAGAGCCTGACACGGGGCTCCAACTCGTGAACCTTGAGATCATGACCTGAGCTGAAACCAAGAGTCTGACGCTTAACTGACAAAGCTACCCAGGCACCCCTATGCTTATATTTTATTCTATGTGTACTGTCCTATATTTGGGCCACTTCTATAATCAGTGTTCATAGCTTATTTATGATTATGTGGGGCCTAATTTCATTCCCTTAAATAATTACAGATGTTTATATTTATTGCATCTTGGTCTTTATGACCATGCCCATTCTTTAAGGATCTTTACGAGTTATTCCCATTCTTTGTTTGAGGCCAGGCTGCTGATCAGGAACACACATTCATGATGACATTGTTCCTTCAGGGAAACATGATCTTCTATACACCGATCACCTTCGGGTGTGATTAAAGTGGAACCCGTTTGTATCTCCCAAGAGCTGTGACTCAGATGCTCATGAGGGTGGTGGGCATTTGCCTTTCCAGTTAGTATCCTTGAAGCCCTGCGGGTAGTGAGGTATGAATTGTCTGATTGATTTTAAGGCCTTTTCTCTCTCTTATCTTCATAGTAGTAGCCCTGAAGGGACTTGTTTTCCCACAGTGCAGGATACTAGGTTAGTGGGTTTATGCTCACCACTTAGTCCTTACAAGAGTGAGGTAATTTCCACCTTTTTCACTTTACATGTGAGGTAACTAAGGGCCCAGAGAAGTTAAATCATTTCTTTGCCAAGGTGTTAGTGACTCGAAGCTCAGCCAGAGGGTGTCTGTGTCCTCAAGGAGCTTGCTCTGTGGAGGGGCAGAAAAATACCCACCAGAGGGGAAGTTCCTAGGGAAGGGGAGCCAGAATGCAGAGGGAAAGGGTCGGAAGACAGCCTGTGGGTAAGGGACTGGGGAGTGTTCCAAGGAAGGCTTTCCAGAAGGGGCAACTCACTTCTATGAACAAGGAGTTAATCCCATCCAAAGAGGGCTGTTGAAGGGAAAGCTCCCAGGTGAAGGTCATGGTACACACAAAGACATGATATAGTTCTTAGACATTGTCTGCCACGCATAATCATTTAGGGAACTTGGTAAAATACCAGTTTCTAGGCTTTCCTTTAGACCTAGAGTATTAAAACAAATCTGGAACAAGTTTTTCTTTGTTTGCTGATTGTTTGAGGGAGGGAGGAAGGATCAGATGAAAATGTAATAGAATCCTATTACGACTTCTACTTATTTTACTCTGAAAAAGATGTTGATATTGAAATGAAGTTGTTGGGTAGATGTGCTTGAAGACGGAAATATGAAAACTCCTATTTCCAAAGAATTCTTAGAAAGATTGTTATGGGTATGTGTATATATGCATACATGCATTTATGTTCCTATTTGCTTCAATCAGATTGCTTATGTTTCATTCATTCATTCATTCATTCAACAAGTATTTTCTGGTCTACATGCTGGGTATTTATCAGATGAAATTGCTTACCAATTTTTTTTTTAACTATTATGAAGCCCAAATATTCTTTAAAACAAAAAAGTAAGTTATAAATAGTTCTTCTCAAGCAAGTATTTCAGTATACTTCTGAGATTATTTTATGTTAAAGTGGTTATAAATTTTTATCCAAATAGCCCAAAACAACAGGGCAAAGATTAATCTAATTTGAAAAAACTCAATATTGTTTGATGAAAACAAATGAGGTCATTGGGAGACAAACAGACAGTCTTGGCAGTATTTCTGTATTTACTTGGACTGAGAATCACCCTTTAATTTCGGGTTCTTTCATGAACAATAATGTATTTGTTATCTGAATATATGCTTGTTATTAGTGGATCATAAATGAATAAGGTGTGTTTCCAACACTTATGGGTCAAATTCCATCCTCTTTCTTCATATAGAGCATGAAATATTAATTGTCTGCAATACTTTGATGAAAGATATAAGAAAATAGTTGTCAAGTGGAATTTATTTTCCACAGTCTTCTCTTGTCTTTGATTTCTCTATGCTTTGTCTTACTTTTCTATGGGTTGTGATCCCATGGGTTGAGTTTTTTAACAGTTTAACTTTTATATTTGATGTAAAAATTATCCTATGATGTCTCCTGAAATGAAGGGAAAGAGGCAAAATGTAAATATTTGCATGCTAATTTCTAAAATTAGGCCAATCATCCTGGACTCTGATAAATAAAAATTAAGAAAGCACAGCCTGCCCGGAGAATTTTAAGGGGATTGGGCTCATTTATAGAGACTATTTACTGACCCAGTAAAAGGGAACTATGAATAATGGTAAAAGATTGAACGTTATTAACTATATGTTGTCTTTATACAATTCAAGGTCATGAATAAGGGGCCTCTTCTCAGTGTTGTTTGGAGAGGGACCTGGAAGATGACCATACTGCTTGTGGTTGTTTGTGGGGAGGCAGTCACATACCATAGAATGGGAATGGACCTTTTAAAAAAGGCTTATTTAAAAATAATCACACTCCCTATGTTGACAGAGTAAATTGTCCTATTGTTTAAACAGTTTAAGATGGAAAGGCTGTTAGCCTTGTGCAAATCTAGTTGTTTGCTTTTAACCAGAGTTCTTTTGGCAATCCTAAGGGTGCATTGATTGTTGCCCAAACAAAAGAGTGGCTCTTTCCTCAACCTCAGTTTTCCTTTTTTTTTTAGACATGATCAAATTCTTTAGTAGATATTATATGTGATTTACCCAGATATAGTTTGCCCCAGGTTTCACACCCAAATAAGGAACCAGCTGCCTTCAGGTTAATGCTCTAGTTGTCATTTAAACTATACTGTGAACTAGAGTCAGAATATTTTGGAAGAAAAGACAAATTCCAATCTTCAGGTTTTTATAGATATTGTTATATTCAGCCCTGAGGGGGTGGTTATTATTATTCTGATTTAACAGATGGGGAAACTTTGCTTAGGGATATGAAGTGATGTTTTTGACTATCCCACAGTCGCTGAGAGGTGGGAGAGGGGACTGACTCCAAATGCTCTGTTCTTCCTGGTATCACGTGGCTATGAGATAAGAAGGAGGGAGGAGAGACTTAGAGAATTAGAAGGGCTCTGGAAATAAAGGAGAGATATGCTAGCCTCAGTATTTGCCTTGCCATAGCCCTTCTCTCTCCATGGGCTTTTATAGCTTGGGTGAACCCACAATTTCAAGGGAAATATGTGGGTAGAGAAGTTTTGTGGAGGTGATTGAAAACAACACGTGGCTTAGGAGGTGGGGACTTTTTTTTTACTAACCGACATTTTTGGGGAATCCCTAATGTAACGTTTTTTCTTCTTCAGTATCTGTGACTGTTTATACTGCAGCAATGTCCCACGGGGACAACTTAGATGAGTTTGGTCTTTCATGAGTATGTGTGTACCTGCTTTTATAAAATATTTTTAATAGAGAATGCATTCATACAATTAAAACTACACAAAGCATGTATGGTCAAAGACTTTCTCCCACTTTTGACTTCAGCCACCTGGTATCCTTTACTGGAGACAAGCAGATTCTTGGTGATCCTTCTGGAGCCAACCTCTGAATAACTGTGTATGTGTGTTTAATTTTCAACCAAACGGAAGTCTCCACTAGCTTTACTTCTAGCAGTTTTAATGCGAGACTCTAACCTATCAGTTAAACATCTTGGGGATCTGCAGTGCTCGGAAAGTAATCCCACCATTGAGCTACTCAGTTCCAGTTGCCACTGCTTATTTTTACCATGATTTTGAGCTTAAGAGAATTTTTGATATGTTTCTTGATGAAAGTTGTTAGATTAATGGAATGCCTGCATATATATTTTAACTTATGAAGTATAACTAAAAATATCTACTAGCCCCAGAAATTTGAGTGGGGGTTGTTTATAGGTTTTTAAAGACAAGGAAAAAAAAAACATAACAAAAGAACTAGAGGGGTTTATTTTTTTCCCCTCTTTTTCTCTAACTGAATAAAGATGCATAAAATGTTAGATTTCATAGATTGGCTTCCCATAATATAAACCATTTAAACAAAAATAACCTTATACGTTAAAAAAATCTTGTTAACATTAAAATCATACTTTACAAAAATCTGTTTTAGTTGTTAAAACTAGTAAGAAAACATGAAACAGAGATCAGCTTTCAAATTTGTCTCAACCCATTTTTATTGAGGGCCTCTGTTTTTTAAATTCTGTAGGATTTTGGAAGGCAGTTTAAGTGAAGAGTTTGTGGTTGCCTTTAAGTTAGAAGATTAGATTTCCAAGGCTTGCTGCTGGCTTGGGTGTATCAGTTTTCACTCTTCTAAAATGGGCAAGTTGAGGATGTTTTCATTGTGGTGGAGGAGACTGATGGCCCCGGTCTCCCTGTTGTATAAAATGTAAAGTACTTCAGTCAGGTGTGGGCCTGACAGCTGTATTAAAACACAGATGTTCTCTCCATTCAGCTGCTGATGCGTAGTCTATGAGTTTTCTGTTTGTGCATAACAAGCGATGACAAACTTAGTGGCCTAAAATAACACTCTTTGTTGTCTCATAGTTTCCACGAGTTAGGATTCTGGGTATGGTGTAGTTGGGTCTCACAGGTCTGCATTTAAAGTCAGCCAGGGCTGGGGTCTCATCTGAGGCTCAAGGTCATCTTCTAAGCTCATGTTTTTGTTAGTAGAATTCAGTTCCTTGCATCTGTGGAATAGCTTGCTTCTTTAAGGTCAGGAGGAGAGCATCTCTCTGACCTATAGACCTTTTTATAAAGGGTTCACCTATTAGGTCAGGCTCACTCAGGATAGTCTCCCTTTTTAATAGCTCAAAGTTAAACCGATTAAGAATGTTAATTACACCTGTAAAATGTATTCATTCATTCATTCATTCATTCATTTAGTTTTTGAGAGAGTGAGAGAGTGCAAGTGGGGGAGGGGCAGAGGGAGAGGGAGATAAAGAATCTTAAGCAGGCTCCATGCCCAGCACAGAGCACATGAGATTATGGCCTGAGCTGAAATCAAGAGTCAGACACTTAACTGACTGAGCCACCCAGGTGCCCCTCTGCAAAATCTCTTTACCTTTGCTAAGTGAGATAGCCTACTCATGGGAGTGCTATTCATCACATTCATAGGTCATGCCCATTGTCAAGGGCAGGGGATTACACAAGGTGGATATGTCAGGGAGTGGAAATCTTGGGGTTCATCTTCGAAGTCTACCAGCCATACTGAGAGCAGTTCTGGGATGCATGGCAAATAGAAGCATCTATGGAGAATGATGCTTAGAGCTAGGAGATAGGTTATGGATCACACTGCACACTGTAAATGCTAGCAAATGCTGACTTTTGGCTACTTTCTCTCCTTCTCCGGTTTGGTGGCCACCAAGCCCGCAAGGTCTGGTTCTTGCCTGTCCTCTATCCTTCTCTTGTTTTGGACTTCTCCAGATAGGAGACTTTCTTTCATTTCCCCTTGTGTTCTGTACTCACTTCCTGCCATGGGGCTTCGCACATACTGTTTCCTGTGCATGGGCTGCTTTTCCATTCGATGTCATGTAGTTAACATGTACCCTTTCTCACTGTAGGCATCACTTCCTAGACTCCATGGCTACTTGTCATAAAATCCCTCCTTCTTAAGACTAGGCACAATTGTCATTTAGCATTTTTATTTTCTGTAACTCCCACTCAACTGGAGGCTTTGTGTAGGTAGCAACTGTAGTATTCTCGGCTGTGAGGCCTGTGCCTGGCACACCATGGTTGCCTATATGTTGGCAAAAGGGCAGTGAGAGGAAGATAGGAAAATTTGGACCAAATTTCAGTCTTCCGTAGTTAGTAACTCATAATGTCAACTGCATAGTTAGTATATTGCTACTCGGCCATGTGCATCTTAATACATCTTACGTCCTTTTTGGATTCTGCATAGCTTAAAAAAGAGTTGAGTAAGAATTACAGGGAAAGAATAACAATGTATAAACAGGAATGAAAAATGGCTGAATGTTTATAAACCAGTCCCACGATCCTGATACTTTATTGTTTCTTCACGGAATTCCATAGAGGTTAAAAAAAGTCCTTAAAATCACCACCGCCTCTGTGTTTTTTTATGCGGTGGTGGCTGTAGTATATTTCAGTATTAACAGACTTAGTGATAACCTCAATGTAATTTTTGGTAGCTTTTCCTTGTATTGTACAAAGTTACCAAGTAATATTATGCAGTTAGGACTTCAGATTTCCTAGTTGCCTTCATTTTGATATGATTATCTGCTTTCTTTTATCACATCATATAAAACACACCTCTAATTTGGCTTTGAGTTTTCTGCAGCTGCTCTTAAAACTATTCTGTGACTGCTTGTAACTTGCCCGCCATGAAGCATAAACCTCTCTGTACTTTAAGATGATTCCCCCCACCCCTTTCCTGTCTTATGTTTCACTATAGGAATGAAATCAGTGATGCTTATCATCTGAAAATGTCTTGGAATCAAAACATTCTGATCTCCTTTGAGGCTTCTTATGGCATTGTTTCATGGAAGCTATCGAACGGAGAAAAAAAAAAATAAAGCTAGGTGTTCTGAATGGAAAGTTGGGGTGCATCATTAGAAACTACAGGAAAGAAATGATTTGACGCAGAAGCCCCCAGTGCCTGTCTAGGTTCTCTTTGATTTCTTGCTTAAGTTTGGCAACTGCAAAATTGAAAGTATGTCTTTATGTGTGACATATATCTATTTATGAAGATGCAGGAATGTACATGCATCTATTTATTATTTTAAAAATGATCACCATGCTGCGATTATAACCATTCTTTTTAAAAAAATTTTTTTTTAACGTTTATTTATTATTGAGAGACAGAGAGACACAGAGCACGAGCAGGGGAGGGACAGAGACAGAGGGAGACACAGAATCGGAAGCAGGCTCCAGGCTCTGAGCTGTCAGCACAGAGCCCGATGCGGGGCTCAAACTCACAAACTGCCAAGATCATGACCTGAGCTGAAGTCGGACGCTTAACCGACTGAGCCACCCAGGCACTCCATCGATTATAACCATTCTTAATGAGCTTTGATCAGGGACTACTCTCTTTATCTTCAGAAAAAAATTGGTACTTTCTAGGTTTTGTTTTTGAGAGGAATCTCATTTTGAGAGCTAATGTGTGTTTGCCTTAGAAATCTGTCTGCTAGAGAGGCTAATATTCAACAGAATTGATGATAATGCAAGTGAACAAAGTACATTGGTATGTCCATGAACTTGAGTGCATCCTTCACTCAGATGAGCTTATTTCTACCATAGCCAGCTAATTATGCTTCCAGTAGCTTGGTGGTTAAAGGGCTCAAGATGTTTATCTGCAGACATGTTTGGGCATTGACCAGCTGATGTTTACCCCATGAAGCAGCCCAGTGCCTACCTGAGACTGTCTGGGGATTCTCTCAGCCATTCCTGGGATAGACAGAGGGATCAGATTTAAAAATGCACTTGAGTTTTTGATGTTTTGGGTTCTGAGGACTGTGGTATGGCCACCTTGATGAGGCTGTGAATGCAAGGATAACAAGTTGGAATCCCCACCATGTTCAGGAGCTAAACGCAAATGCCAGGGTAATATTTTCACGCATCTAGACAAAGGAGTTCTGTGCTCTGGGGCCTGTGGATTAGAAGATAGTCATAGAAACTATCATTTGAAGAAGGAAGTAAAAGAGGACTAGACTTGGGATTAGATGATTAGATGCAGAATCTAACTAACTCTGCCACTTCTAGTTACTTGACTTTGCCAAGCCACCCCTTTCTGGACCTTGGTTTCCTCTTCTGTAAAACACAAGGGTCCTGAACCTGGATGTGCCTCAGAATGGCCAGGGCCGATTGTGAGATATTCAGATGCCTGAGTCCTACTCCAGACCATGTGAGTCTTAGTTTCCAGTTAGTGAGGCCCAGGCATCTGTATTCTTTGTTGTGGTAAAATACATATAATTGCGATTTAAAAATGTATAGTTCAGCGCATTAAATGTATGCACATTGTCATGCAACCATTACCAGTATCCATTTAAAAACATTTTTTCGTCATCCCCAACTGAAACTCTTTACCCACTAAACAATAAGTTCCTATTCTCCCTTCCCAGCCCCTGGTAACCTCTATTTTGCTTTCAGTCTCTATGAATTTGCCTATTCCAGGTGACTTGTATAAGTGGAATCATACGGTATTTGTCCTTTTGTGACTGGCTTATTTCACCTAACACAATATTTTCAAGGTTTTCATGTTGTAGCATATTTCATAATTTCATTCCTTTTTGAGGCTGAATAATAATTCGTTGTGTGCATAGAACATCTTTTGTTTATCCATTCATCCAGCAAAGTGGACATTTAGGTTCTTTCCACTGGGCATCTGTATTCTTAATTAGCCCCCATGTGGTTCTGATGTTCAACAGGCCTGGGAGCCACTGGAGTTAATGTTCTTCTGGTTCAATTATGACTTTGTAGATAGGGGAAGGTTTAGGAAAAGAAGGGCCAGATATAATGTCATGAGTGAAAATATGTGACTGTTGGTATTCTTAAGTTATTTATCTAGGTGTATAGAATAAACAGCATAACCTTTGACGCCCATGAAATGTCCTAAACTCTAGCTAAATGTTCATGGTCTGCTATTAGGAAGAGAAGAAGCTTCACAGACCCAACAGCCTCCACTGTTAAAATACATAGCTCTGTACACAGTGGTGTGTTGGAGTTTGCTCAGTGACATCGTGTTGGTCACTCGAAATAGACCATGATGTGAGTATTTACACCTTGGAAATTGGAACACACTGCAAAATCAGGGTTTTTCTCTTGTGTAGAGCTGATTATTAAACATGAGAAGCCCACCACTGACTACATGCTAGGTGTTCACTTTTTTCTTCTTTTTAACAAATGCCACTAATAAAAGAAATGCATTTTATTTAAAAAATTTTTTTTAGCATTTATTAATTTTTGAGAGTGAGAGAGACAGAGCATGAGCGGGGGAGGGGCAGAGAGAGAGGGAGACACAGAATCCAAAACAGGCTCCAGGCTCCAAGCTATCAGCACAGAGCCCGACGCAGGGCTCGAACTCACGGACCGCGAGATCATGACCCAAGCCAAAGTCGGACACTCAACCGACTGAGCCACCCAGGCACCCCAAGAAATGCATTTTAAAGGATAAGGCTTTATTGACAAGCTAAAATCCAGAAATCCATGGTTTCAAGTCCAGGAAGCACAGATGATTGATAGCGCAGAGCTCCCATTAAGCACGTCTCCTTGAACTCCATGTTAGATGAGGTTTAGGCTTATCTGTTGGTGGCAAATTCTCCTCATCCCTCTTCAAGTATGATCATGCCCATCAATGACTACTTTTCTTGTCAGATATTTGGCAATCTCTTCTACAGCTTCTGCCAATAGGCGAAGGTCGTTTTCAATTCTGTCCTGTTTTCAGAGAAGGTGAATTTTTCTCTTTAATGCCTTATCTATCCATGTTTTAAATGTAATGAAGACCTGCCTCAGATTTTGTGGCATGATACCAAAGGGGGGCCACACACAGCTTCCTAGAAGACTCTCTAGTTTAGGCTGTTTAATCAGACACCTTTTCTGCTGGCCACACAGTCCTAAAATCATCCCAAGCAAATAAGGCAGCTCAAACCTTCTAGAAAAGAGCCCGGGTGAAGGAGGTGGCAGATAAGAAGAAAAAGATGGGTGTAGGAATCTGCATTCTTACAGCCCCCCCCTCAACCCTCCCCGGGCCCCCCAGGGATGTACTCAGTCCTTGGACTGCTCTTTGACAAATGCTTTATGAAAGTATACTTAGCAAACACAGGCAGGCTTCATCCTGCAGGGGAGAGGCTCCTAGATGATGTATGCATCAAGCCTGATTTTCCCATATAAATAATTTTTTAAATGGTATAAAAAGGGGCATGCCCAACAGGGGTATTTTGCAGACATAGACAAGCTTGTTCCAAAATTTATATAAAAAGGCAAAAGACCTAGAATAACCAAAATAATTTTGTAAAATAAGAATAAAGGGGAAAAAATCAGCCTACCCAATTTCAAGACTTTTAATATAGCTGTAGTAGTAAAGATAGCGTGGTACTGGCTGAGGAGTAGACATATACATCAATGGAACAGAATGGAAAGCTCAGAAACAGACTCATACAAAATGCACAACTGACTTTTGACAAAGGTGTTAGGGCAATTCAGTGGAAGAAGACTAACCTTTTCAGCATGTGGTGCTGGAAGAATTAGACATACATAGGCAAAAAAACACAAAAAACAAACCAAAAAAACATGATCTAAACCTCATATGTTATATAACAATGAACTCAAAATTGATCATTGACTTAAATGTCAACACAGATGGCAATAAAGTACAAGAAGATACCAATATCCTATTGGCCATTAGGAAAATGCAAATCAAAACCACAGTGAGATATTACTACTCACCTATCAAAATGGCTAAAGAAAAAAATAGCATGATTAACAAATGCTGGTAAAGATGTCAGAAATGTCTCACATGTTGCTGGTGAAAATATCAAATGAGTCAGCTACTCTGGACATGATTATAATGGTTTATAGAAATAAACATACACTTAATCATATAACCTAGCAATTGTTCTTTTGGGCAATTCCAGTCAGATGAAAACCAGTGTGACCTCAAAACTCTATACACAAATGTTCACAGCAGTTTTAATCATAATAGGCAAAAACTGGATGCAACCCACATGTTCTTCAGTGGTTCAAAAAACTGTTTTTTTTTTTTTTTTTTTACTGTGGAATACTACTCTGCAATAAAAAGGGAAGATGCTATCGATTCATGCAAAAACTTGGATGTATGTCAAAACAATTTTTCTAAAAGAGCCAGTCTCAAAAGGTGGCATATTATATGATTCCATTTATACATAATATTCTTGAATAACAAAATGATACAGATGGAGAGCTGATTAATGGTTGTCCTAACTTAGGGATAAAGGCTAGTGGAGTGAGTGTTGTTATAAATGAATAGGCTGAGAGGGCCTTGTCTGTGAATGTTTTGAATGTCTTTGAATGTTTATTGGTTACACAAAGATACACATGTAATAAAATTGCATAGAAACACACACACACACACACACACACATGCATGCAGCTACACATACACACTCTTGAGTGCATGTAAAGCCAGTAAAGCCAGTAAAATTTGAATAAGCTCTGTGGACTCCACCAATGTCCACTCCTGATTTTGATATTTTACTATAGTTATGCAAGACATTAACACTGGGAGAGGCTGGGTGAAAGGTGCATGAAAAAAATACTTTTTTTGTATCTTTCTGTGAATCTGTAATTCTTCCAAAATAAAAAGTAAAAGAAAAATGGGGGGGGGGGTGATAAGATATTTCTGACAATTTTTCTGCAGTAAGCCCTATGCATCCTATCTAATCAACCATAAAGGTTACATCTGTGTAATATGCTTCCCAAAGTATAAACATCGTGCAGGTCAATACATTAATCACACAGATGGCATGTCATATGTATGTTGTATATAACTCATTTCTTCTTCATGCTAGTCTAAGACATTTCTCTGATGTCCTTGAAATTGCTTTGGGGAAACTGAGGGTCCCATTCATGACTCTTTATCTGTGACCCCCATAATTTACCCTATGAAATTGTTGGTTGTTTGGCTGTTGTCAAATAAATTTTATTTTCTTAGATTGCTGCTGTGTACCCCGAAGTGTGAAACGTGTTCCTATTTTGAAAAATGCATGAACCCAAACTTAGATGTTTGAATTTGATCTTTTGATCCCTTATTATTTATTGCTCCAAAAGGCCTATGGCATAGCATGACTGATAACCAAAGGGAAAGACGTTCAGAACAGAGTTTAAACATAGACCCCCCAAAGTCAGGTCTTGCCTCTTCAGCCACAAAACCTGCATTTTACTTTATCATCTTGGTCTTTAGACATCACTGGAATGTGATGTTGAAGTATCACTGGGAGGCAGCATGTCACATTCCCCAGGGATGCCATTTTTACTTTTGAAGCTTCCACTTTCTGAGCTTCCTCTGTGTGCCTGGCAGGAACCAAATAATGAATGGAACATGGATTTTGGAGTGAGATAAAAAGAATGGCTGTATGACCTGGAGAAAGTAATTTAGCCTTTCTTGATTTCCTCATTAAAAAAAAAAAAATAGGGGTAAAATGTTCTCTGTCCTACAGTTCTTTTTATGAGGATAAAATGAAATCACATGTGAAAACTCTGTACAGTGCCTCACCTTTAATAATTATGCAGTGATTTTTATTTTCTCTCTTCTTTGCTTTTTTCTTGTCGGAGGATTATTTATGTGATATTTCTGAAAATATTTTTTGGAACTCTACTTTGGAAATGACCTCTGGTGACATTTTCCCTGCCCACGTTAGAAAACCAGTCTGATGACTTAACAGGACAGTCTCTCCTGTTTTTATTCTTTTTCCATTTTTGCTCCATATGAGCTCAACCCAGTTCTTTCTCCTATGCCTGTTGAGAAGCAATGGGTATTGGCTATTTGACAATGGGGTGCTGAGGATGGAGTGGCTGTTGCAATGCCGATTCAGTCCAGAGGGAGAAGCACTCCCATATTCAGGAGGGTTTATGGTAAGAACAGATCAAATGCAGGAATGATGGGTGATGTGGCTCATATAAAAAAGTTGTTGCAAGCATTTTTCTACCTTAATACATTGCATATTTCCTTTATTGTATTAATTATACTAAAAGTTTGAAAGCATATTTTATTGCATAGAATCCTAATTTATTTGTGGCTCATAGAATCTGTTTTATTACCTTAATATCAATGCCAGATATTGTATGTATTATAATCTTATGAACTTACGAGACTGGCTCTGTAAGCCACAATTTCCTCACTTTATGGTCTTCAATAAACACATAGATTAGAAATCCAAGTAAGTCACGTGGCAATTTTATGTTCCTTTATACTGGTGAAGTGAGTTGAATTTGCAAATTGTCTATACTCCTCTGATATTTCTGCATATTTGGGATTTTATTCATAGAACCATCAAAAATTAAGTGAAATCGCTTTCTGCCATTTCTTTTTCTATTGTTGATCATTTGACTTCAATGATATATTTAATATCTAATTGGAAAACAAAACAAAAAAAGCCATGAAAAAGAATGTTGTGGGGGGCACACACCACTGTTTAAGAACTCAGTTCATGGGGCTGATTCTTTCTCTTGGGATTGAGGAAATGGTTTGACTATAAAATTCCCATTAGCCAAAAATAAGCAAAATTGCCTGCAGGATTCATGGTAGGTACAGCCTCGGAGAGTAATAAAAGACTGTTTTAAATGAACTCCTAAGGACACGATATAAGCCCTAGAATGGCTAGTTAGATTTTATGTTTATCCCTCTTGATTATACTTCCATATGTTTCTGGAGAACAGTGTCTGAAAAGTGGTTCATTAAAAAAATTGTATTCGACTGGGGTAATTTGGGGCTTATTGACCAAGTCCCAGGGGTGGGGGTACCCTATCAGGTGGCCCGGAAGCAGCAAAGAATGGCAGAACTGTCTGCTCTGCTTCCCTGTACCATGTGGCATGAACTGACTTCAAAGACCCCAACGTTGCTTTAAGTAAGTATTACAGTTTGCTAACCCTCCCCCCGTGAAAGACAAGGATAGACTAGAAATTTGGGGGACCAGAGTGGAATTGGGAAAGAAAGGCGCCTTCCTGAAAATTTACTTAAGAGGAGGCTTGCACAGCATGGGAAGAGGGGACCTGGAAACTGTTGATAGCTTCTCACTTCTAAGGTTTGGTAAGTACTGGATGCTGAAGGACTTTCCTTCATTATGTTCAGCCCTAGCTGCCTGGTCCATGGGCGTGGTAGAGTTAGTCAGTATTAGAAGAGACAGATTTTGACATCTGAGTTGCTCCAGGAAAGCTTTGCTGTTTCTGGAAGTAGAATACTGAATTGAACTGGTCAACCTGATAAGAGAAGATAGGCAGTCCAAGGAATGTCCTCTTTTCAAAATTCTTTTCCTGTGGTTTGCAGGAATAGCTGCACTTTAGTGCTTACTATGTATTCCTAGTGAAATTAGACACTTCTTAAGTAACTGATACACATAAAGTACTGTCAGGGACCTGGAAAAGACATTTGAAAGGCCACCTACACATGGGGAAAGAGCACAGGAGCACTCCTTTAGTGGAGAAATTTCTAGGAAGGGTTTCCAGAAGCTATGACCTTGAGCTGAGTCTTGAAGGATTTGGCCAGGCAAAGAAGGAGATCTTGGGTAACCTATGTGTCTTTGTGGGGATGGTGGAGAAGGAGGGAATGGATGAGATCTGGGTTTTTTAAGAAGGGACCAGCATTTGCAAAATCATAGGATGAGATCTTCTGGGCATATTTGGAGTGTTTTAAGTGGAGCATGTCTGCAGTGTGGAGAGATTGGGAGTAGCAGATAAGAGAATGCAGAAGTGAGTCAAGACCAGGCATGACAGCTGTATATGCTAAGAAGTTTCAATTTTATAGTAAAGGTTTTAAATCCTCTCCCACTTCCTCCTTCTAGATACTCTTATCCAATTGGTTTGGAGAAGAAAGGTTGGGGATAGATATCAGTCTACACCTCAGCCAGGCTATGAACCATTAGTCATTGATAGAGTGTAAGCATGAATGAGAATAAGACCAAGGTCTGAAAGAGCACACACGGTAGCCCATGAGAAACAGCCAGCAAGCCTGTTTTAGCATTCTGGGGGGAGAAACAGCCAGCAGCTTAGTTGAAGCTTAGTTGAAGTAGGAGTGGAGACAATGGATAGGTAATTAGAAGAGAACATCTAGAAGGTGTGTGTGTTGTGGTGGTGGGGAGAAGGGTGGAAGAAAGGAAGGGTGGCCAGACACCACAGAGAATCCTGTAAGGTAAAGACATAAGGTATTCTTACTTGTAAGGTAAAGAGTGTCCTTTGGATTGGGTACTTAGTAGGCAGCCGCAGCCAGAGAGAGTGACGTTTCAGTGGAATGGTGGAGGCAGGTAGCCCAAGGTGAAGACCTTGAATTTGCTTGAAGAAGCCTTCAAGTTTGTTATGGTTAAGGAGAGTAGATAATCCCAGGGACCTAGATGGAGTTCCAAGAATGAAAAAGAAAGGGCCGGAAAGGCAGGTTGGGGCTATGTTGGGAGGTGCTTGGGGTTGTTATTGGTAATGGTAAGATCCAACTATATGCTCTTAGACTAATGTTTACCTGACAGTTGAGAAGGTTAAGCCCTTTTAGGGTGAGACCAGGTGGAGGTAAGGCTCATTAGAAGGCCAACGCCACTTTTTATGGCCCTGATGATTTTTAACAGCTGTTTTAACAGCAATGATGAAAATGTGTGGTATGCTGTCTCCCTTGGGATAATGTGACTGTTGAAAGAGGTCACAGCTAATTGGAAAAATGAATTTTATTGCTTAATTGTGGATTCAATTTATTTGTGTACTTCCTGTTACCATTTGCCGTGTGTTTTCTGAATTGACTAGTTGACCAGGCCAAGCTTCTCTATAAGAGTATGTTTGTTTAAAAAAAAAAAATGCTCTGAAATTCTTCCCCACCCTGAAAATATTTAACATATAAAAAGCCAAAATTACATACATAAGTGAATATAGCTAGTTGAGGTTTGTTTTTGTTTTAGTTTCGTTTTGTAGAGAAGAACTATTGGGGGATGTGATGGTTTTGATCAGGGTTTCTCAGTGTTGGCACAATTGACATTTTGAGTTGGTTGACCCTTTGTCATGCATTGTAGAGTGTTGAGAGCATCCCACTAGATGCTCATAATACTCTTATCTCCCAGTTGTGACAACTGAAAATATCTTCTAACATTATTAAGCGTTTCCTGGGTGGGGGATGGGGAGAGGGTAAAATTGCCCTAGGTTGAGAACTATTGGTTCTCAATATATAGTAGTGGTTTCATCAGAAAGTAACTATTTCCTCCTGCTGGAGTATGGGTAGTTTCATCGAAGCTTGTGGAATCTGAGAAGCTTTCTGTCACCAGAAGAAAACTAATGAATATTTATAAATTCCCGTGTCAAAAGTTGATTTGAAAGTATTTAAAGAAAAAGGAAAAGCTACTTTACTGGTTGCCTGACCTTTCCTCTGCCCCATTTACCCACCCTTTCATTTAGTTCCTGAATCTGCTGTCCTTTAATTCCAATCTCAATGCAAAGGATATTATGCAAAGGATATTATGCATTAGAAAGTGCCTGAATAATATCATCCATCTAGAACTGGATGTGAAAGGACCTAAATTCTCCACACCCAGCGTGGAGCCTCACGCAAGTTCAATCCCATGACTGTGAGATCATGACCTGAGCCAAAATCAAGAGTTGGACACTTAACCAACTGAGCCATCGAGGTGCCCCGTAAATGTTTGTTATAATTTGACAGAGTAATTTTATGCCTATTACATATAATACAAGAAATTGGGCTTTTATTGGAAGAACAAAACCAAGACAAACTGTCTTTCACTGGAGGTAGTTTGAGAAGCACTGCCTTGAGGTATGATGGAAATATATTTTTGCTTCTCTTTCTACCCTGGCCAGTAAGAGATATTTAGTATATTCCTCCTGTGGGGTTTCAGTAAAAAAAGAGGGGCAAGATACTGCCTGTCTTCCCTATTAGCATAAAATCGGTGGCAAATATAATTTATTATAAAGAAATTTGCCTTACACAAAATAAGAGATAACATGAGGTAAGCATGAGGTTCTCTTTGATTGTATATGTAAGTCTTCACAGAGCTCATGTTAGTGTCTTGCATTAAATAACATGTTTATCTTAGAACAGAAATCCAAAGTGCGGTGAAAATGTCCATTTAAAAAGTATTTTAACCCCAGGAAGTCCTTAGATACGCAGTCTGCTAGAATGTTTGGTGTCCTGGGTCTCCGTACTAGCTGATGTTAGCGAAGGCAGGTAGAAAAAGGAAAAGGTATGGACTGTACTTGCTAAAGAGATTAACACAAATGTTTTGAGTCTATTCTGTTGTTCAGACTCATCCAATGTTTGGGAAGATCTGTTCCATGGACTCAGCTGTGGTAGACTGACATGTGAACATGAAGCAATGAGCACTTCACAGTTTGACCTTGGTCTTTGTATGTTAAACTACAGTGGAGGAGCTAGCCTTCCAACTGACACTTACTTGAGGGAGAAAGCATTGCTAGGTTCTCTGCACTGAGGACCACTTGTTTGAATACCTTTTATCCCGTATTGAGTGGAATAATCCAGAGAGGCCTGTCCCACTCCTGGGACCCTTCACGCATGACCTGGCATTGTGTAGGAACAGTCTCTTGGCTGGCAGTTCCTGCCTGGTCTATATGGTTTTGTAGTGTACTTCCTCCTCCAGAGTAAAAAAGGCAAGATCTTTGCTCGCTCTATTAGCAGCAGAAAATCGCCCTTTCTTTCAGTTTTTTTTTTTTTTTAATCCAGAGGATGAAAATATATAACATATTTGGAAACTCCACTGGCAGACTTGGCAGGCGTTTCATATTTACTTGGACTTAACATGAATTGGATTTGGTCCTCTGATTTCCCCGCCTCCATCTCTCGGAACAAGTTATTTATTATCCAAGTGAGTCTGTGTTAGTGGATCAGACATGCGCATGGAACATCTATTGTAAGTGTGTTTGTTCAGTAAGATTTATGCTAGCCCAAATTGTTTTATATTGGTTTTCATTGTTGAAAATTTACTGTATTCATTCTTGGTTTGGCGTAAGTATTTGTAAGTGTGCTAGGGGTTCCTGTGGTTGAACATTTTATCACTGTAACACTTCATGCAAAGGAAATTAAAAAATATATAGTGAAAGCATTTCCCTAATATGTTTCCAATCAGCTGTGTACTTCAGTAATTTGATTTGTAGGAACTAGAGAGAAGAGTATTACTGAGCTCTTTTCAATCATTCATAATTCTCTGAGAATTCAGATCATGGTTCCAAGTTATGAAATTGTCTCTTGAAATTTTCTTCAGGACTTTAGGATTCTTTTTTGTGTGTGTAAAGAGGGCTTTTATATTTTATTTTATTTTATTTCATTTCATTACCACAGCAGTATCTAAAAGAATTCAGGGAAGGAGATATGAGTCTTCTGTCTGTATCTTGGACAAGAAAAACTGATGTGGATTGAGGTTGATTGGCTTGTCAGAAGTCAGTCATTGGTACAGAGAGGCAGGACTTTTTATTTCTGCATTATCCCGTGTATGTGTTCCTGCTTCTGTACTCCTTGGGCTAAGCAGTCAGACTGTAATTCCTAAGACCCTTTGCCTGGTGGGCTCCTCATAATCTAATATACAGTGACTAGTGACACAGGCAGTAACATCTTCCCTGAAAGTGTACCACACAAGGTGGAGGGCGATATTTGGTCAAGCTAAATTAAGATCTAGGCTGTGATCCTTGTGCCATTATTTCTTTGGCTCTTTCTACAGGGACTTAAGCTAAATGGCTTGTTTCCTCTTTTGAGGATCTCTGGCCTTTGACTTGTTTTTGCCAATGAATGAACATGACTTCTGTTTTGGCTGGTGAATTAACTTGTGATAACCCATAAATTTATGGTTTCAGATTTCCTTAATCTAGTTCACTACTTAAAGTAAGATCAAGGTGAAATGTGAAATCATAGCCCTTAAACTGGGAGGCAAGAGATGGGAGGTTTTCATCTGGTGAAGACAGTAGCTTGCCAAGAGTCTTAGATACATATAAAATTTCATAATCATTTCCTGTATTTTAATATCCTTTTATTTCCTACCATGTTTTAACCTTCCCTCTTGACCTTCAGCAATTTTGTGTTCATTTAAGCCTTATGAAAAATCCCCTTTCACAGTGGTGATTTTAGCCCTGGTGCTCCTCCTACGTCAGTGAGCATAAAGTCATGAGGTCATGCATTTTGGCCAAGAGAGTACATCAATCCATGCTTTTCCATTTGAAAACATAGTCTTGGGGGTTAATCTGCTTAGTAGTCAAAGAATTAATGTAAGTGAAAACCAAGTGTATATTTAGAAGGCTTAGTTGTGTTTTGGAGAAAATAGCCAAGGAACACGATGGTTCCTGCTATTGCTAGTCCTGGCTTAGAAGACATAACTTCTTTTGCTCCAAAGAAAAAGGAAACACATATTCACTCTTGGTCTTTTTCCTGCTTCTGTGTTTCACGTTTAGGTTGCACCTATGAAGGAAGTACCTATAACAGCTCCTTCAGATGGCAGAGTCCTGCACAACCCTGTGTTCTACGTCAGTGCCAGGTAAAGTCTATTTTATTTTCCACTGAAAAGGAATCAGTAAAGTCTTCCGCAGAAGCACCTTTTAGACAGCACAGAAGGAAACCAAAAAAAAAAAAAAAAAAAAAGTGAAACAGAAATGAGAAACAAATAAAAAAACAACTGTATCCTTATACATATTTATTGTGATGCTCACCATAACAAGACAGACACAGAGTAGATATTATATCGCACTTGCTTCCAGAAACATGCAGTGGAATTGTTCACCATTGTTAAATTGTGCCTGGAAAATCTCCGGAAAGATGTATATGTCCTTGGGGAAAATTCATGTCTTCCTGTGAGTCAACTTTGTGCAAAACATGAATTCCTGTTAGCAGAAAGAGGTATTGTTAGAGGATATATGTTTTCCTTCTCTGATTTAGAAACATTTTGAATGGGAGCCAATCTGTAAGCTTATTAAATCAAAGCAATTAGTACACTCTAACCTCAATGATTTCAACATGACAAATTTGAGAAACACCAGTTCAATTCCTAAGGAGCCCACTGTGGCTGGTGCTGGCTGCTCTCTGCCAAGGGCGCTGATTCTACATGACTCTAGTTGTTATAGGGCTTCAACACAGCAAGAGAAACGAAAGGAGAAATGAAGAATCTAAACATTCAAACTCCTTTTCTTATCTCTAAGGAAATAATTTAGAAAAATGCTCATCTAATTTCGGCATTATTTAAAAATTCTCTATAGAGAAGATGTTGTTAAATCATTTTACCCCTAGTCCCCTTTTACTGTCCCAGGATACGCTCTTGCGTTGAAAGGGGAAAGAAAGGTTAGTGTAATAATGCCTATTACTCTTGGATCTTATCTCAAGTATATTGACATTTAGTTTATTGAAATCCGACTTTTATGTAGCCATGCTGCTATATACCCAGAGTGGGCACACTCTCTCCTAAGGTCATCAGTTATTTATTTGGCTAAATATTCATATCATTTGTGTAGTAAATCTAAATTGTTTGTGAAAATGAGCAGGAGACAGAACAGATACCAATAACAGATTAATGGAATCAATAAATATTTGTTGAATTTTTGCTCTGAGAGCTGTAAATTCATGCTTCATGGAACGAAGAGATGAGAGCAGTGAGTTGTAATAATATCTAAAGTCCACAGTCATTCTAAAATTTGCACCACCCACCCCACCCTGCTTCTTGACCAATGAAATTTCCCCTCCTTCAGAGGGGCACTTGGAAAGTCCTGCTTGCATGGAATTGAAACAAGACAACCCTCTGTTTTTTGGAGTATAGTATAACATTTTTATGCAACAGCCAGAGTCTTGAATATCCCCAAATTGCATGGAACAGTGGTGACGTTTGCTACTTTCGGATGAAGACTTTGTTTGAATTAAATGAAAACTATTCTGTGGGAGGAAATAGTTTGTAGACCGAGTAGCACATGAAGCCATTTTCAGTTGTGGACACTGAGACTCCTAGTGCCTATCGTCTTTGGTCACCGGCTACTCATCAGGCCCACAGAGAATGATGCAGGAATATCCCATTATTATTGGAAGAGATCTCAAGGACTAACAGCCCTGGGAGTCAGGAAGGGCTGAACTGCAGAATAGAGCCCAGAGGGGATGTTATCTACCAAAGATGAACTTTTGCCTTTTCATTTTCCTTCTTTAAAAAAAAATTTTTTTAATGTTTATTTATTTTTTAGAGAGACAGAAAGAGAGAGAGAGAGAGAGAGAGAGTGAGGGGGGTGGGGTAGAGAGAGGAAATGCAGAATCTGAAGCAGGCTCCAGGCTCCCAGCTGTCAGCACAGAGCCCGACGTGGGGCTCAAACCCACGAACTGAGAGATCACGACCTGAGCCTAAGTGAGACGCTTAACCAACTGAGCCACCCAGGCGCCCCATTCGTTCTCCTCCTTTTGAAAAACTTTGCCCGAGTCCTACTTGCCAGTTTTAAAATATCATTTCATTCAATAGTCCTAAAAGCAACCCTCTAAGGTAGTTGTAAAAGCTCAGCTGGCACCTTCCCACTCCTGCTTATTTTCTTCCTCTGTTAGGGAATGAAACCTCACCTGTGGGTGCGGGAAAGAGCCACTTACTGGTACCTCAGGGGAGGCTTCACTTAAGACACTTCTCTGCACAATGAGACAATTGCGAACTCTTAAGCTCTTCCCTTCCCAGGGCATGAAATCAGTAACAGAGGAGAGAGTGCAGTGTAGTGAGTGAAAAAAAAATACAGGCTCTGCCACTCACATAACGTGTTTCTTTCTCTAACCTCTCAGTCTTGTCTCCTGTGAAGTGAGGATGGTACATCTCATAGAGTAACGTGAGCAGTAAGTCAGTCTGTGGTTAAAGACACTTATGGTAGATGTATGGACTGGGCACAATAGGTGTACCAGGCAGGTAACAGGTAGTCTGACTACCTGGTTTATTTCCATTTGAGCTGAATTCTAGCTTCTTTCTTCTATCCTCCTACCAAAAGAGTTCCGATGGTGAAAACTTTACCTTTATTTTCCACTTTTACTTTCTTACTAAAGAGAAAAATCTGAAGATCACAGACAGGAAATTCACGCTGGGAACAAATCTGAATCGTCCATCTGGATTGCAGATACTGAAGGGAAATTGATCTTGGGCCATAGCTTTTTGTATTGCTTCAGTTATATAACTGAAGCACAGATCCTTTTTTGATGTGGTATACTGTGATATTTTGACTGTTGTTCTTTTCTTTTCCAAATGTGATATAGACCACAATAAATTCCTCTGGTAGTGGAATCTTCAGGCCTGACAGATACGAAGATATTTAGGATATAACTTTCCTTGTTGGATTGAGATAATATGGTAGCAGACAGGATGAAGAAAAATATCCAGTTGTCAAATTGTTAATTTTTTTTCTTAGCATGTGCCACCCCTCCCTGCAAAACAAAATCAAACACACACACACACACACACAAAATCCACTTATAAAATGGACAGAGAATATGGAGAAGATTCTTCAAAGGCTAACTCTGAAAATTAATGTAAAAAATGTTTCAATTGACATTAAAATACTAGAATCCCAAGATCCATTTGCAAGTGAGTCATTTGATTTCATCATTAAGATCTAAAGGCTCTATTTTTCCATATATAGTTTGAACTTTAAAGTAGTTGTATCTTGGGGCGCCTGGATGGCTCAGTCAGTTAAGTGTGCGACTTCAACTCAGGTCATGATTTGTGGTTCATGAGTTTGAGCCCCGTGTTGGGCTCTGTGCTGACGGCTCAGAGCCTGGAGCCTGCTTCGGATTCTGTGTCTCCCTTTCTCTCTGCCCCTTCCCCACTCTCTCTCTCTCTCACACACACACAAAAATAAATAAACATTAAAAAATTATTTTAAAAAAGTAGTTTTATCTAATCTCATCATTTGATTTTTGAGAGCCAGGCTTTCTATGTGAGGCTGAGTGAAACTCCTAAGATGGCCTTGTTATTTCTAGAAGTGTGGTAAAGAATTAGGTCTCCAGGGGCGCCTGGGTGGCTCAGTCGGTTAAGCGGCCGACTTCGGCTCAGGTCATGATCTCACAGTCTGTGGGTTCGAGCCCTGCATCAGGCTCTGTGCTGACAGCTCAGAGCCTGGAGCCTGCTTCCGATTCTGTGTCTCCCTCTCTCTGACCCTCCCCCGTTCATGCTCTGTCTCTCTCTGTCTCAAAAATAAATAAATGTTAAAAAAAAATTAAAAAAAAAAAAGAATTAGGTCTCCAGATGCCAGGCTGGGGTATTATGCTCATACTCTGTGCCTCATAATTAATGGCTTAAAGTAGAATAACAATTATAGAAAATAGAGTAAGTGTTGACAACTTAAAACAATTGTGGATGAACGCTAGACTCTGTCAACTACCGACTGGCAGTAGGACGGTCTTAAATACTAGATTTAAAAGAAAGAAATTTGAGCCAAAGAGAAAGACTGAGGGCAGGGTCAAGACAGGATTTGTGCCCTGAGTTCGAAACCATCAGGGATGTGAGCCGGGAGATGTGACCTCATTTGTGCAATGTCCTCTGGGCTTGTCACCCACCTTCCTTTGCACTCTTGTGTTTGGACTCTTCCCCTATTCCCTGGGTTACTTGCCCAAAGTGAATCGCTCCTCAATGGGAATTCTGGGCTGACATGTTTGTGGCGTTCTGTTTTTCAGGAAGGTGTTGTCACAGAGTCTGAGGTGCGATGTGTTGTTCATTGTAAAAACCCTTCCAAGCATCTGGGAACGTGCTGCCCCACATGTCCAGGTAACATTCTCAGGAAGGGAAGGCTGCTAGACTCCCTGAGCACATCACTGTGAAATCTCCGTGAGCTCTCTCAAGAGTGCAGGATTCTCCCCCTCCTGACTGGAACTTTCCTCACTTTGTGGCTGTGTACATAACGGGTTTAGAGAGCAAACTCCTTTTGCACAGAAATGTCCGGTTGGACTCTCTGGTGTGCCCAGCGTGAATGCAATGTGCTGTAGGTCTTGGCACGTGGGTGCTCCAGGCTCCAGAGGCCTGCTTTCCACTCCACAGGGCCACAGGTAACGCTTACTTTGGAAGGAAAAGCTGTGGCTTTCTCTTGTTTCCAGAAATGTCTTTTTACTGCTTCATATTGCAGTATCTTGGCTAGAGCTTGCCTTGGTGATGAGGTGACCAGATGTTTTCTGAAAACTGAGAGCTGGGTCCCTAAGTGAATTTAGCTTAGGGTTTTGCCGGTCTCAATTTTCGGTGTGGTGCAATGAGTTGAATCCACTGTCTTTTTAGAGGGCCCCACTGCCTAGCTGACAGCAAAGGATCTTTCCCTTCCAGTGGCTAGAGTGTTTCCTTTTACTTTTCTGAACAGGATTACAAAGGCCTCCTGCATCTTTTCTTGCCCTTAGGTACAAGCCCAGGGATTTTGAGGTGAGAGATTTTTTTCTGATCCTTTAAGCCCCTGGCCCATGCTCTCAGACAGATGTTCTGAGTTTTGGTTTTACTCTCAGTGCTTTTCCTCACTGGAGGCGATACTCACAACCAGTACCCAGTTTCCAAGGGGCTTTCTGTTCTGCAAACCTTCCTGGGGAATGGCTCAGTACTATGCTGAGATGCTCTGCAAACATGAGCCCTGCTCCCTCTGCGGGCAGCTGCTTCCCCTCCCCCACCCAAATACAGTCTGAGATCAGCCTGGACCTGAGTCCCTATCAGAGAATCCAGTTTTTTCTCATCTTTGAATGACAGTAAAGACAGCTGCTCTCCACTACCTCTAACCTTCCTGAGTTCCCTGGACAGTCTTTTTTTGAGCCAGATTTCCTTTTCACATTGGGATTTCTGTGGAGCTTGTATTCTTGGATGAGCTTACAAGAAGGCCAAAAATTGGTGGAAAGTAAAAGATTTCTTTCCATAATCCAATCATTTTGTATCTATCAAACAGTTAGCTTGTGTTCCTTTTGCCTCTGAATGCATTAGATGCTTTGTATTATGTAACCATACCCTTAAATGCCTAAAGGGGCCTTATTAAGTTAGATCAGTAGTTCTCTAGACTGCACATTAACATCACCTTGGAAGCTTTAAAAAATAAATCTTGATGCCCTGGCTGCATTTCAGACCAGTTCCATCAGCATCTCTGAGGGCGGAATCCAGGCCTCCCAGATAATTCCTATACACCGGCAAGCTTAAGACTGGTAACAGAGCAAATTTTATATGCCATGTAGATTTAAAATTTATTGTAGCTCTTAAATATGAATTCAGTTGTGTTGAAGAGACTGCTGCTTTATTGGTACAGAATCAACTCAGTGTATGTAACATTCCTCCTCAGTTACGAGATCGTCATGTTTTTAGGCTGCCTTTGAAAATGTGGGTATACAAAGAGCTGAGTGAGTTTATTCCAGCAGTTGAAGTTATCATATTTGAGCAACTGCTTCTTTCGCTTGGCTTTTGGTTGAGTTCCCTAGAAGGAAAGCCTGAACTCTGTGCCTCCACATACTGCAGTGCTAAGCCCTCCTGACCGTCCAGGGAGGGATGAGTTATGTCCGCAGTTCGCACAAGAAGAAATTAGATCTAGTGAGAATAAGGACCTCTCCAAGGCCTGTGAGTTAGAGTTGGGGCCTGGTCCCTTTTCTTTCTTGGCCACTATACTACACTGCCTACTTCTCCCCTCCGCCCCAAACGCACACCGTAATAATTGTTCTGCTTGGTTCCAGATGCCCTGGGAGACAAATCTTTAAAAGCTAGCTTGCCAGGGCCACACGCTGGCCCCCTGACACCTCGGCAGGCTGTGTGCCTTTGGTGATGGGGTCAAGAATCAACTCTGTTCTCTGTCTTTAATTTCAAAGGCCAACCTGTGGGATGTAAATCAGAAGACTCAGAAGAGGCCACATACAGACTGTATTATCATTTGTCTTGGGAGGGAGGACTCAGCCAAGTCTAGGTAGGGACAGTCAAGGAAAGCCATGGGGTATTCTCCTTGGTAATTCAGAAGGACTGACATCTGTCATTGATCACAGAATGGTATTCTGCATAATGACAAACACGTACAGTCTGCGGTCGGCTTCTTCCTGAAACAGATTTCAGGACATTCTTGTTGTCGGTTCTTTCCTTTTGTCTGACTCTTTACTCAGTGATGGTGGGTTGTGATGGGAACAGTTTACATAGAATTTTCATTTAAAATTCCTTTATTTAAGTTGTCAAATGTAGATTGTTATGGTTGATCTGTCTGGCAATCTGTGACAAAACCAGTGTGCAAACACATGAAAGAATTGAAGACCCTTTGTTGGAAGCGTGCTTTGAAAGGAGACAACTGGGCACCTGCCATCATTAACAATGCTGAGATACAGCCTCTGGGAGGGACCCAAGTTTACTGAGTCTTTCTGCATCAGCAGGAACAGCAAAGAGGTGGTTGTGTGCTAGCTCTGGGTGTGGGTATCAAATAGACTTTAAAACCACAGTTTCCCTCAGTGATTTAGCTTCAGACTCAGTAGCATTTGTTTTCATGTCTTTCAGTTGAACAAAGGGCTCCATATCTAGATTTAAAATGAATAGGTCCTGTAGCCAGATTAGGTGGTTATGGGTAATACTTGTTTCCTTTTATCAAGAACCAACTGCTTCAAGAGTTTGGTGAGTTCTGTCGATGACTTCAGGTGGCAGGCCTTTAAATACTCTCAGGGCCATGAGTCAGTCTCTCACAAGAGCCCCCTTTGCTGATTATTGGCACTACTGTGTTCATTCCGACACTGTCTACCATGTGGAAAGTGACCTCAGCTATTCTGGCAAAGCATCTTGTGAAGACAGTCCTGAGGAAAGTGTCAGCCATAAGCTGACAGTCTTCTCATGGCCTGTTTGGCACAGGGGTTACTGGTCAGCCTGTGTTTCAAGTCGTTTGTGGGATTTCTTAAGAATACGGCAGTGTCCTGGGTACCTGGGTGGCTCAGTCAGTTAAGCATCTGACTTCAGCTCAAGTCATGATGATCCCATGGTTCATGGGTTCAAGCCCCGCGTCTGGCTCTGTGCTGACAGTTCAGAGCCTGGAGCCTGCTTCGGGTTCTGTGTCTCCCTCTCTCTCTGTTCCTCCCCTGCTCTCTCTTTCTCTTTCAAAAATGAATAAACATTAAAAAAAAAAAAAAAAAAAAAAGAATACAGCAGTGTCCTGAGGATCATTCTTAATTGGAGACACCTCCTGGGCTTTTCATCCTAGTTTTAGCCAAACTTAGTGGCTAAGCCTTTTTAATATCACATAGGGTAGGTCTGAAAAACTGTGTGGCATCTCCTGCCCTGCCTTTTCCCCTTCCTGCCCTGGTGCCCGAACCTGTGTGTGGTGCAACTGGTAGGTCAGAGCTGAGTTTGAATATCAGCGCTGCCACCTGCCTACTGGGGGAATTACTTCCTCTCTCTCAGCCATATTTCCCTCATCCATGGAGATAATTACAAGAGTCCCCACTTTGTAGACTCACTGTGAAGATGGAATGAGATCAGGGATACAAAGAGCCTGACAGAGGCTGGATATTCCCTGGATACTCACCAAGTGGTCATGTCATTTGTGTCATTTGCTGGGTGTGGCTCATTGTGGACTTCTCTCACTTGGCCTTCTCCTGTTTGCCTCTTCCAGCCCCTCTGGGGTTTAGTTCCCCTGGCTGTGGTCAGGGTGGTCATGGGGAGTTCCTTAGACTTGTAGGGCTCGCCACTATCCAGTGCTCCCCCTTGGGCTGACCTGGCTTCCATCATCTTATTCGCTTTCTAGCATCTTCAGGTTTCTGGACTCCTGTCACTCTTTTGTACTTTTTTTTTTTTTTTTTTAAACTATGAAGCGATCTTGTCCCCTGGTTAAAGAGGATACTCTGCCAGGTAGAGGTGGAGGTGGAGGTGGGAGCTAGATGAGGGAGATGGATGAGCAGTGGACAGAAGCATCGTGTCAAGCTGAGCAAAGGCTCATGCCCTAATTCTAAACTTTTCTTTGCTTTCTAGGTTGTGTGTTTGAGGGTGTGCAGTACCGAGAAGGGGAGGAATTTCAGCCAGAAGGAAACAAATGTACCAGGTGTTCCTGTGTTGTAAGTACTGCCCTGGATGTTCTAAGGGTGTCCCTTCTGGTTCATTGTGGGTGAGATCCACCAAGAACAGCCTTGAGTTTCTTTACAGTCTTTCCTCCTCTCCCTCCAGATGTGGACCCAAGGAAAAAGTCTGCTGCTCTAGGGCAGGTTTCTCAATCTTGGCACTCTTGCAATTCTGGGGTGGGTAATTCTTTGTGGTATGGACTGTCTTGTACATCGTAGTGTGTTTAGCATCATCCCTGGTTATGACGCATTAGGTGCCAATAGCACTTACACCCCTCAGTTATGATAACCAGAAATGTCTTCAGATGTTGTCACATTGTCTCCTGGAGAGGAAGATCACACCTGGTTGAGAATCACTGGTTTGAATGAAGACTGAGGGAGGGAGGCTGGTTTCCCTCCACTGCCTTCTTCTTTGGGAAGATTTGGGTTCTCTCTTCTTTGGGGCAGAGAAGCTTCTGGCTGAGGCAGCTGTAGAGTTATTCAATGTAGTCAGATGGGAAGCAGATGGGGATAAGTGCAGCTTGCTTCAGTGTATTCTGTGGGGTGAGAGAACCTAATCTGAGGCTTGGTCATTTTCACTGGCAGGGGGTGGGATGGATTGGAGGAAATGGCCACTAAACTGTGGATTCAGAGCAGAGTAGGGACAAAGCCATAGACTTGCCTTTCTAAGAATTTTTGACTTGAATTCATATACTGAGGATAGCTTCAGAGTGCTTAGGAATGAAAGAAGAAACTTGGCGTATGCTATAATTTTAAAGGGATCTTTTTAATAAATGTATTTTAAATTTGGAGTAAGATCATTGGTGGTGATGATGGTAATGGTGACGATGGGGAATCTAGTCTTATGCAGTGCTCCAGGTTATTTACAGTAGGGAGTTAGCACAACCATATATTTTTAAAACTTTTAATCTTTTATAATGAAGAACATATAGTATGCATATCAGAATATTAAAAAAAAACATACATAGAGAACTTCAGTATCCTAATTTCACCAAAGTAGAATCAAATGTGAACCATCATAAATCATAGTCTTAGCATTTGCCATTTCTCTGCATGTCTTTTCTAAAGTCTTTCCCTCTCCCTACATCAGACATGCACACACAACCTAGACAGTCCATATTAAGGTAAACATGACCAGGAGTGATGGTTTTTGTATGGGGGAAAAGAAGGAAAGAAAGGAAGGGAGGCAGAGAGAAGAGTATATAAAAAGTATGTAATATGAGGTATATAATACCCATAATACTATAATAATATACAAAAATACAAAAGTAATTTCCTGATAAACAGAAGTTTGCATATTCAGACTCAACTGCCATGTTTTTCTCCTCTTGCTAATTATGTTTAAATAGTTTTATGTTATTTTTATGTAAATAAGCCATTAACTGCTGCCCATGTCTTAATTTTATTTCTTCCATGTTGGTAAAGTTTTCTGATAATTTTTTTTTAAATTTAGTCTCATTCTTTTGGGTAAATTGAAGAAAAACAAGACACATTTCAGTAGGAAATTTTAAATCTGCATCTGTATGAATTGTCTTTTCCATAAAGGTGGGCCAAGGTTAGGCAGCTAAGCCTCCTTGGAGAGGAAGTTCAGCAGGTGGCAGGAGGATGGAAGGCTGCTGCGGTTTTACTGGTGACAATCACACAAAGTTATCCAATGTTGGGAACTGCGAATGAGTTTAGGAATTATATGTACAGGGGTCACAAACTCAAATGTGCTCAAGGCATTCAGATCTCTTGTGTTTGTAAACACAAGCATGCTGAACAAAACATACCTGAGAGCCAAGTTCAGGCGCCTGGAAGTCCTGCTTCCATTTTCAGTTGAAGAAATAAAAATCCAGAGATGTTACTTGCCAAAGCTTTCCTGCTAGTGAGTCTTCTCCAGACATATATTCTGTATCTTTTCTCTATTCCTGTATTTTAATTTCCTAATTTCCTAATCCTGTATTCTTTCTAGCTCTCTGTGTTGCCACCCTTAACACATGAGGGGCAGTGAATGGCTTTTTCTTATGTTCCTAATGTCAGTTTTTAAGCTAATAAGATAAGTAGAAGAGAGGAGGGAGCTCTTGCTTGGGGATTGGACATTTGTATGAAGGCTTGGATATGAGGAGGGCCCTGAGGGCAGTTTTTCTTTTTGTGGACACAAAAATTTGAGGTGTAAGCTTTGTCTTTTTGTAGCTTGTTATTAAAATAACCTCATTTTTAATATTCTTTCACTTTGCTGCCTTTTGATGTAGTACCCTAAAAGAAAAAAAAAAGATAATGTCTTGGCAGCAAATGGCCCTGTTCTTGAAAGTGATGACTACAGATGTTTGCTTTAGAAGTAACATTGCAAATGTACAGACTGGCCCAGGGGTATGTATGTGGTATCTGTGTGCATATATATTTGTATGTGTGTACGTCTATATCTACAAGTGTATATATCCACATAACTATACAAATCTATGTAAACATGCTTATAAATATAAATGCAAACACACACATTTACATGTCCAAGTTTGGATTCCCCAGAAACAGGCCCTGAGATAAGGATTTACATGTAAGTCATTTCCTTAGAGAGGACACTGGCAGAGGAGTGTAGTGATGACTCTGGGGAGGGAGGGGAGGCACCCTGGCGAGGGGGTGTCACCAAGCAAGTATCCTTGTACCCAACCAAGCAAGTATCCTTGTACCCGACCAGAGTGCACTCCTGCCGGGCAAATTTTGGAAGCCAGTATGAGATTCATGCCTCAGAATTTCCTGCTGAGAGGTGAAGAACATGAGATATGTTTACAGCAACTCCCTTCTACTCCAGAGGGGTCTTGATTGGGTACCAATATGAGCCTGCCACTCAGGTGACAAAGTGGCCTCTAGCAATGAGAGGAAGAAGCGCAGGTGCTGGCCGTTGGGAGTCTGGCATGCACACTCATGTGGTAAGGGTGAGAGGATGGAGGTGGGGCAGCAACATAGTCAGCTACGGCATATTTGTATATGTATATGGCACATGTACACACATGAACTATGCATTAATATTTTCATGTCTCTGAATATGTATGTATATATGTGCATACACATGCATATACCCATATGTATATATGCATGCACATGTCTTTAGAACACTGGACCATCAGTGTTTTCCTTTGCTCATGCTGCTGGCCTGGTCTGGAACTCCTTTCTTTTCCTTCTTCACCTGGTGAGTGCTTGAGCTTTCAAAGTCGGTTATCACCACCCCACTGCAACTAACTCGGTGACCACTTCATTCCCCAGATGGTAGCAACCGCAGTTTTCTCATTTGTGTTCCTAAGGCTCACGGCTCTCACTGGCTAGCTCACCTGCCGTCTTTCCCTTCCTCCTTCTCTCACATGTGCGTGCATACACATACACACACACGCACCCACACACATGCACACACACACACACACCCACACACACACACACACACTTCCAGGTAGCAGGTTGTAGCTTCTGCATGTCTTTCTAACCTCGCCACTGAGCACTGTGAGTGTTCAGTGTCACTAGTATTCTTCTTTTCTATTGCTGTCTTATGACGTAGGACACTGAAACCCAGTAATCGCTTCTCTTCCAGTGACAATTCTGCCCTTCAGAGCTGACCCGCGCCTTCTTGCCTAGGAGAATCTATTGTAGGTAGATATCCCGTTCTCATTAGAGTTCTGCCTGCCTGGGAGCACCCCATACAGAGTCATGCACGTGTGAGGCATCCCCCGTGTGTACTCCGTCTCTGACGGATGACTTACCAACTCTCCGAGGTGCTCCTCGCTCTCAAGGAGATATCACATAAGCCAAGTGGTGCCATGTGGCTTACATTTTACATTCGGTCCTTTTTTGTTTCACTCTCCGAATTTGTGAAAATGGTCTACCCGTGTTTTTGTGATGTGGTGACAGGGGCAGACCACCAGAAAAGACATTTCATCTTATTGAGATGGATTCCTTAGATAATGAAACAGATACCTTGCGCATGATTTTACATCCTCGATGTAGGGCAGGCATTCCAGTATATACAGCATTCCAGACAGTTGAGAGCATGCTAATGCGTGACGATATCTGGGGAGGATTTCACAACCTCTTGCTCTTACTCATTCCAGAAGCAGAGCATCTAACATTTTTAGGTGTGAATATCATCGTGACTCACAGAAAAATGCAGCGCTTTACTATCCCTTGTTAAACTGTATAACCCCCATGTACCCATTACATAAATAAGAGAGCCAAGAGAATTACTTCTCCAGAGCCCTAGTACTAATCAGGGGGGTGAAAACTGGAGTGCTTCTGGCTGTTCTATAGAGTTGTCTGAGTCATACTGGAGTGCATTCCCTATGGCACGTGTTCAGTGTGAACAGGTCCTATGCTCCTTTTAAAATGGAAAGAGGAGGATTCTTTCCTAACACAGAAGCAAAGAATTGTTTATAAAGTATACCAAGCATTGGTTAAAGTATACCAAGCACAGAATTGTTTATAAAGTATACCGAGCATTGGTTAAAGCATGCATCTGTTTCTTTTTTGTTTAAGTTTGAATTTTTTACTACCTGCCTAACTGGACAGCATGCAGTTCCGTTTGCCTTTGTTTGGTCAAGTTTTCAGGGAACAGGATGGTGGCAGTTGGCACAGACATTTCTGTAAAACCCAATGTCTTCAGACTTGTAAGACTAAAGACCAAGGTGCCAATGAGAGATGTTTGTGTTCTTTTTTAGTAAACTATTTTAAGAACCCTATGGGCTCAGCGTTCTTGGAAATTCCTTACCGAAGGGAGTAAAGCCCACAGAGTTGTAGGATACTCTTAAAAGAGTGGCAAGTCCTCAGTCTGCAAAACGAGCCAAATTAACTGGCCAAGATCAATTACTTTTGCTGACAAAGGCGTATTAAGTTCAGAGGATTTTTACTAATAAACATGGGTTGTTAATGGGCTGTCTGTGATGAAGGAGCTGTACTTTATTGGCTCTTAGAAGCCATGAAGTCCATAAACACCTTTGCTCTCACTTACACTTTAGATATTGCAAAGTGCTGTCTCCCAGGGAAAGTGAAACTCCTAAGAAGGTTATTTGGAGAGAACAAAGAAAATGGAGATCTTCATGGTTCCCGTTCCTCTTAGACCAAATTCCTTAAGATGTTCTGCACAGCCTGGCTTGGCCCGACCTCTCCCCAAGCTCTCTGGCCTCATCTGTGGCCCTCCCACATTCTGTCTGCTCTGGCCCCTGGGCAGATCTTCAGGATCCTCATGACTCAAAGCGTGGACCCAACCAGCAGTGTTGGTCTTACCTGACAGCTTGTTAAAAATGCAGAAGCCCAGGCCCTACCCCAGACCTACTGAATTGAAATCTGGAGTTTAATAAGCTCCCTGGAGGATTTACTTGCCAAATAAAGTTTGAGGAGCATGGTCTAATATCTCATAGCCTTTACCTGGGCTGCCTTTTCTCTCCTTTCTTCTCCTTATCACCCCCCATGCTTAGCTAATACCCACTTATCCCGCACTCGGAAGCCCAAACATTTCCTTTTTAGGGAAACTCGGTCTGATTCTCAAGATGAGATCAGGTCATGTTGCTAAACCTTTTAGGGCAGCCCATACTTTACTTCCCAAACATTTAAAATGATTTATAATTAGATTTGTTTGTTTGTGACGATTGTATTTGACTCCATGAGGGAAAAATGGTTTGTATCCTTAGTGCTTGATATGTAATGGGCATACATAGTAATTGCTGAATTTATGAACAAATGACTGCTGAGTTTGATTTTCCTTTCTTTCCCCATTGCCTCTCTCTCCACTCTGCTAATTTAGTTTCCCCCTGCACGTTTAGTCTTTGCAAGTTCAGCAGGGAATAGAGAGATGCACATCACAGTAGATGAGCTCAGAAAGGAAGATGGATTTATGTTCAGCTGCTGTAGCACTTATAATAAATTGCTTTGTATGGAATGCAGATGACTTCCCTGGAGAGGTCTTCTCTGGAACGTGCACTTTAAGCCTCAAAGATTCCTACTACTCATGGCAGCAGGAAGATGCAACCGCAGGAAGCACTTGCCAACTGTCAGGACCACTTGCTGTGGCAGAGCTTTGAAAAGAGAGCATGATTCGCAACTTTTAGAGTTGACCTTGCCCTGGGAGACATGTCTGACCTCTCCCTGTTCCAGTGTGTTCGGCTTTGGATTGCACTTCCCTACAATAGGAAGCATTGAGACATCTCATTATTTCTGTGGTCACGTGATGCCACGGCAATCCAAGTTACATATTCCCATCCACACGGCTGTTCCTCCTGCATGGGGACTTGGGACCCTCCGTGCCTGAAACTTCTCACAGGGCCTCTCCCTTACTTGTTGTAATATGTGCAATTTGGCACATTTTAGACACAGGCTGTCATTATATCTTCCTTATCCACAGGGAGAAATTTGGCTACATCTGGGCAATAAATTGGAGAATTGAGCAATTATCGAGTGAATTGGATTAATGTGGGCAGTTTATCTAAATAGTGTGGGCCCCAAACCTTCAGAATAGTTTTCAAAAGTAGTCTGAAGTGTTGGTATAATTGTTGGAATGTTCTGTTTTGCATTGTGTATGTACCAGCACCCTGAGGACAAAAAGTTCCTGGTTTTGAATAGTCAGTTGAAAAAAAGAGTCTTTTCTTTAAGATGTGGATAGCACTTGACCACTAGGAGGGGCCTCCAACTTGCTTAGAGAAGTAGCTGGTGCTGTACTTATTTTTGGCTAGATCATGAGGTTCTGAATCCTGGTGTTTTATGTTAGAATGAATCGGAGCAGTTGTAATCTGTCCGCTAAGACTTCTATTGGAAAGTCTATTGTAATGCCATTCTCTTTAGATAGAATCCATAAATGTACAACTGTTGTCATGGGGGTGTCGAATTCTTGCTTCTTGAAAATGCCACCAAAGTAACCTGTTTGTAAGGCAAAGCCAAGTTTTTTGCTTACTGTGTTTATTGGTCATTACCTTGACAGAGGTTTAAAATAATGTTTTAGAAGGAAGAAGGCAAAGGTGAGATATTTATGAGCTTTGGGTGGCAGGATCTAGTTTAAGGTGGGTTTTTCACTGTAAGGTCTTGATTTGGAGTGGTATACTGATAGACTCATATGATATACTAGTCTAGAATTGGTGGGAACAGCGAGGCCAGGGCTCCAAGGGGGATCTTAAAGAGTTCATGAGCCTCGTTGAGTTATCTGTATTACTAGTTGAGTACTTTTAAGGAGTTCCTGACATCAACAGGAAGCTTACTTTTTTTGATGTTAAAAAGTCTGGGGATAACTGTTGTATATTTGAAATCCTATTTTAGCCCTGCCTCATGTGTTTTCAGTCCAAATCCTAGATTTTAGTCCCTATATATGTCTTTATTTTTTGTGGCTTCTAAGCTTCCTTATGCTTATTTCTTTATATAATTTATAACTGAAGCAGCCTATAAAGTTATTTTTCTACATAACATGACAGGTTTTCTAGATGACAGTTGAACATTTATAGGAAAACACATACTTTGAAAAGAGATAGCAAATGATTTATTTACAGGAGCATTATTGATAGTAAAAGCTACTTTTACTGTGTGTATCCTGTGCCAGATACATGTAATGATTTCACATTAATTTTCAAAATTGTCTTGCAATCCAGGGAGGTATTAGCCCCATTTTTTTTTTTTTTTGGTGAAGAAACTGAGATTCTGAGTTTAAAAGCTTGCCTAAGATCAAAGAGCTAATAAGAATTGAAATCTTGAACTGCTTGATTATAAAGCCACATGTCATTTCTCTCTCATCTACCCTCCCTCCCCCTGACCAATCAGTGTAATTTTGAGATATTATGTCTGATTATAGGCATTTGGAAGTGGGAAATGCCATTTGAATCTATGGAGTGAAGAGCAACCAGACATTTTGAGAGAGAAATAATGGTGAGGTGAGCATTTTTGGTGCAATTTTGGTGCAAGAGGTACAAACACAATAAAAGTGTGAATTACACTTCTCTCTCAGAAGTTCACAAGTCTAAGAAAGTTTAAACTCATACCAGATTTCAGCCTTGGGCATTCAGCCTAAGTATATGTCACCATGATGCCAGAGTGGATGAAGAACACATATCTGTTACCCTCACATCAGTTGGAGAACAGAGACACTGTGATCTATAGTGTGTTTCCTCGCCAAGAAATTATGAATACACAAAGAACATGTGATAGTTGCTGGGACAGAGCCAGTCTCACTGCCTCTGCTTCTGAAGAGATAGAAATAAATGTTTATCTGATGGGGCCTATCTATCCCTTGCAGTAGTCACCAACAGAGTTGAAGCAGCAATTGGGAGAGCCTTCTTTAGAGATAATACAGAGGAGTTGGGTTCCCCTGGACATGAGTTTCAGTGGTTCTGTGAGTGGATATTTGTCCTCTCGGTAGAATGAAGGGGCAATTGTATGATTGCTTTTGAGCAGTTGCTTTTCTCCTATCCATCTAAAAGCAGATGCATTTACATATTTGAGTAGAGTTTGGTAAGAAAATGAGCTCGATTGGTTAAATCTTATCCCATTGTATCCTTGCAAAGATCATTCCGTCAATTTTTCCCCTCTCCCTTTTATACTCTTTAAGTTCTGTCACAATGATGAGCCCCCTTTATCTCCTAAAAATCCAGGAAGGATATTGATTTTACTAAATGCTGAAGAATTTCCCACCTGTTTAGCCATTCCTCCTTCCATCTTTTCATCCATCATTTATCTCTACAGCCAGCCAACCATTATTAATTTAACGATGGTTGTCTGCTATGTGTTAGTATATTAGGCACTGAGCACTCAAAGATGAAGAAGATTTCATTTTTATCTCCAGACAATTATAATCTATTGACTTGGGTATATTAAAAATGCATCCCAAATTGAACCACCCTGCAGCATTTTTCGTGTACAAAGTATAAGATGATATTATATGATAATATGTACCAACTATATAAATTATATAATTTGTATAGAATATAATATTATATATAATTATATAATTATAAAAATTCCAGGTGGGATTCTATCTGACAAGACAGATAGAAACAACTGTACAATTCAAAGATAATCACTGTTCATAGGATTTGATACATTTCCTTCCAACCTTTTTTCTCCATATTTACATATAGTTATAAAGCTAGATAGGATCACATTCTATATGCAGTCTTGTATCTTGGTTATTTTCATTTATCATTATATTGTGAACATATCTCCATCTCATTAAAAAGTCACCAAAAATTGAAAAATATTTTTAATAGCTACATAATATTCTATCAGTATACTATGAATTATTTAGTCATTTTTTTTGGTATTAAAAAACTAATGCTGTTCTCAGTTTTCACGGTTATGAGTAAGCAACAAACATCTTTGAAAACTAATCTTTCTTTGTTTCTCTGATTGTTTTCTTAGGCTAAATTCATAGAAGTATAATTAACGGGTCAAGGATACGAACACTTCTGTGTGTGTGTGCGTGTGTGTGTGTGTGTGTGTGTGTTGCTAAAATAACTCATGTAAGTGATGCCCTAATTTCCACCTCAATCTTCAACACATAGGTGTCTTGCACCAAGAGTGTTTTTTCATTTGTAAACCTTGTTTTCATTGACATTTTACTTCTGAAACTGAATATTATTCATATGTCAAAGTCTGTTGTATTTTTTTCTGTAACTTGTGTTTTTATTTCTCATTTTTGTACCGAGTGCTTAAAGTTCTATTGAATGTATGTATGTAAGTATGAAGGATATTCATCTCCTCCTTGTTATGCAAAAGGTGTGTTTTTAAAAGCACAGACAAAAATGCTGTGTGTATAGTTGTACCTTAGTGTGTATGTTGCATGTTGGATACTGGCAGAGCTTGCCAAAAATCCTGTGTGTTCTTCCAATCTTTTCTCTTCCGATCTTGATCCAAATATATTAACAAAATGTGAGTCTACATTGTTACCTCTCAAATGTAATTAATCTGAGACTTTTCTTTGTTTAAGCTCCTCTCTTTCCACCTCTGACCCCTTCATTTTGAGACAGTGATCTTCTGTACCTGTTCCTAGGCTAAAGTGAAGCTATTCTTTGAGTTTCTACAATGCCTCTTTCCTAACCCACAGCTCTGCAGTCTCTCTGTCTCCCCACAGGTTTCTCTTTGTCTCGTGGCTCAGAGTGTGAAAGATCCCTCCTGATCCCTTCTCAGGCTGTTATTCCACTGGGACTCTTGTTTCCATTCTTTCCTACCTTCCCTCATTCTGTGGTTTAGATTTTGTTTCTTGTGGACAAGCATAACGTGCCTTACACCTTTGAGTGCAGTGTCTTGAATGTAGGAAACAGTAAATATTTGACTAAATGCCTGGTCTTACACTTTCTGATTGGAGTATCCATGCTCTTGGAAATGAGTTATACAATATAGAGCCTTCTACCTTCCTACTTGGGACTTTGTTTCAATCTTGAAGGCAATAAGCTACATATTCACTTTTTTCTTTCATTGAGCATAGTGACTTGAAGGGTTTATGATAAATCTGTAGAGGGAAGAGAATCCAATCTAAAGTATTTTATTTTATTCTATTTTAATTTTTAAGTTTATTTATTTTGAGAGAGAGACAGAGAGACAGAGAGACAGAGACAGAAAGAGAGAGAGAGAGAGAGAGAGAGAGAGAGGAGGGCAGGTGCAGAGAGAGAGGGAGAGAGAGAGGGAGAGAATCCCAAGCAGGCTGCATGCCCGGTGTGAAGTCCAACGTGGGGCTTGATCTCATGACCCTGAGATCACGACCTGAGCTGAAATCAAGAGTCAGACACTTAACTGACTGAGCCACCCAGGCATTCCAAAAACTGACAAGGAGACTTCCAAGTGGCAGTGTTCAGAGGGAGGGGTGAGGGTGATGCCTCAGCCTCATGGGAGGGCAAGTGTCAGAAAGTATCTCTCTGTGGTGTGGGAGGAAGGGAAAGGAAACATCTATTAATAAAAGTAGAAAGAAATACTCCATTTTGTCAACAAAATAGAATAAAACATCCGTGTTGTGATACTTTAGAATATTTCCAGATGTTTTGATCTTTTGTTTTGTTTTGTTTTTTTGTTATTACCACGAAAACTTAATTTTTTAAAAAATTAGTACTATGGGTCTGCTCCTTGTTTCTGCTTTATGGCTCCCCCTCCCCTCCCTGTGCTCTTCCTTCCCTTTTCCTTTCCCTTCTGCTTCCATTCTCCCTGTCATTTCCAGACATCCTTAAGCTGCTGTGCTTTGATTCTCATCAGTATCTCAGCACGATAGCCTGTTTTAATAAAGTAGTGTAGCTCACTTTCATTGCCATCTTGGTCTCTCCTTGAATAACCATCCCAGAGTTCTGTACACATGAGATATTCAGGAATTATCTTTTGAATGAATTGATTACACATTTTGGCACCTTTTAAATGTCATTCAAATGTTCAATTTGGAGGGTGGCAGTGCTTTTGTGGTCCTGTGAATGGCTTCAATTACCACCATTCCCTTTGAGTGGAATTTTAAATGATACCACTTGTTTAATGTAAGCAGCAATGTGTTGGGATCGCAGGGAGCCACGCAGAAGAATATTTCCCCTGAACACATCCAACATTGTCTTCTAAAGCTCATCCCTGAGCCTACACTGAGTCAGTGCAGTGAATCATCCCTTGTAAACCCACCTAAATACTTAGTGTGGTTTAGAAGGTCCAGCTTGAAATATCAAGCAGATTTTGCTATTTGGAAAGGGGACAGGCCTCCAGGATCTGGATGAACCTTCTGTACAAGGAGCACCATGAAATGTATAAACAACCCAAGTTATATCCAGTGTCAAATATTATCTATCGCACAGTTCTGTGCACTGCTGTTTTGTTCTAGGGCCTCTTCTGTTCCCTATGATACACATCAGCATCAGACAATCTGATCATGATTAACAGTATTCTATTCCAGATGTCCTATGTGGGGACTTTTTAAACCTCTGAATATTGCTGGAGTTAAACACACACAAAAAACTGCTACTCATAATGAACAAAAACAAAGGCCATAGTTTGTCCATGACATTCTCTTTAGTGAGGGGAAAAAACATACCTGTTTCATTTTCGGTCTGATTAAAGATAAATTTGTAATGTAATCAAAACATCAGTAAAAGCAGTTATTCCTTACAAAGGAGTATACTTTGGTCATGTTTTAAGAACAAAAATTCAATAATAGAAAAGTTACTTTTTAATTTCAAAATGAGTATGAAGAATTACTCTCACCACATCATTCATATTGATACACATCTTACTTTTTTTCATGCTTTAATCTGACAAAACAAGCTTTAATATACTTTCACATTTTGGTTGTAGGGCTGTGTTGACTTTAGGGTTCTTTTCCCATACCAATCTGAGTTTATGAATGTGATTGGTAGATGACAGGAGTGAGAGTTCTTGACATTGGTGGGAAATGTGTTTCTTTTCAGCTTCAAGTTCAAGAAAAGTAGAGGGAGGGGACTCTTGAGAATTTTTGGTTTTGTTATTAGGTTTTCAGCATCCATAATATTCATAAGCAATGGACACAGCTGTCTTTAATAACTAAGGCCGCTAACTGAAAGAACAGAACACATGCCAGAAAAACATCAGGCTGTAAGGATTTTTTCCAATGCAAAAATTTTCATATGTTGAAGCAAGATTTCATTTATAACCAAACTGGATGTTTACTCTAAGTTTCTATCAGTAAGTAAAAGCATTTGACTAAGCACTAGGAAAAGTGCAGTGAAGTTTTTGGTATTTTTAAAAGTTTTTCCTTTGCTACTACATTGTTCTGGATAGTTTTAGAGCATGCAGATGTGTTCTGTATCCCTTAGGGGGCATTGTGGTGGGCAAAAGGTCACTGGCCAGGCTGAGGAGAACTGGGGTCCTGTCCTGCTTCTGGCGGGAAGGGCTTATTAGAACCTTTTCAGTTCTATAATTTCCCAACTCAGAAAAAGCTCTTAAATTTCCAAGGAAGTAAGTTATTTGATGGACTCTAAATACCAGCTAATAGAATTATTTTTTCTAATATAATAATAGGTCATCATTACATTTTAGAATTTACTTTTTTTAAAAAATTAATGCATTAATTTTTAATTTATTCATAGTGAAACTTGTTCTCTTTTTATACATATTCCATGAATTTTGACAAATGCACAATTAAATCAGTAGTTAATACAATTATTTTTATTTTTCAACTTCTTAATGTTTATTGTTTATTTTTGAGAGAGAGAGAGCATGAGTCGGGGAGGGTTAGAGAGAGAAGGAGACACAGAATCTGAAGCAGGCTTCAAGGCTCTGAGCTGTCAGCACAGAGCCTGACATGGGCCTCGAACCCATGAACCGTGAGATCATGACCTGAGTTGAAGTCGGATGCTTAACCAACTGAGCCACTCAGGTGCCCCTAAAATAGTTAATATTATTATAAATTATGTTCAAAGATGCAAAAAGTCTACCTATTGTAGCTATACCACAACTTATATTAAAAAACTAAAAAGATTTTTGGCTCTTAATCATAAAGCTTTTCTAAAATATCAAGACATGTCTGGTGCCTCTAACATATCTAGAATGAGGAGCAAGAGGATCTCATCCATTTTGGATCTTGTGAAGGTCTTTGCTCATGAAATGTATTTGTGGGTTTTGTTTGCAGAACAATGATTAGAAGTAGAGGAAGCTTTTCTTTTTCCCCCTAACGCAAAGGTAAGACAGTACAACAGGTGGGGAGTGAGAGCCACGAATAGAACTCCAGTTGCTGGGTTCTATCATTATGTTGCTGAATGTGTAGGTTGTAGCTTATTTTACAACCCTAGATTCATCGCTCAGAGATGGAAAGGCATTTCAGTGCCTCGACATGTTTCCACATTAGTATAAAACCAAATGGTATGGGGTTGAGGATTTTCTGGAAGAGCGTTGAGGTTCTCTAAGGAGAGTCACCTGGCCTTTTCAGCTGTGTTTGTTTCTGGAGAGTTGTGCAGATGTTAAGTGTTGCTTCCTCATCCCAGGTGTTGTCCAAATGTTGGTACAGAAGAGGCTTGAGTTTTCCACAGGGTGCAGTAGCTATGACCATAATATTAATAGAGTCACGTGATAGATGACAGGTGAATTTGGTATATTCCACCTGGGATCTGGCCCGTGTGCCCTGGTGGGAGGACATAGTCTTTGGAATTAGTGGGGCGGGGTTAATTTAGCTCTGTTCTTTCAGCAAATGAATATACTTCTGAGCCCCACTTTCTTCATTCATAAAATAGGGGGCCATTTCTTGGCAAAAAATAGCCAGAAACCTTATGTCTTCTTCCTCCATCTAAACATGGTTGCCATAGCAAACAGGACCTACAAAGCTATTCCATGTAGGAAGAGTTTTATGCACAATGGAAAAGATAAGGTTCTCTTGCTTCTTGTTAAGGAAATAAAATCAAAGATTTCAAAGAAAATTTAGGGCTTTGGAGCCCCAAACACCCCAACCCGTATCTTTTTTTTTTTTTTTTAAATAAAAGATGTCCCAGATGGCTGTCTCAGGATTTCATGGGATGATACATAGTGTCCTGCCTACTAACAGCACTTAGTAGATGCCTTCCTTTCCTGCAGGACTGAATAATTTTTAGTCATAGTCCTTTCAGTGGCAGCCTGTTTGAATTTAGATTTTTGTTTGCATATCATAGCTAAATATTTTAAACCAGAGTTTCCCGGATTGGTGTTCAGAGAAGAAACCTACCAGATAGCTTCTTGGTGTCAGATTATTGTCCTTCCTACACAAGGTGGCATGAACATGCTGCCTCTCTGCCTTGAAGCACCAGTACCTTTCTTTTCTCAGAAGGAGACAGTATTCTTCAGTCTGAGTCATTTTTTTCTCTTCATTTAAAGAGCTGCTGAATCTTCTTAACACCGTGGGAAAGTCTAAGCACTGTTCTAGCAACATTCCAACCCTGCTCTATCCAGTGGAAATAGAGAGTGAGCCACATTTGCAATTTTTGGTTTTCTAGTAGCCACGTTGAAAGAAGTCAGAGAGAAACAGGTGACATAAATGTAATAATATACTGTTTTTAACCCCTTGTATCCCAAATATTATCATTTCAATACATAAGCATTCTAAAAATATTAATGGAATATTTTACATTCTTTTTTTTCTTTTTTCATACTACATTTTCAACTTCTGGGGTGTATTTCATACCTAAAGCCCTTCTTCTTGCAGACTAGCCACATTTCAAGTAATCAGTAGTCTTGTGATGAGTGGCTACCATGTTGGAGAGCACAGGTCTAAACAATGATGGAAGGTGCACAAGAAGGTCCCGCATTCACACTCAACAGGACCTTCCCTCCTGCCTAATCCCATCACATGATATTCTGTTTCTGGTCTGCCAGGTTGACATTGTGCTAAGAAATCAGGACGAAATAAAATGGAAGTTAGTTATCCGCTAGAATAATCATTTCTAAGGGTTTGCCTCCCTCTGCTCTGAATCCTCCATTGGTATCCAAATGGTGACCCTACTTTGCTACCAACTCCCTCTGCCATTTGACCCTTCTTATCAAATTGACCTTGTTTATTTTTTTCCCATAGCTTTTTAATTGCCATTGATATCCTTGGTTTTTTTTTTTCTCTGTTATTCTCTCTCTCTCTCTCTCTCTCTCTCTCTCTCTCTCTCTCTCTTTTTGACCCCTGCCCTGGTAGAATATAAGCCCTGTTAGGGCAGGGACACTGTTTTGTTCATTGATATATTCTTACTAGTTACAACAGAGCTTAGCACATAGTAGGCACTCAACAGATATTTGCTGAATGGATAAATGGATGAACAATACCAAGGCTTTGGCATTTCTAAGAATGAAGAATTCTAATCATAGTATTTACCAACAGTTGATTAAAATTTGAAAGTTCTGAATACCACCCTGCCCAAGATAAATAGCTTAATTTTCTTAATTTGGAAAACACAATCAAATCATCTATGCATTGGCTTTTTTCTGGTTTGGAAGGCCCACTAACAGATTTTTATGATGTTGCCCAGGTCAGCTAGACCTCAGTGAGAGTCTGGTTAGTGCCCTCAAACACAGACACTGCTCAATTTTAAATGGTAACTTGTTGGAATGTCAGAACAGACTCAAATTCAAATTTAAGCAGAGTTCTCAAATGCTTTTCCTTCTTTGGAAGTAGATACTTAGGAATTCTCAAAATTTAGGAACTCTCAACTTGAATATTTAATGGGGTCAGGTTGGATTACCTCCTCTATCTTTACAAATCTTCAAACAAATCTCTCCCATTCAGTTTCAGCACAGTCCTTGAGAATGTCATGAGCATGTGCATAGGGTCAAGGCTGAATGGTAAGAAGGGCTGTTGTTGTTGGCTGGATCTGTGTGGGGAGCAGCACTAACCATGGGCTTGTGTAGCCAAACAGTGTGATGTGATCCTCTGGCTGCAGAGATCCTGCCAGACGCCCGCATCTGGCACAGCGGCGGCCTGGCTCTTCAGAGAGGAAAGGCCAGTATAATTTAGAAGCCAGAAAAACTTTCCTTTGTCTTACTTGTTTTTTCTCCAAGAAGCTGAAGTTTTGAAGGCCTCAGCAGGAGAGAAGTCTCCCTGTCCGAGAGGCTCTCAGGATTTTGTGCCTTGTAGTATGAAGTTAGCAAGGAGCTCTCAGCATCTCTTTCCTCTCTCCCTGTCTGCTCGCAGTCCCAGAACATAAAATTGGCAATGGCCATAAATATATTTCACACTAAATTATTCTTTCTAGTAGTGGAGCGGCCTCTTACCATTCTCTTACATGTTCCGAGAGAGGAAAGCAAAACTTTGTCAACAGTCTCAGAGTCAAAACTCAAGATTGAAGTTTCTAGGCAATGAATCCAATTTTGACTTCCCTTTACCCTCCTGGGCACTGGGAACACAGTGGGTTTCATGTGCTGAGAACATGCCATTTGGTGAACGAGAATTTAAAATTCTAAGTTAAGGTCCTGTGGCTAGTTTAAAGCTTGGTAAGATAGTTTTGGATTAAAAGCAACAACCTAAGGAAGGAAGGAAGGAAGGAAGGAAGGAAGGAAGGAAGGAAGGAAGAATGAATGAACGAAAATAAAACCAACAACCTCAGACTTTATAAAGGTATGTCATCCCCCTGTAAAAAAGCATCAAATATGGGAAGGTTTGTTCTAGAACTTTATTTTTATTATGTAACAATTCTTGTACTTGCAAATTTTTAATGTGCAAAAGGCTTTGCTGTACTTACTGGTTTATACCATTTGAGTGTTTACAAAATATATAGTTTGACAAGAACTTTTGAATTCATTCAGAGAAAGAATATTTTTCTGAAATCAGTTTCTCCTTTCTTGAGAAGAGCCTTTCCTTCAACTCATTTTATTCTCCAATCCCTTTTTTTCTTTTTTCTATTTTCTATTTTCTAACTTTTTTTCTTTTTTCCATTTTCTATTTTCTAACTTTCTATTTTCTCCTTCTAAATACCTCTTTGGTTTCCCCAACTTCCTCAGAATTTCAAAGGTAACCATGGTTGTGAGTTGGAGACCATCCCAAACTCTCTGGTGGAGGGTATCATATCCAGAGCTTTGTGCCCAGTATCTTCAAAGTTTTGTATTTGTCTGTCACAAGTTGATTATAATTGTGGTCATTTTTTCTGATCTACTAAATGACCCATTTGTAATTCTTTTCTGTAACAAACCTATGAATTATGAAAAAACTCACATGTTGACCAGTTTGATGAGAGAAGAGATGGGTTTAAAGACAGCTTGATCAAATTCTATTTGAAAAGGGGTACTGTGGCTCAAATATCCCAACTTCCTAATGCTTTTATGACTTTGACATATTTTAGTGCCCGAAGTAAAACCATTCATTCATTCATTCATTCATTCACTAATTCGCATAATAACAGTTTTTGCTTTGGACCCACTAGAACTGAGAGCCTGACTGTTCTAATGCTGGGAATACAACCATTAACTAGAAAGATAAAAATGTCCACTCTCATGAGGCTTACATTCCAGTGGGGAAGGTAAGCAGCAACCAGGAGAAAAAATTAAATGTATGTATTCCAAAGAATGAAAAGTACTAAGGAGAAAAGCAAAGCAGAGAAGGTGGAGAAAGCTGTTGGGGTAGGGTAGATAGTGATTTTAAATAATGGGGTCAAGAAAGGGCTCACCATTGCCTCACTAGTGTATTAGTGTATTAGACCCCAAACTCTGCCTGTTTGCAACTAATAGACACTTGTCTGTTCAGTGAAAAAAAGGAGCTGATAATTAAGAAATATCCAGAGATGTATCTAGACTAAAGAATGAATGTAATGCAGGTAAGTGTATGGATTTCATATTGCTTATCCCTTTATGAACTGTAAACTGACCCTTTGAGTTATGGTCATTTTAGAGCTTGCTATTCTGTTACTTTTTGAGAAGTTGCTGATGCAGCTGAATTTGGGGTAAACATTCTTTTGATATCTTGCCCACAAAAAATGCTTGCACAAAAATGGAGAAATAGCACCATCATTCTAAAGAAACAAACCTGCCATCTTAAGTAATGGTTGAAACATTAAATATGTAGTACTCCAGCAAGAAATGTTTAACCAGAATCTTACTAGGAGGAAACAATCAGACAAATCCAAATTCAGTACTGGCCCAGATTCTTAAAAAATGTGTGTTGTAAAGGAAAATAAAAATTTGTGCAACTGTCCTAAGATAAACTAGAGGAAAGTGACGTGACAACTAAGAGCAACATGTGATCATGGACTATAGCTCCTGGATTGAAGAAAATACTCAATAGAAATTATTAGCAAAATTGGGAAGATTCGAACATAGACTGTATTTTAGATGATAGTACTGATTGATTAGTTGAATGTGACAGTTACATTGTAGTTATAAAGGAAAAAGGAAAGTGTTCCTAGCCTTAGGAAGTACATGCTTAATTAAGGGTAGGATGTTTACAAATGATTTTAAACAGTTCAGAAAAAACTCTCTCTCCCCCTCTCTTTCCCTAAAAGTATTGCAAAATATTAAAAACTGATATTTCTAGATGAAGGGCATATGGATGTTTATTGCATTATTCTTGCAACTTCTCTGACAGTTTAAAATTTTTCAAAATTAGGGTGCCTGGGTGGCTTAGTCAGTTAAGCATCTGACTTTGTATTAGGTCATGATCTCGTGGTTTGTGAGTTCGAGCCCCGCATCAGGCTCTGTGCTGACAGCTCGGGGCCTGGAGCCTGCTTTGGATTCTGTGTCTCCCTCTCTCTGCCCCTCCCCTGCTCATGCTCTGTCTCTCTCTGTCTCAAAAATAAATACAAACATTAAAGAATAAAAACAAAAGTAAATAAACATTAAAAAATTAAAAATTTTCAAAATTAAATGTTGGAGAAAGAACTGGAAGTGGTTGTAAAGTTTTTGTTTTTGTTTTTGTTTTGTTTTATCAGCTAACCCATTTCACTGTTCATATGATGTTAGCTGTAGGTGTTTTTGTAGATGCCTTTATCAGGTTGAGGAAATTCCTCTCTATTTCTAGTTCATTGAGTTTTTTTAATATAAATAGGTGTTGGATTTTGTTCAAATGTATCTTATGCATTTATTGAGATGATCACATGGTTTCTGTTCTTTGCTGTATAAAAATGGTGTATTATATTGATTAATTTTCATATGTTAAAAAAAATTTTAATGTTTATTTTTGAAGAGAGAGAGAGAGACAGAGCATAAGCAGTGAAGGGGCAGAGAGAGAGGGAGACACAGAATCCAAAGCAGGCTCCAGGCTCTGAGCTGTCAGCACAGAGCCCACTGTGGGGCTTGAACCCACAAGCTGTGAGACCATGCCTTTAGCCGAAGTTGGAGGCTTAACTGACTGAGCCACCCAGGGGCTCCATAATTTTCATATGTTAAACTAACCTTGCATTTCTAGAATAAATCTTACTTGGTCATGGTGTATAATATTTTTCATATATTGTTGGGTTCAATTTGCTAGTATTTTGTTGATTTTTGTGTCTATATTTATAAAGGATATTGGTTTATAGTTTTCTTGTGATGATGTTTTTGTTTTTTGATCAGGATAATAATAGCTTTATAGAATGAATTGGGAAGTATTCCCTCCTATGTCTTTGAAAATTTTGTAAAGGATTTGTGTTAATTTCTCTTCAAACATTTGGTAGAATTCAACACTGAAGCTATCTGGGCCTGGTCTTTTCTTCATGGGAAGTTTTTTGATTATTAGTTCAATGTCTTTACTTGTTATAGATCCATTCAGATTTGTTTTATCTTTGAAAGTCAGATTCAGTAGTTTGTGTATGACTAGAAATTTGACCATTTCATTATAGAACATCTAGGTTGTTGGCATACATTTGTTCATATTATGCTCTTATAGTCCTTTTTACTTTGAAAGGTCAGTAGTGATGAACTTTCATTCTTGGTTTTAGTAACTTGACTATTCTTTCTTTTTTTTTCCTGTTCATTTTCTCTATTTAGTTTGTCAATTTTATTGAGCTTTATAAAGAACCTACTTTTGGTTTCGTTGAGCTCGATTATTCTCTGTTTTATTTATTTCCATTGAACTCTTTATTATTTCCTTTCTTTTTATTACTTTGAATTTAATTTTTCTTCTTTTTCCAATTTCTTAAGGTGGAGTGTTAAGTTATTGATTTAAGATCATTCATCTTTTTAAATGTATGTGTTTATAGGAATATATTTTTCTCCAAGTACTATTTTAATTGCATCTCTTAAGGATTAGTATGTTGTGTTTTTATTTGCATTCACCTCAAAGTATTTTCTAATTTTTCTTGTTTCTTCTTTGACTTTTTGGTGTTAGGAGTGTGTTAAGTTCCATATACTTTAAAATTTTCAACATTTTCCTTCTGTTACTTATTTTTAATTTTACTCCATTGTGATTAGGGGACATATTTTTTATGATTTCAATCTCTTTAAATCTATTGAGACTTGTTTTATGGCCTAACACACGTTGTATCCTGGATAAAGTTCCATGCATATTTGAGAAGAGTATATATTCTGCTGTTTTGGTGTGTTCTGTATGTATCTTCTAGGTCTAGTGTTGTTCAAGTCTTCTATTTCCTTCTTGATTTGCTTAGTTGTTTTACCCATTATTGAAAGTGAGGTATTGAAGTCTCCAATTTTTATTTATTGATCTATTTTATCTTTCAATTCTTTTAGTTTTTGCTTCATGTGTTTTGAGCCTCTTGTTAGCTGCATATATGTTTGTAATTGTTATGTATTCCTAATAAAGTTCTTTCTTATCATTATAAAATGGCCATTATCTCTAGTAACAATTTTTATCTTAAAGTAATTTTTGTCTATTAATATAGTCCCTTCTGTTCTTTTTGGTTACTGGCTGCAAAGGACATGTTTTTCGGCCTTTTTCTCTTATACCTATTTGTGTCTTTGAATCTAAAAATTGCCTCTGGTAGATAGGGCATAGTTGGATCATGCTTTTTTTCTCTCTTTTTTATGAATCCATTCTGCCAATCCCTGCCTTTTGATTGGCAGAGTCATAGTCCATTTACATTTAATGTAACTTCTAATAAGAGAACTTATATCTGCTTGTTTTTAATATTTGTTTTCAATGTGTCTTTTTGTGTTTGTTTCTAAATTCCACCATTGCTACTTTTTTTAATTAAGTAGATATGTTTTAGTCTACTATTTAGTCTATATTCAGTCTGCTATTATATATATTATACATATTTTTAAATTATATATATATTTCATTTATATATCATATATTATATATAATATTTTAATAATAAATATTATATATAGAGAGAAAAAGAGTGAGAGAGAGTCATTTTCTTAATGGTTTGCCTGGGGATTATAATTAATATCTCAATTTTAAAATATCTAGTTCAAATTAATACCAACTTAATTTCAATAGTATATAAAAGCTTTGTTCCAATATATCTCTATTTTCCTTTTCCTTTCTATTATTACTGTCATACAAATTACACCTATATAAGTTATAAGCTATTGACACAATTTATTAGTATTGTTTTCTATGGCTTCTTTTAAATCTTATAGGAATAAAAGGAGTGAGAGACAAATATACAAAAATATACATTCATACTGTCTTATATTTATCTGTGTAGTTACTTTTGATGGTGACCTTCATACCTTCATGTGGATTTGATTAATGTCCTTCCATTTCACCCTGAAGGACTCCCTTCAGTAGTTCTTATAAAGTAGTTCTGCTAGCAATGAATTCTCTTAGTTTTTATTTATTTGGGAATGCCTTGATTTTTTCTTTGTTTTGAACAAGAGTTTTGCTGTATGTAGAATTTTTGGTTGACAGTTCTTTTTCACCACTTGGAATATGTCTTCTGGCTTCAGTGGTTTCCAGTGGGAAGTCAACAGTTTATTTTATTGATGATCCCTTGTAAGTGATAAGTCACTTTTATTTTGCTATAATGAAGGAAGATCCTCTTTTTTGCCTCTGTCTCTCTATCATTTGACTATCATAGGCTTGATTGTGGATTTCTTTTAAGTTTTTCCTATTTGGAGTTTGTTGAACTTTTTGGATGGGTAGATTAATGTTTCTCATCAAATCTGGGGAAATTTTGGCCATTATTTTTTCATGTATTCTTTCTGCCCCTTTCTCTCTCTTCTTTCCTCCCATTATTTATATTTAGGACACCTACTGGTGTCATACATATATCTGAGGTTCTGCTTAGTTTTCCTTATTCTTTTTTCTTTCTGTTCTTCAGACTGGATAATGGCAACGATGTATCTACAAGTTCCCTAATTCTTTCTTCTGACAGTTCAAATCTGCTTTGAGCCTCTGTAATGATTTTTTATTCCAATTATTGCACTTTTCAATTCCAGTATTTCTGTTTCTTTTTTAAAAATTTTTAATGTTGATTTATTTTTGAGAGAGAAAGAGAGCACAAGTGTGGGAGGGGCAGAGAGAGAGAGAGGGAGACACAGAATCTGAAACGGGCTGACAGCACAGAGCTGAACCCTGGGCTCGAACTTGGTAACAGTGAGATTATGGCCTGAGCTGAAGTTGGATGTTTTAACCGATTGAGCCACCCAGGTGCCCCTCTATTTGTTTCTTTTTAACAATTTTTCTTTATATTCTCTCTTGATAAGGCATCATTCTTATACTTTCCTTTTTTTTTTCTTTAGACATGACTTCTTTTGGTTCTTTGAATATATTTATAATACCTGAATTAAAGTCTAATAAGTACACCCTCTGAGCTTCAGCAAGGATGATTTCTATTACCTGCTTTTTATGTATATATGTGTATGGGTCATATTTTCCTGCTTCTTTGTATGTCTAATTTTTGTTGTTGTTGAAAACTGGACATTTTATTTTTTATTTATTTATTTAAAAAAAATTTTTTTTTCAACGTTTATTTATTTTTGAGACAGAGAGAGACAGAGCATGAACAGGGGAGGGGCAGAGAGAGAGAGGGAGACACAGAATCTGAAACAGGCTGCAGGCTCTGAGCGGTCAGCACAGAGCCCAATGCGGGGCTCGAACTCACGGGCAGTGAGATCATGACCTGAGCCGAAGTCGGATGCTTAACTGACCAAGCCACCCAGGCGCCCTGAAAACTGGACATTTTAAATAATGCAACATTAACAACTCTGAAAAATCAGACTTCCCCTTCCAGGGTTTGTTGTCATTGCTGTTTGTTTTTGTGGTTCTTTATTGTTGTTTTTTGTTTGTTTGGTGACTTTGTTGGACTAATTCTGTAAAGTCTGTATTCTTTGTCATGGGTGGCCACTGAATCTCTGCTTAGTTACTTTTATGCCAGCTCATGATTGGATAGAGATTTCCTTGTGTGTCTTGAGACTATATGTATCCCAACCTTTGCCAAGGGGCTCTGTGTGTGTGTTGGAGCATGCTTTCAATATTCTAGCAGGACGTTTATAATTCTATACTGTTCTTAACTTCCTGATTGTGCAAATCCTCAAGGTCAGCCAGATGTGAGAGATTTGGGCCTTCTCAGGTGTTTCCTGGGCATGCATACTGTCTTGCACATGTGTGTGGCTTTCTAGATTCTCAGGATTATGTAGGATCTTTTCAAAACCCTGTCGAGATAACCATTCCTCAACTTTTCCTTTTAGGTTTTTTTGGTCAGTGTTTTGTTAACTCTAACTGGTAATGCTGCTTTAGGCAGCAACTATGTTAAACAATTACTACTAATCATTTTAAACAAATGCCTTGGGGATACGATAGAGTGAGCTCTAAGTTGGAGATAAATTAGACAAATTCTGAGAGTGAATTTTTTCAGTAAGCTCTTTGTGATATGACATAGTGACAGATGCTCTGGGGAGGGGATATTTGGGGAATTCCAAACCCATTCATCTCTCCCTAGTGGCTGCTAGGCTACTGTAGTTGTGAGGCTGTTGCCTTTCAAGGCTACTGTAGAGCTGGGTAGAGAGGGACAAGATGAATGTAAGTTAAAATGCCATAAAACCTGCTGTTCTTATTGAAGTTCAGTTCTTTTTCCTTAATAAATGCTCCTCAGGTTATTGTAAGCCTTTCTTTCTTCTCTAGAGCTGTGAAAGTGATGATATGATAATTTTTGATGGTGTTCTTATTGCTTTATGGAGGAGTGAATTTTCACAAGTCCTTACTCTACCATTCTAGAATTTGTAAACTGTCCAGAATCATTTTATGTTACTTTTACAATTCATTTTATCAACTCATTTAAGTACTAGGAAAGCCCTTGAGGTTAAATCTTTTTGTGTGTGTGTCCTTAAGTTTTCTCTAAGGTAATATGTTTTTAGAAATGTGATTGCTAGCCAAACGATATTAATATTCTTACATTTCTTGTTATGCTTTGCCCATTTGTGTTCCACAGATACTTTCTTAATTCACATTTTAGTTCTTAGTATATATATAAAGGTGTGTTTTCCTGCATGCTTAGCAACTCTGGATATTATATATCATCTTTCTATTATGATGTTAGAAATTTACAGAGTTCTAATTCCAATTTTTTTCTTATTTAAATAAGCTACTATAACAAGTAGGATAATGGCCAAAGTATAATCTAAATAAAAGCAATAATTTTTTTCTGAAGTAATCATTGTATTCCTCTCTATTTAAAGATATATACATAATGCTATTTTTGCCTTAAAAGCCTTAGGAAAAAAATAGATAAAATATGATGCGTTTTTAAATTCTGAGAGAGATTTTGGTTTATGTCTTCTTAATTAAGAGTTAGGTTTTAGGGGCTCCTGGATGTCTCAGTCCGACTTCAGCTCAGGTCATGATCTTGTGGTCTGTGAGTTCATGATCTCGCCGTCCATGATTTCGAGCCCTACTTCGGGCTCTGGGCTGACAGTGCGGAGCCTGGAGCCTCCTTTGGATTCTGTGTCTCCTGCTCTCTCTCTCTGCCCCTCCCCCACTCACGCTCTGTCTTTCTCTCTCTCTCAAAAGTAAACATTAAAATAATAATAATTAAAAAAAAGAGTTAGGTTTTACAGTGCATGAAGGAATCCTTAAAATTATCATGTATTTTTGGCTAGGTTTCACTGGAAAGGAGACCTTACCAAATTCTGTCATTTGCCAAGGAAAAGAGAAAGAATAATGATAAAACCAGAAAGCAGATAAAAACAGCCAGAGCTAAATTGATGAGTACTCCTGAAATCAAGATTTCTAATCTGTGCTGTTGTCTTTGGGTGACCCTACTGCTGCTTGGGGCAAGAGGCACTTTTTAGATAGGGTCACTGACATATTCTGCTTAACTAGCAATTGGGTAGATTTGACAGATGGACATCACTTAGTCATCAGGAGTTCCCAGTTGTCTGAGAGTGTTGGTGTATTACTTGGAAATAGTGATGTTTCTAGGACACCCGTATATTGTAATTTTTTCCTTCCCCTTTGGGATGCAATTGGAGAGATAGCTTCATGAACTTGGTGGCTCTAGTTTGACTGTTAGTACAAACTGGTACATTCACAAAGCAACGAATTCACGTTTTATGTGATTATTCCTTTGTTTCAGAAATGGAGGACAGGCCAGATGGAAGGAGATTTAGGGAGCATCTTTACTCTTACAACTGTTTAAGAGTAGACCAGCCTTTATCTGCCAAAGTACCTTTTTAATATGATTTTCTGAGAATTTTTTTCTAGATTAGGTCAGAATTCAGTGAATGGTGATTAAACTGTCCCTTCCTATATCTAATTCACTGTATTCCTTAACAATAATAAAATAAGATAAAAACATAGAACCTTAACATTGGAAAGGACATTGAGATAGTCTGCCAGGACAGACCTTGGGCATGTTGTTTAATCATCGATGAATTTTCTTATCCGTAAAATGACGGGATTGTGAGTGTCAGCGATACACAAACCTTTCTATGCCCTGCTTTTAAAATTAAAAACTTTATACAAATATATAAAGGTTAGAAACTTTATACACATTGTATTAAAATTAACATTTTAATTGTTTGAATAAGTTTCACATACACATGTACCTTTCTAAGGTACAAGATGATAAAATGTGAGAATGAAGTCTCCCCACTCACCCCATCACTCAGTCTCTTTAGTATTCTCTAGAGGTAACCATAGTCACTAGGTTTTTGTGTATTCTTCACAAATAGCCTATGCATATGCAGTCATAAACATATTCATTTCCATTTACATCTACCTAATTATCCTTACAAATGGTAATATTTTATTACATCGTGTTCTACATTACTCTTTCCACTTAATCATCTGTTGGATATTGTTTCAAATCGATGTACTTAAGCACTGCTTCATTATTTTAAATGGCTGCATATTATTCCATTTGTAGGTAGAGGATAATTTATTCATGGGCATAGGGTAATTTAGTTATGGATGCAAGCGTATGTTCTTTGCAATATTTTGATTTTATAAACAGTGATGTAATTGATACGTACTTGTATATATTTCATTTTGAAGTCCTAGAACTACAGTTGCTGGATCAAAGTGCACATTTCAGTTGTTGGGCACTGCCACACTGTTCTCCCTGAAAGTTCAAGTGATTTTCACCTCCATGGACAGCGGGTGAGAGTGCGGGTTGGTCTATTCCTTGGTAATAGAGTATTTCCATTGTTTTATTTTGTCAACGTGACTGGTGAAAAATATCCTTTCATTGTAGTTTCAATTTGATTTTCTCTCCCTGTGAGTGCAGCTTAATATATTTTTGTATGTAGTACAGTTCATCACATTTAAAGAACCATTGATTATAAGACTCATTCAGATTTTGGAAGTGCTGACATTTAACAAGCAAACTTATAATTAATGACATAATTAATGATATTAATGACACTCGAGGCATATATATGTCCATTTTTGTGAAGTATCTGATGTATTTCTCTACTGGATTGTTGATTGTTTGTATGGATGTCTAAGGGCTTTTATAAATTAAACTGGCCCTGTGTCTGTGATATGTAGTACATTTTATAATTTTTTTTGTTGCCTATTCTGTAACATTTTTCTCACACAGAGTATTTTGGTTTTTATGTCATTAAATTCATTGGGCTTTTCTTTATTAAAATTTGGATTTTGTGTCACTATGAGGAAGGACTTTCCCAGTCTCTGAGATTAAAAATAATATTTTCCCCATTTTTTTTCTTATTATTCTGATTGTTTTACTTAATATTATGTCACTCATCTTTTCATAATTTTCCAGAATTTTCTAATTATTTATCAATTTTTAAATAGTCTGTTTAGTTCTAAATAGCATCTAGTTGATATGTTTCTTGGAGCTATGCTTGGGCTTTCTCTATGAACCAACATGTCACTGACAATAATAATTTTTACTTCCTCTGTAAAGTGTCTATGTGTTTCCATCCTTCTCTTGTACAATTGCTGACTGGCATCTCAAGAACAATGTTAAATGATACTGGTGATAGTGGATGTCTTTGTCTTGTTCCTAAATTGAATGACAATATCCCCAGTGTTTCTCTGTTACCCATGGGGTTTGGTTTTTGAGTTGATATAGCATCATGTTAATAAGGAAGTAGCCATTCAATTCTGTTGTAATAGGAGTGAAATTCTATATTAAAGCAAAATTGTTGAATGTGCTTGATATTTAATGCTCTGAGAGTAGACTTCATTCTCTCTGAACTCTTAATGACTGGAAACGGAGATTAAATAGCTTTTCTGAACGTACCCAAACTGTGCTTCATGAAGGTGCTCTGTTGGAAGTGGGGATTTACTTTTGGGGAAGACTTTCCATTAGCTCTAGTAAGGGCCACATTGGTCATTGTATGCCAGACAGGTGTTCCAATTATTGCCTCCTCCCAATGCAAGTAGCAGAACTGACTATTTAACAATATCAGTACTATCCATATAATAACAATTAGCACTGAATATAATGAAATGTAAAAAAATAAATACAATAAAAGAGTAAAGAAGTGTCCTGTGGCTGGAAAAGTATGCCTCCCTACACAAAGTTTACGAATGTGTGAGAGCAGTCATTATCTTTGGTTGCCCTGTCAAGAGATAAATGTGATGGAAAAAGCTGCTCTAAACTAAGGCTGAGATTTCCACATTTCCTCTTTGATCTGTTCAGTTCATTTCCGTTGTTTTTAGAAAATTGGAAATTCCCCCAAGCATTTTTCTTTAAGAGCATTATTTTGCACGCTTCTCTAGGCTTGTACTGTGATTTTGTGTTGCCTGGTTGCTTGGGCACAAGAGCAGGAAAATGATCATCAAGTATTTTTGTTGAAATAACCCAATCTTAGAAGGAAGGTGACCTTCCAGGTAATTCTGATAAGCTACCAGGTTTCTGTCTCCTACCTTAGCCCCAGGGGCAGTAGGTTAAACAGTTACTTCCAGCTGCAAATATGTTTATACATCCACCCTCTCTCACATGTCTTACAAATCACACACTTCGTGGCACATGCCATGTCTTCTCATGTCTGTGACTCAGGACATGCAGTTTCTTATGTTTGTAGTGTTTCCCTTCAGTTCCTTTTCTGTTTACCTTTGAAATTTAGCTCAGATGTCATCTCCTGAGAAGCCTTCCCTGGTCACCCCCATTTCTTGCTCCTTCCTCTGTTCGCATTTTGTGCATAGTTCACTATTATCGCTTATCACATTGTTGTGTAATTTTCTCTCTCTGTTTCCTGAATACTAGAAGTGCTTATACATGCCATGGCGTTAGGGAGGCTGACCTCCATTTTTTCAACGAGAAAATTCTAGAGAAATTTTTTGAGTCCACTTGAATAAAAATATTTTTGGGGGGTGCAGATGGGATAGTCAAAGGTCTACCTTCAATTTTAGCTTACAAATTTAGCTATGCATACATATTGACAATTGCTTGTTATATAAATGTTATTTAAGGGACATAGCTGCTCTAGTCTCAGTTTTTATGAGAACAGTTTTATTGATACTAATTACATGCATCTTCATCACGGACCTTTGACATCAGTAGGGCTACTCTTTGAGTCATCAGTCATGGTTTTCCACAGTCAACCACCTTCATCTTCATTTAAGTTGCTTGAGATCCAATACTTATTAAGCTCATGCATGGCGTTGTCACAAGCATCCACTAGTACAACATTAGGGATATTCGTTGTTTTTGTTCATCTCTGCTGGGGTTATAGTCATGAATTTCACAATGTGACTACACGCTATAGTACTTTTTAATGTGAATTTTGACAAGTTTTGTTTAGGAGGATATTCTATGCTTAAAAAATGTGAACTTTTACTTTAAGAATAGTGATCATATCCTTGTCAAATTTCTTTTCTTTTTTATAGATTCCACTAGTTGACCCCTTTCAGCTGGTATTGACTGATGTATATTCGGGCTAATGGGTCTTCCCTAAATAGTAATTTGATATTCAGGACAAAGTAATTTAGAAAATGCCTTCTAAATATGAAAGATTTGTGACTGCTTGACTTTAAGGGGAGTCTCTTTTTCTGAAGTATAACTTTTGGTAAAATTTGGGTTAAAAATTTTAAATTTATATTGAGTAAGTGATGTTTTCTTTGAGAACAGGGCTTTTGTCTTATGCTTCTTTTGAACCAGGTACTGATTCTAGTAAGGTTATCTGTTAGAAATTGAAATGATTAATCAGGGGCCCCTAGGTGGCTCAGTGGATTAAGTATCTGACTCCCGCTCAGGTCATGATCTCAAGGTTAGTAAGTTTGAGTCCTGCATCCGACTCTCTGCTGTCAGCACAGAGCCCACTTTAGATCCTCTGTCCCCATCTCTCTGCCCCTTCCCTACTCTCTGAAAAATAAATAAACATAAACAAACAAACAAATAAATACATAAAATGATTAATCATTTATTCATTCGATTGTGGGAAGACAATAAAGTGAGAATATTTTTTTTTCTGAGAATTGCTTTGAAGTTGGCTAAATCTAGCTTTCAATTTATGCACAGTATTGACTTCTTTAATTTTTTTAAATGTTTATTTACTCTTGAGAGAGAAAGAGAGACAGAGGCATGAGTGGGGGAGGGGCAGAGAGAGGGAGACACAGAATCCACAGCAGGCTCCAGGCTCCGAGCTGTCAGCACAGAGCCTGACGTGGGGCTTGAACTCATGGACTGCGAGACCATGACCTGAGCTGAAGTCGGACACTTAAATGACTGAGCCACCCAGACACCTCTGCACAGTATTGACTTCTTACGTGATTTTTAGGTAAGCTCCTTAAACTCAATGAACCTCAGTATTCTTTTCTATTAAAAAGCTGAAAATGTGTACCTTACAAAATTGTTATGAAATTTAGAAATTATACATATATGCACACGTATGTACATAGATACATGCATGTGTGCATGTGTATGTATGAAAGGCCGTCTTTATTATTCTCTTCCTCCAGAACTTCTTTTTCTTCTACTGACATCTAAAAAGCATCTTTCCTCAAATTCTTTACCTAACAGGGTCCACAATTGCCTAGCTTTCTATCCTGCTTCTGGAGACTCATTCTGGCCATCTCTTTTCTATAGTACCACTGTACTTTTTCTTCTTCTGTTCCCTAGATTCTGGCTTCTCAAGAGTGTAGTCCAAGGACAAGAGCAGGAACAACACCACCTGGAATCTTGTTGGAGTGCTTCTCAGACTTTAATGTATATGTGAATCACTTAAGGATCTTGTTAAAATGCAGATTCTGATTCATTAGGTCTGGGGTGAAGCCCTAGTCTGCATTTTGAACTAGATCCCATGTGCAGTGGATGTGGTTTGTCCACACTTCAAGTAGCAAGGACAGGGAATGATGCTGTACCTTTAAGAATTTATTAGAAACCTGGGCCACCTGGGTGGCTCAGTCGGTCAAGCGTCCAACTTCAGTTCAGATCATGATCTCTGGGTTCTTGAGTTCAAGCCCTGCATCGGGCTCTGTGCTGACAGCTCAGAGCCTGGAGCCTGCTTCGGATTCTGTGTCTCACTCCCCCCCATCCCTGCCCCGCCACCGGCCCCATTTGCTCTGTCTCTCTCACTCAAAAATAAATAATAAACATAAGAAAAACAATGGAAAAGAATTTATTAGAAACTTGTTTCCCTGCCTCTGAAGGTATCATTGGAAGGAAATAAAAGGCATACTTTGCATATGCAAAGTTTCACAATAGACTGAGCTCACTCATCCTCATACCACTCTATGGAAGATGAGTAAAAATTTCCATTAAAGGAAAATCTTTTAAACCGGAATATAAATTAGAGCTTTGCTGCTTTCAATTGGTCAGGGCAAGCAAAGCAAGTTTACACTGTACCTTGAAATTCCTTTGGATAAAGAGAACAAGTACATTCCAGAGATCTGGGCCCTTCTTAGAAAAGACTTTTAGTTTGCTGGGAATTTTACATTGCTGGAGATATGAAAAATGAAAACCAGGTTCAAAATGTAGCCCAGAACTCACTGCTTGAAGTTTAAAGCCAGTAATATCTTCCCTGTAAAAATCTCTTTGGAAAGGCTTTCAGATCTGAGTCAGCTAGGGTGAACCCATTTTCCGAAATTTTGTTTCTGGAAGCATTTAATTGAAAGGAAAAAAACCCCAAGAA